>NC_086317.1:337096145-337451145 GCF_036172605.1 Pelobates fuscus | reverse complement strand
GGATTTGTGGGAGGTGCTGGTATCCACTCTTGGCCTACTTAAGGCACACCCCTTGCTCCTTACCGGTCGAGGTCAGCGTTGAATGACCCTCCCACCACACCACATTTTAACATTTATTTCCTTTCTATTTTCTTTTTCCTGGGTAGGCCCGCTTCTTTCTCAGGCCTACCTCATCGTCGGTTCCGGCACACCACAACCAACTTGCCCTTTTTACTATCATACATTTAATTATGGTATTTCACTCTGTACTATCATAAGCACCTAACACAAATATATATATATATATGTATATGGCTTCTCCAAAACTGATGTCCCTCAAAGATATATGTTCCAAGATGCAAAAATATTTTTTCTGTAGGGGAAATGTTTAAGGTACTCACCAACCGCTTTCTCCATGATTATATATAAGGATATGGATCCAATTCTTATATGCTGTGGTTCAGGTCTTACCCTGAACCTAACTCAGTCCTGCCCGTGCAGGCTGATTACTGAGTTCTTCAAACGAAGAGAGACCGAACTTCGTTTCGTATACCCATGCATAGGCGTGCGCACGGGGTGTGCCGGGTGTGCCTGGGCACACCCTAATCCCCGCGGCACGCCTATGGATTGAGTCCTGCAGGAACGGAGTTCCTGCACTTTTTTTGTGCAGGAACACTGTTCCTGCAGGCACTCAGCGCCCCCTTCCTCCCCCCAAGTCCCCCCTGTCATAGATGGGAGGGGGGGGGGGGCAAGAGGTTATGGACCCCCCCCGGTCGGCTCTCTCAATATCAGCCGCGGCGAGGGAGCTGTGAGCTCTCTGCTCCCTCTCGCCGCGCGCTGCTTGCTGATGCTGGGAGCCGGAATATGACGTCATATTCCGGCTCCCAGCTACAGCAGACAGCCCACGCGGCGAGAGGGAGCAGAGAGCTCACAGCTCCCTCGCCGCGGCTGATATTGAGAGAGCCGCCTGACCCACTGGACCCCAGGGACAAGTCCACGCCAGCACTCCAGGTAGGGAGGCTGGGTGGACATTTTTTTTATTAAAAAAATAATCATTTGTGTGTGTGTGAATGTGTGTGTGTGTGTCTGTGACTGTGTGTGTGTCTGTTTGTGTGTGTGTGTGTGTCTGTTTGTGTGTGTGTGTCTGTTTGTGTGTGTGTGTGTGTGTGTGTGTCTGTTTGTGTGTGTGTGTGTCTTTGACTGTGCATGTGTGTGTGTCTGTGTGTATGTATGTATGTGAATGTGTGTGTGTGTCTGTGAATGTGTGTGTGTATGTGAATGTGTGTGTGTGTGTGTGTGTGTGAATGTGTGTGTGTGTGTGTCTGTGAATGTGTGTGTGTGTCTGTGAATGTGTGTGTGTCTGTGAATGTATGAGTGTGTCTGTGAATGTGTGTGTCTATGAATGTATGAGTGTGTGTGTGTCTGTGAGTGTATGTGTGTGTGTTTGAGTATGCGTGTCAGTGTGTGTATATATATATATATATATATATATATATATATATATATATATATACACACACACACACACACTGGAGTGTATATTATTTTTTTGGGGGGGTGGGAATCTTGGTTCCCACACTTTATTCCCCAGGACTTTATTCTCCCCTGTCGGCTCACGCAGAACCGGCGCTGAGTGTCGGCTCTGCTCTAAGCCTCCATGGGCCGGCGGGGAGCTCAAAGATCTACCTCACCGGCCCACAGCAGCATGAAGGGAGGCAGGAGAGGACCCGGGGAGCTCTAGACAGCAGCTCCGCCAGATTCCTCTGGCGAGATCTGAGCGTTGCCGCGGCAACGCTCAGATCTCACGAGAGTTAACTCTAGCCCCGCAGGCTAGAGTTCACTCTCCACTGGACCACCAGGGATGGCACATGGCAGCAAGGATCCCCCCTCCCTACATAAGGTAAGAAGGGAGGGGGGATATTTACTAATCTGCCCCCACCTCCACAATCTGTCCAAACATACAGCACACACACACACACATACAGCACCCACACACAAAAAGCACCTACAGACATACAGCACTCTCACACAAACAGCACACACACAGCACCCTCACACACACAGCACCCAAACAGCACCCACACACATACAGTACACATACAGCACCCTCACACACACAGTACACTAACCGCACCCTCACAAACACACACAACACCTTTACAAACACACAACACCCTCACACACAGCACACTAACAACACCCTCGCAAACACACACACACAAACAGCACCCTCAGAAATACACGACACCCACACACATCACACAAACAGCACCCTCACACACACAGCACCATCACACACACATCACACAAACAGCACCCTCACACACACAGCACCCTCACACAGTACACTAACAGGACCCTAACACACACACACAAACACCCTCACACACAAACAGCACCCTCACACACACACACACACACACAAACACCCTCACCCACATAGCACACTACCAGCACCCTCACACATACACACACACAGCAGCACCCTTACACACACCACCCTCACACAGCACACACACACACACACACACACACACACACACAGCAGTGTATGTATATATGTGTGTGTGTGTATATATATATATATATATATATATACATATACATGCGGCGTGTGTTTGTGCTTTAGGGTGCACACCCTAATGCAATAGGCTGCGCACGCCTATGTACCCATGGTAACGCAGGAGTTGGCCAAAACAAAAATATTCTTAGGAATTACAATTCCTGTTTGTCTGGCTGAGGACAGGAAAAAAAGACTGTGGTATAAAGGAAGGAGGGACCTTTTATACCTAAAAGTCTGATTAATTTGATTATTAATTCCTGTCCTGTGTTGGATGGGGGAGGAGCTACCCATGAGTGATGCTACCATGAATAGCCAGGAAATGTAGTTTAGGACTAGAGCAATGTGACTTATTTACACAGACGCATTTCTAAATACATTTATTGCAGTTTAAAGATACATTACTGTGAGTATTATTGCTGTGGAGCTCTGTTACACACACACACACACACACACATACACCCCGCCCCCGCCCCCCCCCCCCCCCCCCCCAATCACCACCACCACCAATCTGGAGCTACTAGAAAAGAGAGACATTTTGTTTGAAGAGAGGGACAGAGAGATCGGTGCAAACATAGGGACTGTGTTATGCCATTTGCACCTACAGACATTGGTGTATATAAACACAAAGGATAGTCATTACTCAATAATCATAATTTGTTGAAACAAGAATTATGATTTCAGCCATGTAAAGCTCATTTCAGGGTTCTTTAACCTCAATGTTGTTCTACGTAGTAACAAAAACACATTTATAATTTTACTGATAGGCACACACGCTGCTTTTCTAACATCCTTTAACACTCGAAAGAGTTTGCTTCATCGGCCTGAAAATGAGGAAGTCAAGTTCCTGCAGACATTAAATGCTATTCAAAAATACACATCCTTATTTTAGACACTTCCTCAAAACAAGTTTTCTTTATGGCTGCTATTCTCTTCATAGCTTTGTTGTTACTGTGTTGTTGTTTTTTTTTTTTTTTATAGCTTCACATGATATACTTATGGTGACCAACCAAACATAATCCATTCATCCCCCAATCCATCCAAATCCTTCTGTAGAAAAGTTATATCATGTTCGGACTGTATTTTTGTTCTCTGCAAGTAAGGACTTTCAAAGTCCACTTCAAGATCATTTATAAATAGATTAAAGAAAATTGGACCCAGGACAGAACCCTGCATGCTGATAACAAATGCCAAACATGCACGGAACTGACATTAGCAGACCTGGAGATGGAGCTACGTCTCTGACAGCAGGTGTTAAACTCTATTTAATTGCACAATTTTGTATAAACAGACTCTAGGCGCCCTGACCACTTCACATTTAAAAAGATACAGCTTAAATTCATTTGTGATATATATTAAAATATATATGTATATTTCTGTGTTATCAATATAGTTTATTCATTATTCCTTATACTTTATTTTTTGTTTGTATGTTTAGGGTGGAACAGCAATTTGGAACAATTTTTTTCAACCGTGGAGAAACAGGCGTCCTGGAAATCAGGCAGAGCCACAAGCACCCCCTCCACCTTCTGAAGACCAGGTAAGAGAAAACTGTATAAAGTAATTTTAGTATTTAAAATGTAATTTTATTTTCCTCTCTTTTCTTTGGGTAAACTAAAATTATAAACTAATTAACGGTCGAAGAATATATCACTTTGTAGTGAACGTCTCCAGGTGATTTCTGTATTTCACAAAATAAATGAATCCTCTGTGATAGGCTTTACAACCTTGTTAATGCATCTTACAAGTAATCCATTAATAAAATGTTACATCTAAAATAATAATACAATTATTGACTCAGCCACTTTGTTTTTCAACCAAACGATACAAACATGCAAATGAAAATACATAGTTACATAGGCTGAAAAGAGACATATGTCCATCAAATCCAGCCTTCCTTACATCTGTTTTTGCTGTGGATCCCCAAAAAAAGGCAAAAAAAACAGTTTGAAGCACTTCATATATTGCAACAAACTATGAAAAAATTCCTACTTGACCCCAGAATGTCAGTCCGATTTAACCTTGGATCAAGAAGCTATTACCTTACAATTAAAAAATTATTTAATTGAATATTATGTTTTTGCAAGTATGCATCTAGTTGCTGTTTAAACATTTGTACAGATGCTGATTAATCCATTTCTTCATGCAGAAAATTCTACATCCTTATTGCTCTTACAGTAGAAAAATTCCTTTCCCTAAATCTCCTTTCTTCCCGTCTAAATGCATGATCAGTGGCGTACCTACCATGTTCGAAGGGGTCGCGACTGTGACTGGGCCCCTCACTGCAGGGGGCCCGGCCACAGCCACGATCCCTGCGACCGTGGGCCGCCTAGATGCCGCCCCTCCTTGTTCTCCTGTCAAATGGGGACCCAAGAGGTGGCCTGGTGGCCACTTAATGGACCCCACCCCGGCGGACGGCAGAGTTTCAGAACAATGGTGAGACCTCACTTGGAATATTGTACGAAGTACTGGAGACCGTATCTTCAGAAGGATATTGATACTTTAGAGAGAGTTCAGAGAAGGGCTACTAAACTGGTTTATGGATTGCTGGATAAAACTAACCAGGAAAGGTTAAAGGATCTTAACGTGTATAGCTTGGAGGGAAGACGAGACAGGGGGGATATGATAGAAACATTTAAATACATAAAGGGAATCAACACAATAAAGGAGGAGACCATATTTAAAAGAAGAAAAACTACCACAACAAGAGGACATAGTCTTAAATTAGAAGGGCAAAGGTTTAAAAATAATATCAGGAAGTATTACTTTACTGAGAGGGTAGTGGATGCATGAAATAGCCTTCCAGCTGAAGTGGTAGAGGTTAATACAGTGAAGGAGTTTAAGCATGCGTGGGATAGGCATAAGGCTATCTTAGATATAAGAGACTAATGAAAGTATTTTGAAAAATTGGGCAGACTAGATGGGCCGAATGGTTCTTATCTGCCGTCACATTCTATGTCTCTATGTTTCCTGTTAGACACGGCAAGGGAGCTGTGTTCTCTCTGCTCTGCTCCCTCGTGCGCCTTATTCTGATGCAGGGAGCCGGAAAATGACGTCAGCCCGCGAGGGAGCAGATCAGAGAGAACACAGCTCCCTCACGCGTCTAACAGGAAACTCTGCTGCCCCATTGGACCCCAGGGACAAGTCCACACCAGCTCTCAAGGTAGGGAGGCTGGGTGGACATCAATAATTAATAATTTGTGTATGTGTATGTCTGATGTGTATGTGTCTGTGTGTCTGAATGTGTGTGTGTGTGTGTGTGTGTGTGTGTCTGAGTGTATGTGTTTGTAAGTGTGTGTGTGTGTGTGTGTGTATGTGTTTGTCTGAGTGTGTGTGTGTCTGTGAGTTTGAGTGTATGTGTCTCTACATATGTCTGTATGTATGGGTCTCTGGGGGGGGGGGGAGGGGGGCAGGGCAATTTTTGCACCGGGGCCCCGTGGTTTCTAATTACACCTCTGCACATGACATTGTGTCCTATGTATAGTTCTGTTTGTGAATAGATTTCCAGACAATGGTTTGTATAGGCCCTCGATATATTTATATTATGTTATATTATATTATAATATGATATAGGGGTGCCGTTTTTCTAAACTAAGGAGGTTTAAATTTAACCTTTCTTCATAGCTAAAATGTTCCATTCCTTTTATTAATTATGTAGCCCGCCATGTACTTTTTCTAGTGCCATAATATACTTCTTTAGTACAGGTGCCCAAAATTGGCAGCATATTCAAGATGTGGTCTTACCAGTGATTTAGAAAGAGGCAAAATTATATTCTCATCCCGAGAATTAATTCCCTTTTTTTTTTATACATGGCAATACCTTACAGGCCTTAGCCACTGCTGATTGGCATTGCATATTGTTGCCTAGTTTGTTGTCTATAACAATTCCCAAGTCCTTCTTGTGTGTTATTACCCCCAATTCACTACCATTTAGGATATAAGTTGCTTGTGCATTCTTTACTCCAAAGTGCATAACTTTGCATTTTTCGGCATTACACGTCATCTGCCCAGTCTATCTAATTCCCTCTGCAGCAAAGTAATATCTTGCTCACATTGTATTACTTTACAGAGTTTTGTATCATCTGCAAACACTGAAACATGACTTCCATTGCTTATTTCAAGATCATTTATAAATATGCTAAATAGAAGCTGTCCCAGAATAGAATCCTGTGGGACACCACTTATCACTTATGTCCAGCTTGCAAATGTATCATTAATGACATCTCTCTGTACCCAGTGTTCTACCCAAGAACAAGAATTTTCATCTAGACCAATTTATTTTAGTTTAAACACTAACTAATCTTTCACATAGTTTCCCAGCCACAGAAGTTAAGCTCCAAAGTCTATAATTGCCAGGCAAGGATTTTGAACCTTTTAATAAAGGAGTCACATCTGCTGTCCTCCAATCCTCTGGTAAAATTCTTGAAAGAAAAGAATCCAGAAAGATTAAAAACAGAGGTTCACTTATTTCCGCACTTAGCTCCTTAAGTACTTGTGGGTGAATACCGTCAGGCCATGGATCATTGTTTATGTTGACTTTCTTTAGTTGCTGCAGCACCTTGTCTTGAGTCATCCAATTACAATTTTTTTTCAAGTTTTTTTTGCAGCAATCATTTGCATATCTATAGCCATAGGTTCTTCCTTAATAAATACTGAGGAGAAATGGTTATTTAAAATGTTTGCCTTTTACCGGTCTTCATTAACTAACACCTCCATCCCCATTTTCAGTGTACTTTCTTGTTTTTTAAATTTATGTACTTAAAAAAATGCTTTGGGGTTGGTTTTGCTCTCTTTGGCTATCACTTCCTCATTTTGTAGTTTAACAAATCTAATCGCTTTTATGCCGGACTTATTGGCTTCCCTATATCTTTTATTGATGCCTCTGATTTGTCTGATTTAAATGCCCTTTTCTTTTTTGAATCTCTTAGTTTACTTTCCCACTAGCCCACATTGGTTTCATTTTGTTTATTTTATATTTATTAGCCAATGGTAATGTAAATTATTGGAATCCTCATTTGTCTTACATTCTGTCAAACAAGTATTCTGTATGTTTTTAATGAATAAGATGCTTTTTGCTTTGGCAGTGAGAATTATCATGCACTCAGTGGCGTACACACAATCCATGGGGCCCCGGTGCGAAATCTGATCCGTGACCCCCCACCCCCCACAACACATGGCGGCGGGCACCTGGTCGCAGGGATCGCAGGGCTGCAACCCCTGCAACCGCGGTATATATGCCACTGCATGCAGATACATACACCTAATGGACCACTATAAGCACTCAGATCACTTCAGCTCAATGAAGTAGTCTGGGTGCCAGGTCCCTCTAGTTTTAACCCTGCAGCTGAAAACATAGCAGTTTCACTGAGGGTTAATCCAGCCTCTAGTAGCTGTCTCACTGACAGCCGCTTGAGGCACCTCCGCGATTCTCACTGTGAAAATCACAGTGAGAAGATGCTGGACGTCCAAAGGAAAGCATTGAGTAATGCTTTCCTATAGGCGGTTTGAATGTGCGCGAGCGGCTCTTGACGCGCATGTGCATTCTTAGCTGAGAGGCGGATCGGGGCGGAGAGATCCCCAGCGCCAAGGGAGTTCGGCGCCGGAGAAAGGTAAGTGCTGAAGGAGTTTTAACCACCCACACACACACTCTCTCATGAACAGACGCATACACACTAGCTTACAGACACACACATTTACTGACAGACACACACTCAGTGACAGACATACATACACATTCACTGACAGACAGACATACACACTCACTTACAAAACATACACTCTCACTGACAAACACATACTCACTAACAGACACACTAGCAGACACACACAAACACACAACTAACACACTTAGTAACAGAAACACACACACACACACAGTAACACACACACACTCACTGACACACTAGCAGACACACACTCAATAACAGACACACAAAAACACACACACAACTAACACACTCAGTAACAGACTAACACACACACACTGACACACAAAAATTAACACACACACACACTAACACACATACACACACACACACTCATATATATATATATATATATATTTAAAATTTAATCCCCCAGACTCCTAACCTTTGGGAGTGCTAAGTGGATTCCCTGGGGTCCAGTGGGGCTGCCCGGCGGCCGGTCCTGCGAGGGAGCATGAACGCTCTCTGCCCTGCTCCCTCGCGCGCCGCTTACTGATGCCAGAATGACATCATATTCTGGCTCCGGCATCAGTGCGGTGCGCGCAAGGGAGTTGGGCAGAAAGCGCTCAGGGGAGAATGCTCCCTCGCTGACAGTACTGCCAGCCTTGGTGGGCCTGAGGTGGCCAGCTCCTGGAGAAGAGGCTGGCAAACTGGCGTACATACCGGGTTGCAGGGCGGCCGGGCCCCCTGGTGGGCTGAGCCCGGCTGCAGCTGCAACCCCTGCGACCGCGGTATGTACGCCAGTGCATGCACTGAGCTGCAATAGAAAAATTTTAATAGGATGTGCAAAGTCCCCGAGCGGTAACAGATACGCTTTAATCTGTTTTTTTGTTTGTTTTTCCAATACGATTGCAACTGTTTTGCTTGTAGCAATCCATCTCTCAGTCTCCGGAAATAATTTTATAACTTGAATTTGTGATAAATATGCTTTCATAGATAATTGTTTTGTCCGCATACAAATGACCAATACAATGAAGTTGATGTTTTGCTCATAGTAGGGAGGTAATTAATAAATATGGAGAATAAAAGGGGCAGATAAACACATGTGAAACTTGTGAAACACATGTCACTTAAAGTGGGAGACGCCGACAGGTTTGACTGCACCCAATTTAGTGTCTAACCACCTGTACTTAAGCTTTTTTTTTTTTTATAAAGGGACACGTTAGTGTTAGGAATACATTTCTAAACTAACAAGTTCCTCAGCCCCCCTCTCTGCATTGTTAAGGGTTAAAAAACGATTCATTAATTTACTCGATTTCCGTGTGAGATCCCTCGGTGCTGGATTGCGCTCGGCCTCCTCCAATGTCATCCAGTGGGGGATACTAATATGCATGCGCAGCAAACGCATTTTCCTTCCCCAAATGAAAGCATTGGCTATAGTATCCCTTTAAGTTCGTGAAAATCGTTTGGTCCATCATTTCAACAGTCTTAAAAATCAAGGCATGTCAGTGTGTGTGAATTCAGGGGGTGTGAATTCAGGGGAATAGTTTAAGAACCATTGCTGTGTGAATTATTTTGTCACTTAGTGTCTTCCTGCCCCCTCCTTTTATCTCCCCACCTACCTCTCTCTCTTTCAATTCCATCTCCCCACATTATGTATCCCAGTCCCATCATCACTTCTATCACCCCACGCCTTTCCCAATATTCCAACTCCACTTGTCTTTCTGTCCAACCCGATTTCTGTGAGGGCTCCTGTACTTAGCTTGGTGGTCTGCCGATCAGCTGTTGATCTGATCCGGCCCAATCCGACAGCCCCCTAAACGCCGGCTGCTGTCCCCACTCCCCTATTAATGATGTGGCGGAAATGAGCCAGCGTCATGACGTCAGTGGGGGCAAACCCACTAGACACCAACGCACTCTCACATTGTGGTGGCGTGGTTATACAAGATATGCCCCAATCGTATAAAAGCTAGTGTCCCAAGAGTGCTTTATATGTCTTTGTATTTTGTCTTTATAGTATTTGATCCAGCTTGGCACTGACTATTCTGTTTTCTGGTTTCCTTGACCCGCTTTGGCTATCATTCTTGTGATTTTCTGGCTCCCTTTGACCTTGGCTTGTTCAGACGATCCTTTATTATTTTTTATTTTGTTCTATTTAGCCTGGCTACTCGAAGGACTGGTATAGGTACTTTCTATGTTTCTATTTTCTAGTGAGTTTTTATTCTGCGTGTTGGGTCATATTGTGACAATTTCTAGCTGTCCCTCTATTTCCTTGCCTTTTATCACACCATCCCAACTTACTCTTCTTTCTTGTCTACCCTCTGTCTATTTCTCTTCCATTCACATGTCTCTCCCTCCATCTTTATTCTTGGCTTAGATCCCTGCAGTGTGAGGTTGGCACTGGCTGCTTGTGTGCTCACAATTTCCTGCACTATTCTTGGTATGGATAATGTTTATGGGGGGCAGGGCTATAATGTAAGATTCTATGCCCACCTTTATTTGCACTTACATATTTACAAGTTCTCCTACCAAAAGGGCACAATCTCAGTGAGCAGTAGAACAAAGTAACCAACACTGTGTAGCCTCACAACTATAGTTCTAATCAAACAATGCTGGACTGATTGGGTATATCTGCTGATATAGACACATTTAGGACCCTGAATGCCTCAAGCACTCTGCCCATAACTAATGTGCTCAAGTGGTTAGCTTGCCTATGATGACTGCAATTAGAAGGGACTTCATTTTCTTACTAAAGCCAAAACTGAAATTATAAAAACAAGCAAAAGCTTGCCTTTCACTTAGACTCTTTCAAATGTCATACAGGTTTTATTTAACTTATGCTATTACAATGGCAAACATCTATCATTTGAAGATCAGACTAATCTCATCCACAAGGGCAGTTAAGGACAAATATGGCAGCAGGGCTCTTCTGCTTGAGATGTAAGTCAACCCCAGAAGATCATTTTGGCCTCCTTTGAGCCTTTTAGTGACCTCTGGTAATATATATGACACAACTATATGTTCTGATTCTGATACTAATGTTTAATGATTGTACCAATGGTTTTATCAGACCATGAATATGTTAAAAAAAAGTATTAAACAGCATCTCAAACCTAAACTGCACTAACAGTCTACTGAATAGTCAACTTAATATATTGGGATTTGAATATAAATAAATGCATTGTACTTACCTTAAATGACCGAGAAAGAATTAAAAACTTAACTATTCAGATCATAAGCATAATTCAAAAGAGGGGTAAAAGAGGTTAAATGAGAACATTTATTTCTATTAGGTTACAAATTGTGGTATAACAAAGGAAACTGATAAGATAAAATCAAAAGTTAAGAAATTACATTTCACATAACCTCTGTAGCTTAAACGTTAGACAAAGAGGAGTAGAACAGAATATTATCTATGTGAACTATTAAACTATTGCAAAGGACACAGTTGCTGCAAATAATCATTGAACACATTTTAAAATGGCTCTATAACTCCCCCTCCATCCAAAAATCTTCACCGAAACTCTTAGTCAAACATCTCAGTCAAAAAATAGCAAAACAAGGTAGGGACTACTTTGTCTTAGTATATTCCCTACAACTGACGCAGCTTATAAGGTGGATCTACTGCCATCGTGTTTTGTCATTTCCCCCAGCTATTTCTAGTGATGACTGGAGGGAACAAGACATTGTCTATGGAAGATCCCACGGTCATGTGGGATCCTCCATATACCTCGGAGTTGTAATCTTGCACATCAATCCAAGGTGGCAAAAAAGGGTAAATGCTACAATGCTCTCTATGCAGCAGAGCAAGATTAACCATAAGGTGACCTTAGGCAACTGCCTAGAGACTAGGTGTTAGACATGGTCCCCAGAAGCATGAATTTACTTGTTCCCATTCACCATCCGTATGTGAAAAATGAAGAGGAGACACCAAACTAGTAACTAGCACCCTCTGTGATCTTTATCCTTCTCTGCTAAACAATAAGACTCTCCTACCATTAATTCTAAAATAAAATCTTGTAAAACACTGGCACAGAGTGTTGACTGATAGTGCCTTAGTCCATTATCATGTATCTGAAGGCTGGGGCCACTGTGACCTGGGCTGCTGCAGGGTGGATTTTAACATTTGCCCTAGCATTGGTGTCTGACATTGGCCTGTTGTTATCTAAAAGTCCTGGCAAAAGAATACCCATTTGGTAGAATTCACACAGAAAATTAAATGGATTGCATTGTCAATTGTGGCATATGAAAGGGGAAAAAAGCCGGAGCTCGAGCTGCATGGAGGTGTGATAGTGCTGCTCCAATATCCACGGCTCAAAAGCGACTATTAACTGCAAATTACAAAGCACAAATATTCACAGATTTGGCGGCATCACCATGTCACAACGAAGTGTAAGGAAAATACTGACTCCAGGGAGAGGCATGCCTTCTTTGCAGCCAAAACAGCCCAAACAAAACTCGCCTCGCAAGCGACCTTAGATGGCGACGACCGTGACCAGTCTAGGCCACAATCCCCCGCCGAGCACCACTTCATCACAGAGAACATGATCCAGCAGATGCAATCTCGTGGGGCTTGACCCACCTCCTATACCTCCTCATTACTAGTTATTATACTAGTAGTACGTTGATTAAGTACTTATGTTTATGTTGTTGTTCTTACTTTTGTTTCTTAGGAACCAAAGAGTAGGAGGACTTTGGAATATACATAAAACACACCTACATGATAGAGGCAAGGTGTCTAAAGTGCCTTTGTTAACTCACTCATTGAATGAAAATATACTCTCACAATGTACAAGGCCTGAATGTCCCCTTCAAACAACATAATCTATGGAGAGAGATAAAAAATAAATAAAGCCAATTTAACTTGTCTCCAAGTGACACATTTTCGCACTAATGATAATCCTGAGATTAGCCAATCACAATTTCCTTACCAAATACACACCACAACTTCTCATAAAAGCAAAGGAGTGTCAATACTACTGAGCAGAGAGTTGTCAGTTGTTATACATACACGAACCATAGATAAACGAGGAAGATACATTATATTTAATTGCACGATCAATAATAGGGAATACACCATCCTGAATGCTAACACACCTAATGTGAACCAAAGACAGTTCTTATGTAAAGTGCTTGAGACGATCATGGAAACATTGTCAGGGACACTGACAGTCTGTGGAGACTTTAACCACGTTTTTAATCCTACTATGGACATGACCAGATCACCTGACGCACCAAATTATAAAGCACTACATAAACAATGCAAATACTTAATAGTGGCTTGCAGCCTATAAGATGTGTGGAGGGCGCTACATCAGAACGACAAAGAGTGCACACACTACTCCCAGGTACATAACACATACTCCTGAATGGATGAATTCCTCATCCATGGCTCTACTCTCCCTCAGGTCATAGATTGTGAGATCGGACACGCACCTTGGTCTGATCATCAACCTATGGCACTAACTTTACATGATCACTAAGATTTTAAACACAGGACTGAATAAGAGTCTGCTTTCTGACATCACATTCATACAACACATTGAGACGGAAATGAGCCATTACTTTGAAATGAATAACCAACCTGAAACTGATCCACATACAGTGTGGCTGGCCCATGAGGCGGTAATACGAAGGCTTCTATTGAGAAGAGCTTCCTTTCTAAAAAACAAACAAAAAACTAGGAACACCAATGTAGCGGAATGCATTAAGCCTGTCCTGTTTATCCCTATGTAACCATATGCAGTATGTAATTCGTACAGTATTTTTCACATTTCTAATGTATCTTTATGTGTTTAACGTATGTTGTTCGGTAGTTTCCATCCGTATACTATACTAAGGGAAACTACCGAACTGGCGGACCATCCCAGAGAGAAGTGTGGCAGCTATTAAGGTTCATACTTTCTCTGAACGCAGCTTAACAAGCTCGTTGTCACGTCTAAACATTTGTTATGAAGGAACACAACTGCAGATTTCGTATAGTTTGAATATTTATTATAAAAAGTAAAAGGTATTGACTTTAATTCCAATTTACAGGTACTGTAGCTTTAAGTAGTAAACGATAACTGAATCAGATAGAGTCCTTTAGAAGTAGTAATTAATTAGGTGATAAGAAGTTACATTAGCTGTTCCATAGACTTTAACTGAAGTAAGATAGATGCAGCTAACTGAGACAAAGTATGAGTTGAAGTTAGCTGTAACGGGTTTGTTTTAACGAAGGACTTTGGAGACAGGAAATAACAGCTTTGTGATGCAACGCTTATCACAGAGGTTTTACTTAGCTTCCGGCACATAGAACACTGGTTCCCGAGATCTCCTCAGAGGCGGTTTATCCTGAATGGTGAGAGTTCAGCTTTAGTCTTGGATGAGGAAAGGTGAAGGGAACTTGAAGTCTTCCAGTCCGGTCCGGTAACAGAGGGCTTTCACAACGATGTTGCAGCCGGTTCGTGAGTACGGAACGTAGTTCAATAATCCAGCGTCGATCAGCTGGTGCGGTCAGATTAAATAGGGAGACCGTGTCATAAAGAGGTGTGGCTAAGCTCCGTGGAACCAGGAAGTAAGAGGATATCATAATTAAGGCATGACAGTATCCCCTCCTTAATGAGCAACCTCTGGGTGCTATTGACTTGGCTTAGAAGGGTAACGTTTGTGAAATTTGGAAATTAATTTGTCAGCATGAACGACAGAGGAGTTTTCCCATGTATCTTCATCAATTCCATATCCTTTCCATCTGATGAGGTATTGTAAGGAGCCACGATGGATCCTTGAATCTAGTATACTTTGAATTTCGTATTCTTCTTCACCCTGGACCAATATGGGATCAGGAGAAGTAGTGACATTTCTTTGGAAAGGGTCAGGATGATGAGGCTTCAACAAGGACACATGAAAAACAGGATGTAGCTTTAAAGTTGGTGGAAGTTTCAATTTAACAACATTACGGTTGATAACCGATATTATTGGAAAAGGACCAAGAAAAAGAGAACTTAACTTCTTTGATGGACGATTTGTAGAGATGTTCTTTGAGGATAGCCAGACAAGATCACCGATTTTATAAGAAGGTGAAGGTTGTCTTTTTGTATCAAAAAACTTCTTTTGATTGGAGGAGGCCGATTCCAGATTTTCATGTAATTTCTTGAATAAAGAGGACATATGATTGGATCTTTGGCATTCAGAACAAGATTTGACATAAGATTCAATAGTTTGGTCTTGACGAGGCCACCAATAGTATCTCTTAGACAATTCAAGGGTCTTTTTCATACCTGGATGACCTGCCAGAGGAGAATCATGAATAAATTCAAGTACTTTAATTCTGAAAGAGGGAGGTACATAAATCCGGTCTTTAAAATAGTAGAGACCGTTTTTCTTGGATAATTTCATTGATTTAGGAAGTTCAAGAGCATCTTCACTGAGATCTTTAATGTCGTCAATAAGAGAAGATAAGATTCCAATGACTGTAGGAGGAGGAAACTCCAGTTCGGTGTCAGAACAACATGAGGTTTTAGCTGGTTCTTTAGTAGACTGAAGAATTGGAATACGTTGCAAGCATGTTTTCTTGCAATAATCGGAATTAAAGGCAAGAGAGAAGGGAAACCATGAGATTTTAGGGTTGTGGTTCCTTAACCAGTTGATCCCTAATATAATAGGAAAAAATGGTGATGAGACAACATCAAATATAAGACTTTCAGTATGAGTATGATTGATGGTTACTTTTAGAGGGATGGATTCATGAAGTATTGGTCCCGATGAAATGAGGGACCCGTCAATCACTTTAACAGGTACAGAAGTTCTTTTACGAACACAAGGAATTTTATTCTTGGTTACAAAGGCTGAGTCGATGAATACTCCATTTGCACCAGAATCGATGATAGCTTCAGTCATAATTCTTTTATTGTCCCACTGTAATACAAGAACGATAGGGGACATTTGAGTATTTGCTGTAGAGGGAAGTACACTTAGGATGGAAGAGGCATGAGACTGCCTACTGCCTTTTATCCGTTTCAATGAAGGACAATCAGAGACTAAATGAACTTGAGAGGCACAATACATGCAGAGGTTTAATGTACGTCTTCGATTTTTCTCTTCAGGAGTGAGGGGACTTCTTATTATCCCTATTTCCATAGGTTCGATTGGTTCGGATGGGTTGTCAGGAGGCTTTGGAGGATGAAATGATTTTTTCCCAGTTGAAGTTGAGAGAGCCTTTTCGGTCTTTCTTTCTCTAAGCCTTCTGTCAATGCTGATCGATAGATGAATCAGAGCATTCAAAGTAGTAGGGAGTTCTATTCTGGATAGTTCATCTTTAACAGCTTCAGATAAGCCGATTCGAAACTGGTTGCGCAATGCGATGTCATTCCATTGCGTTTCTGCTGCCCATCTTTTAAATTCAGCAATATAATCTTCAACGGGTCTATGGTTTTGTAGCAAGGTTCTAATTGTTAATTCAGCAGTATTTTGTTTGTATGGATCTTCATAGAGAAGAGACATGGCTTCAAAAAATTCATCCAGTGAGTCTAAGATGGGGTCGTCGTTTTCCAGAAAGGAATGGGCCCATGACATAGGTTCACCTCTTAGAAAGGAAATAACCGAACACACTTTAGTTCTTTCTGTAGGATAAGATCTGGGTTTCAAAGCAATTAATAATTTGCAGGTGTTGAGGAACTCCCTGTATTTTGAACGATCTCCAGAGAACTTTTCTGGGTTACATACAGCAGGATCACTAGCCGAGTGCAGAATTGTATGAGGAGTATGAGTTTGTAGATCTCTGACATAAGTGAGAATTCTTTCGTTAGTAACTTGCAGGTCTTGCACACCTTGGGCTAGTGTATCAACTCTTTGATTCAGCGTAGTTATAGTAGAATCGAAATCTGCTGGATCCATTACAATGGCTGGATTATTCTGTCACGTCTAAACATTTGTTATGAAGGAACACAACTGCAGATTTCGTATAGTTTGAATATTTATTATAAAAAGTAAAAGGTATTGACTTTAATTCCAATTTACAGGTACTGTAGCTTTAAGTAGTAAACGATAACTGAATCAGATAGAGTCCTTTAGAAGTAGTAATTAATTAGGTGATAAGAAGTTACATTAGCTGTTCCATAGACTTTAACTGAAGTAAGATAGATGCAGCTAACTGAGACAAAGTATGAGTTGAAGTTAGCTGTAACGGGTTTGTTTTAACGAAGGACTTTGGAGACAGGAAATAACAGCTTTGTGATGCAACGCTTATCACAGAGGTTTTACTTAGCTTCCGGCACATAGAACACTGGTTCCCGAGATCTCCTCAGAGGCGGTTTATCCTGAATGGTGAGAGTTCAGCTTTAGTCTTGGATGAGGAAAGGTGAAGGGAACTTGAAGTCTTCCAGTCCGGTCCGGTAACAGAGGGCTTTCACAACGATGTTGCAGCCGGTTCGTGAGTACGGAACGTAGTTCAATAATCCAGCGTCGATCAGCTGGTGCGGTCAGATTAAATAGGGAGACCGTGTCATAAAGAGGTGTGGCTAAGCTCCGTGGAACCAGGAAGTAAGAGGATATCATAATTAAGGCATGACACTCGTTATGGATGTATCTGGGTGGTCGCCGTTCGTATGCGTACACGTGGCGGCGGCCATCTTACGCATACGAACCTCAGCGGTGTTTGGTCGTCGAGTGTCTGGAACTCAAATCGGCCACTCGATTACCCGAACACCGCTGAGACCTCCAGAGTTCCGTAACTACCGAACGGAAAGGTTAATTAGAACCCCATACGGTAGTTTTGAAGTACCGAATGAGGGTATTCGTATGAAGGGAAATTTAACCATGGATGGCAGTATTTTCTATGCATTTCACCTCCCGAACGAAGACCGACCGCAGGGCCAAAATGTATGGAACCCTTTTCGGATACCACCTCGTGTGCGGTCGGTCAAATTATACCCTCCACCTAACTCCCGAACCCCTCGTCCGATCTGGGTGAATTTTGGATATGTTAGTCACCCAGATCAGGGCTACCAGGGGATACCATTTAAATAACTGTACCAGGCTGTTTTGGGGTACATCCAGAATAGGGGTAAAAATGTACTAGTTATAAGTGGATTATGTGTCACACTGAGGGGAGGAGAGGGATGGGAGGTAACTACTGTACTATTGTCCATTGTGTTAATTACTGTAAATCCCTCCCTTGCAAGGGAGAACCCTTTATAAGAAAGTGTGTGATTAAAGGATTTTAGTTCTGCTCCTGAAACTGTGTGTCGTCCAGTTATTGGGATTGCTGTGGGGATACTGCTGTGTTATTTTGCCTGCTGGAAACTCTGCCTGTGGATTTACTATTGCCTTGTTCCTGAGCCTCACTGGGATCTTAAGTGGAGAATAGCTGTGGGATATCAGCTCTCCGCTACAACCAATGTTCGCACGTGGACCTTACAACTCCACGACTTACATAGGGAAAACCAAATAAACCCGACAGTACAATTAAATCCACAAATATCAGACACACAAGCCAAAATTCTAGACATCAACAGACATATTCGGATATAATCTTAAACAACTGAAAGCCTCATCTTACATACAAGTTAACAAAGCTAGTAAATTGGTGGCACAGAGGCTTAAAGAGAAACAAGCCGACTCTAGAATTCACCACATCTTAACAAAAACAGGACATAAAGTCATAACACCACAACAAATTTGTGACGAGTTTGCAGAATACTACGGACAACTGTATAACCTCAAGGCCAACCTAAACCTAAGTTCGCTTGTAGTTGGGGCAGCAGGCCGGAGGGCAGGCATAGAGGGAGCGCTTCAGACTTATCTGTGTTTAGTCTCAAATTAGAAAGCTTTCCGTAGGTCTTAAAGGCACTGAGGAGGCAGGGTGATTCTCGATGAAGAAGAGTAGGTCATCAGCATAAGTTGCGACCTTATGTGTTCTGTCCCTTATCTCGACTCCCGCAATATTCCTGTCCCGCCTGATTGCCTCCAGGAATGGTTCCAGCGTGAGGGCGAATAAAAGGGGGGACAGGGGGCACCCCTGCCTCGTACCATTCCGTATAGCAAATGACTGGGACAGGGCACCATTGATCCGCAAGCGAGCCCTTGGAGCTGCATACAGGGCCATTATCCACAGCAACACGTGGGCCAAAGCCCATGGCCCGCAGGGTCTCGCTCATGAATTGCCAGTCCACCCAGTCAAACGCCTTTTCGGGGTCGGTCTAAAGGAGGAGGCTACCGCGGGCGGTGTTCTGGGTGGCGTGAATGATGTTGAGGGCTCGAACTGTGTTATCTTGGGCCTCCCGGCACGGGATGAAGCCCGTCTGGTCCGGATGCACCAGGTTCGGGGCAACACGGCCCACCCGAAGAGCCAGGATCTTAGTAAAGAGCTTGAGGTCCGCGTTGAGGAGGGAGATGGGTCTGTTGCTAGTGCACGCAGTAGGGTCCTTCCCCTCTTTCGGGATGACCGCCACCGTAGCCATGAGGGTATCCCCCGGGAACCTCCCCCCCCCTCCCGAACTCCAGAGTTCGGGCATGAGGATCTTCCTGAAATTCTTAAGGTATGTAGCTAGGAGGCCATCCGGGCCCGGTGCCTTACTGATCTTAGTGGCCTTAAGGGCTCCCAGGAGTTTACCTAGTGTGATCGGGGATTCTAGGTCTTCTTTTTGGGACTGTGAGAGCTTTTGGTGCACATGTTGTTCCAAATATTCCCTCGTCTCCGTTAACCGCGCCTGGTTCGCTTCCATCCCCCCCCTCGGCTGGAAGGTTATATAGCTTAGTGTAGAAGTCTTGGAATTCTGCGACGATTTGATCTGGAATCTCGTGAGGGCGCCTCCCTTCGTCCGTAGCGTGGTAATCTGTGTTAGTCTCCGTTTCTTTTGTAGCATTTTGGCCAGCATGCGGCCACACTTGTTAGAGTGTTCGTAGATGTACCTGCGCGATTTGCATAGCGTATGGGTCAATTGTTGTGTGAGGAGCTTCTTCAGATCACTGCGCGCTTCCAGTAATGCCTGGTACGCATCTTCCGAGGGGGCCACCCTATGCTCCCGATCTAGTTGCGCGGTACGTGCGTATAGATCCGCCTGTTGTCTGTGGTATTCCTTTTTATGCTTGGTGCAGAGTTTGATAAAATGGCCTCATCAATGGTGAGATGTCCGGTGTGGTGTTGGTTTCAAAATATTGGCGTAGCACAGGCGCGGTTTCCGCGACAACCAGTGAGTCCCTTAGTACCTGCTTTAAGCCTCCATTGTTTGCCGCTGGGTTTGAATAAGTGGGAGTGGATCGTGGCCAGGATCGGGGAGTGGTCCGTCCAGACTGCCGTCTGGATATCGCACTTTTGGAGGAGATGGAGATATTCCTGGGAGACGAAAACGTAGTCGAGGTGACTGTACCCACGGTGGGCCGTGGAATAGTAGGAGAAGTCCTTTTCCTCCTAGTGGTGCACCCGCCAGGTGTCTGCCAGGCCCGCTTCACGGAGCGCGTCTTTGGTGACCCTCCGGCAGGTGTCAGAGTGTGCGGAATGACCCTGGACGTGTCCCAGCGGACGTGTCCCCCGCCACCACAAGGAGCCCCTCCCGAAAGCGGTCCAGCATCCACAGAGTTCTTGCAATGAAGGGGTGTTGGTTCGTATTTGGGGCGTACAGGGAGGCAAATGTGTATTTCCTATCTGCAATTGTGGTCTTAAGGAACAGGTAGCGTCCATTCGGGTCCGCCATCTTCTCAGCGCATTGGAACGGTGTATGTCGGGCGAAGAGTATCACCACTCCGGCGCTTTTGGATTCCGTATGGTTGGCGAAGAACCTGGTCGGAAATCTCAAGTCCCGTAGAGCTGGTGGGTCTGGTCCTTTAAAATGGGTCTCTTGCAGGAATGCCATCGAAGCCCTAGCGGCCCACAGGGTCCGCAGCAGGTGTGAGCGTCGCTCTGTGGAATTTAGTCCCCGGACATTATTGGTCCAGAGGCGTAGAGGAGCGGGACAAAAACCCCTGCCACCCGACCGAGCCATCGGGTTCCCAGCAAGGGGTGGGGAGGGTGGAGGTAAGGGGGGGCCTGCAGTGGGCGGGAGTGTGGCGCCGACCTGTAGAAGGTAGGGGGGGCGGAGGGAGGGAACCAGTCCAGGTAATCTGTCTGTAATTCGTCCTAGTCCAGTAGGGTAATAGAAAGAGGACCTTGACCGTGTGGGAAGAAATACCCTTCAGAGGGGAGTCCCCACCCCTATACGTGACTCAACCCCCGTGTCCCTTCCCGTTAGTGCCCGCAGTCAGTCCTGAGGGGTCGTCCGTGCGAGTGAGTGAGCTAGTTTGCTCAAGTGTAAATAACCAGTCAAGGGGGTATGTCCCAAGTACTCTCGGATTCCCCCCCACAGCCGACAACATTTGTAGTGAACAATCAGTAATAACTAGGTTGAAACTTGGTTCTAGGTAAAAACAATACAGGAGAAGGGGGAGAACCGCTCCGGGACCACCAGGGTCAATCGGGGGGGCTCCAAACCAGGTCAGCTCGTCTACAGGCCCTAGGATCGGGGTACAAAGCGCTATTGCCTTCAACACATTGGGCCCCCAAACCCCCCCACCTCCCCAAGCCAGTGCAACCCCAGCCCCCCGCAGGTCCATCAGCCCCAATGGCTCACCCCAAGTCCCCGTGCGCACCAGCGGACCCCGGCAGAGTGCGAGGCCCACACCCCACGTCAGAGGCCCACACCCCACACCAGTCCAGCCATCCCACTGTCCCCGCATCAAGGCAGGCACCCAGCTCCCCACCCCCCAGCGGTCCAACCCCCACCCCAAGCCCCTACAGGGAAGGTTGCTCCATGGTTGCAGAGGACAGGAATGGACGGGGGAGCAGCGATGGACGGGGGACAAGCCACTCTGGCCGCAACCCAGGGGGCACCCCCCCACGCCCAGCCCGGGGACCCGGGGAGGAGGAGGAAGAGGGGGAGGGCAGGGGAGAAGGGGCAACTCAAACTCCCCCAACTGCGTCCCCGAAGTCCTTTCCCCAGGTCCAGTGCAGGGACAAAAGGACCACTTCCCTGAAGGTCGCCAACCATCCAACCTAACATCTGGTTCCCTCTAGGGCCTGCTACAGGTACCTTACTCTGAGAGCGGTCTTCCCGATGCCCGGGATGCCTATTCCTCCGCTCCAGCGGGGTCTCCCCACATTCTCCTGGGGGGCTCATTCGCCTGCGGTCTCGCAGAGTGTGGGCCTTGATCTTCTTGGCGGCCCCTCGGTGCCAGCGGTGTCTCCAGCAGGCAGTTCCGAATACAGATAGGTGGGATGCGGAGGGTCCTCCGCACCGGAGTCACGTCGTCCGGCCAGCAAATGTGGAGCCAGGAGTTTCCATTCTTGACCTGCAGACTGAAGGGGAAACCCCAGCGGTAGGCGATGCTCCTGTCTCGGAGTGCCCTCCGTGCGTCTAGGGTCAGGCTAGAAAGGTGCTGGTAAAGCGCCACTTCTGAACCCTGCAAGTTAATCTTGTCCATGCCTCTAGTTTCGGACATCAAAGACTCCTTCAGACTGTAGGCGTCCAGGCAGCAGAGGACATCTCTGGGTCTCCCATCTTGTCGTTGGGGACCGAGGGCTCTGTGCACTTTGTCAAATTGGATGTCCGCGGGGGACTCCCTGCCCATGATTTGAGTGAAGAGGGCCCGGACCGTCACTGGTAGAGGTGTGAAGTCCGGCTCCGGTAGACCGCGGATCCGGATGTTATGTCGGCGACTGCGGTTCTCCAGGTCTTCTACCTGGCGGCGAAGGGTGAGGAGGAGATTGCCTTGGCGTGTGGTGGCCAGCTCTGCCGCTCTGTGTTGCGTTTGGCAGGCCTGTACTTCAGTCTCCATGGCTTCCACTCGCACCTCGACTGTGTTCAGGTCAGTGCGCAAGGCCGCCAGCTCCTCCCGCACCACTGTTTGGAGTTCCTGGATGAGGCCCCCGGTGTCCGTCTTTGAGAGCATGCGATCCGAGATTGCAGCCAGTTCCTGGTGGATTAAGGTAAGTGCGTCCTCTCGGCCCCCTCTCTCTGACATTGCTCCTGTGTTTCCCGCGCTCGGAGAGACCGGCGCCATCTTGTCTGCTGCGTTGGCGGCTCGAGGGTAGGCCTGCGAGGACACAAAATCGTCCATTGTGCCCGTGTGTTTGCGTGGGGAACTTGTTGATGGTGTGCCCAGGGATAGGAGCTTCTTGTTGCGAACCATGCTAACTCGTCGTTCAGCTAGATTATCGCTGTGGCGAAACCGACCTCGTCACGTGTCCTTGGAGGGGGCTGCTTGCCCACCTCTTGCCTTCTGACTATGGCCCTGCAGTTCAAACCTGTTATTTTCCCTGCCGAAAGGTTTATTTGTGCCTTTCTGCGGACTGTTAAAGCCATGCTACCCCAGTTAGCTATGCCATGGAGCCCAACCGTATACTGAAAGACTGTATGAAAGACTTTGGCTCCATGGCGATTGAACTGTATGTATGTGATCTGAGCGCCATCCGGTAATAATGTGCGCTCAGGTCTAAGCTATCTGGGGATAGGTAGAATGTGTATGTTCTATGTGATAAATGTAACAGTATGTATTTTTATGGATTTTATTGTCCTTTGTCTGCCATGTGGCTAATGGAGTTTGCCTCTGTCCTTGGAGATAATTGGATTACTTCTCAATTATCTCCAGGATAGAAGACTCTGTGGAACTGGTTTTGGGCAGAAAAGCCATGCTTCATTTGGTCACAAAGAACTTCGATCTATCTTTTGAACCAATGGACCAATTTGGATGATTTTGACATATGTTTGTATTTGGAGTATGCTGCTTATGAAAATGTATGTTTTATGTTTGTGACATGTATATTTTAGAAGTTATAAATATTGTGTAAAAACTGTATTCCTCTGCCTGTGATAATGAGATTACCCATTGTGTTCAGTAATCATATCACAGGCAGAGGGGAGGATTTTGTGTGGGAGTGTCTGTGTGTATTGTACGGATTGATTGGTTGTACTGTAATACCCTGTGGGCTGTACTGTGGTTGTGGATTGGGAATAAAAGAGACTGTATGTGCCAGGAGAGTAAGATTCTGCTTAACCCTCACAACGAAGTGTTGTCTCATTATTGGGGGAATTGGATTGTATGCTGACTGCCAGGAGTGTAACCCTATGGTTTTCCTGTTCGGCTGCTTCCTGTGTTCGTGTGTTTCCTGTTCGGGAGTTGGTGACTTCGTGCAGTTTGCAGTTCGGGAGATTGGTGATTGCAGTAGCTGCTTGTCTATCTGAAAGGGGATTATCGCCTAAACGGTTTCTTTATCCCCTTCTTTATCCTCTTGTGAGTGAAACGGTCCGTTACAATCGCTGTTTTAGCGGAACGGGGCGAGGAGCTAGAGCACTACACGTCCAGCTTCATGCTCGGTCCGGCCACCATCAAGTGGGATTTTTGACAGGGCGGCAGGGCTCAGACAATACAAGGAAAGTCCTAGACATCCTCTATATTCTACAACGGGAGAATACAGAGGGGATCCTACTTTCTCTCAACGCTGAAAAAGCATTTGACAGACTGAATTGGAAATTTATAGAGGGGGTTCTGTGTAAATATGGGTTCCCAGAAAGATTTCTGTCTGCCATTAAAACACTATACAGCTCTCCACCTGCAACTGTGTTGAATTCTGGATTCCTTTCAAAACACTTTTAAATCACCAACGGGACTAGGCAGGGATGCCCACTTTCACCTTTGCTATACTTTCTATCCCTGGAGCCACTGGCTGCCGCTATCTGACAGAATGGGGACATCTATGGCATACAAATAAGGGACAAAGAATGTAAACTGAATTTATTTGTGCATGACATGCTGTTGACACTGACGCAACCTCTTTTCTCCTTGCCTAATGTGCAAAAAGAACTCCACGAGTATGGTCTACAATCATACTGTAACGAAAACCCAAGCACTGATTGTGGGGATCCCGTGTAGACTAGATAATCTAAAACAATTCTTTAACTACGACTGGAGACAAGATTACCTGACGTTCTTAAGCATCAAAATAGCAACAACACTGCAAGCTTTATTCAAACTGAATTACCAAAAACTATATACAGACATTGACAACACGTTAACCTAATGGAAGTGCAATTACCTTTCATGGCTAGGCAGGATTGCCGCAATTAAAATGATGATCCTCCCTAAGATCTTATATTTATTTCGCTCTCTACAAATTCAGGTGCCTATACAATGCATGAAAAAACTCCAAACACCTTTAGCAAAATGGAAGAAAAAGGGAAACACATTAAGTGTGATTTGCAATAGATTACCATAGATTTTAAACCACTTATCAAGAATAAAACATAATACTAGCAAACCCAGGGTCGGATTAACATAGGGGCTGATTGAGCTGCAGCTCCAGGCCCATGCCCATGAAATAGGACCATTGATTTTTTTTTTTAAAGTACTTTTTCTTCTTTACACACTACTCTTAGGATTTCCACCTGGCTGGTATTTTACCAGTTTTGAGGCTGCCTGGCCGGTGCCGATATTGCAGTCATACTGGCAATACAAAAGCTGGTATTTTTCTCAGTATAAACAGAGATTATGATGCAATAGGGTTCGCTGTGTGTGGAGAGAGGCAGGGATAGGAAGTTCCAGCATATCCCTACCTGCCTACCTCTACTCACTGATCCGCAGGGGAGCAGCTACAGAGAGTCCAGACAGCAACTCCCAGCCTGCAGAGACAGCCTACAGCTCAGGAAGTGAGGGATGGAGGGAAAGGCTGCAATGAGACATGGGGGCACTGGAAGATATGGGGACACTGAGACACTAAGGGACATTGGGAGACATTATGACACAGAGGCACCTGGGGACACTGAGACACTAGGGACACAGTGTCCTCATGTTTCCCAGTGTCCCCATGTCTTCCAGCCAGTGTCCTTGGTGTCTGTGTCCCCATGTCTTCAAGTGTCCCTAGTTTCCCAGTGTCCTCTAGTCTCCCAGTGTCCCCATGTGTCCTAGCCAGTGTCCCCATGTCTCCAAGTGTCCCTGGTGTCTCAGTGTCCCAATGTCTTCCAGTGTCCCCAAGTGTTTGTGTCCCCATGTCGCCCAGTGTTCCTAGTATTCCAGTGTCCCTAATGTGTCCCCTAAGTGTCTCCATGTCCCCATGTCTCCCAGCTAGTGTCCCTAGTGTCTGTGTCCCCTAGTCTCCCAGTGTCCCAGCCAGTGTCCCCGGTGTCTCAGTGTCCCCATGTCTCCCAGTGTCCTTAGTGTCTCTGTGTCCTCATGTCTCCCACTGTCCCCATGTATCCCAGTGCCCCAAGTGTCTCAATGTCCCCATTTCTCCCAGTGTCCCCAGGTCTCCCAATGTCCCCTGTCTCAGTGTCCTCATGCCTCACAGTATCCCCATGTCTCAGGGAGACATGGGGACACTGGGAAACATGGGGTACTGAGACACTGTGATAGATAGGGACACTGGGAGACCTGGATAAATCGACACATGTGGACACTGAGTCATGAATGCACTAGGAGACATGGGGACACTGGGAGACTAGGGGACACTAAGACACTGGGCGACACTCGGAGACATGAGGACACTGATACATAGGGACACTGAGATAGTGAGAGACTTGAGACACTGGGAGCAATCCATCTATACAGCAGAATCAAACTGTAAGTAGTTTTTCGGTGATTTTACAGCATTTTCTCTTGTCACTCCTTCTGATTTACATCATGTGATGTCAACCATACATAATTAATTATGCAAATTAGTAAGGCAGTATGTTTTTTCCAAGAAAGGTGGCAACCCTAACTACTTTTCACATACTCTTGCTTAAGTATGGAAACTTAAGAGGGACGTATGGGAACAAAACTTGTGTGGACTGGCTGACAATGAAATTAGTTAAGGTAATGCTGACTTTGGTCTCTCTAACACTGTGGCATGTTCCCTTTCTTCTACAATCACTACATAAAGTTTTATATACCAAGATGAAAACATAAATTAGAGAGAGCTTAGCATAGGGTATGTGTTTTCTTATACCTGCTGTTTTCTTTCCCTCCAGCACCATCTCCATCAGATAAATGACGCTTGAGAGTGTTTTACTGTTTTTGGTCAATAAGATTCTGTAATTAGGCCTATCATAATTGTCAGCACCAGGCCCACTGGGCTCATAATCTGGCCCTGAGCTAACCCCAGCACTTATAAAGACAAACCCAAGAAGGATAAATCGGAACAGAGAACCACAGGTCAAAGTGAATTTCAAATCAATAGCATATAGTGTTCATTAAATCGTGCATGCCGTTATCTCGACGAGCGTTTCGGCACATCAGTGCCTTTTCACTTTCACCTGTGGTTGTTTTTCACTTTGACCTGTGCTGGGGTTAGCTAGCGAGCGAGGCTTTATCGAAGCAGCTGGGGGTGGAATTCACCTAGTATATAGGGTTGTTCCTTTTATCCTGCTAACTACTAATATTATCCATAGTTTCTTCACAACTAATAGAAACCGTACTTTTACGCTAACGGCTGACTTTGGTGACTGCATGTTAGATGGTTTTTAGGGATTTACATCTCTAACTAGGGTTCTGATACCTTCAGAGACATATATGGAGGAAAGACTTTTTCATGTATCATCCACTTAGATGAACCTTTGAGTACTTATCCCCTTCCTTAACACATTAGTATGCTGCTAAATCCTGTAGATTCCATCTTAAAAACATAGCCCGCATCCGCCCCTTTCTTACGCAAGATGCTACGAAGGAGCTTGTCCATGCTCTAGTAATTTCCCGCATGGTTATTGTAACCCTCTCCTAATTGGTCTTCCCAAAAGCCGTATTGCCCTGCTACAGTCTGTAATGAATGCTGCCTGCCGCCAGACTGATTTTTCTCTCTAGTCGGTCCTCTCACACCTCACTCCTCTGTCAGTCCTTACATTGGCTTCCTGTATCCTATAGGAGTCAATTCAAAGTGCTAACCCATACCTATAAAGCACTGAACAATTCTAGCCACTCTAGAATGCCCCTTCTCGGTGTCTCCGCTCTGCCCGTGACCTTCTCCTGTCTGCTGCTCGCACCCGTACAGCCAACTCAAGCTTGCAGGACTTCTTGCAGGTGGCTCCCTTACTATGGAATAGCCTGCCTACCGCCATTAGACTCTGCCATAGTCTTTAATCGTTTAAGAAGTGACTTAAAACCCATTTCTTTAGGAAAGCTTATGGCCTCCCAGAGTAATCTCTACCTCACATACCTGTCTCTTGCTCTCTTCTAAAGGGCAGCACTCTACTCTCTTCTCCAGCTCTGCTTCACTCCCACCTTATTTGATTGCTATTTCCTATCCTAATGTGTTTTGCACCCCACCTCCTACAGACTGTAAGCTCCTACAGACTTCAACCTATCGTTCCTGTAAGTTTTCTTGTAATTGTCCAATTTATAGTTAAATATATATACAGTTTCAACCTATCGTTCCTGTAAGTTTTCTTGTAATTGTCCTAATTATAGTTCAATATATATATAGTTTGTGTTCAACGATGTCTCATGAGTAAAACAGTACCCCACATGTACAGGTTTTATGGGGTTTTGGAAAGTTACAGGGTCAAATATAGGGCTTGCTCATTAAATTTTTTACACATTGAAATTTGTCACACAAGAAAAAAGGAATAGAGTCTTGCGCAACTTTAATTTGAAGTGAACCACCTGGTGCTACAACTTTAATTCAGAAGGACAAAGTACAACAAACGTTTCGGGCAATAGCCCTTTATCAATGCTAATGTCCTTAATTGAGAACAAGGTACACACCAACATATATAGAAGTTACAGTGCTTACAATAATACTAGTGCCGCCCCCACACCAAGAGGTAGATAGAAATCAGTGTCTCGTCGGCATCACTGTGTCTCCATTCACTTCCTGGTTCGTAGGGATGTGCGTGGTGATGTCATTCGTCACGTCCGTTGCGTGTGACGTCATCACGCGCGGTTACTGTGAAACGAGTGAACACATTCATTTTCAGGCAATCTGGCAATATAGAGAGCTTAAACAGAAGCAATATAGTACATTTGGAAGTAAAAATAAAATAACTAGTAGTTTATATGCTTTATCCGTAGTCTGTCTATTACCACACAAGGGGAGAGTAAGGATACAACAATTACAATTTGCCACATTGGTTACGGTACCTTTGATACTCTATAGCAGCCCAGGAATGAGAAATACCCCCATCATGGCACACCATTTGCAAAAGTAGACAAAATAGGGTATGCCCAGTCTTTTTTAGTAGCCCTTAGTCATAAACCCTGGCCAAAGTTAGCATTCATATTATTTTTTCCACTTTCTACAAAAAAAAAAATGCCCTTTCACTGATGATATCAATAACATTATAAGTTTTACTGCTCTAAAACACTCATATTTGTGTTCAGCAATGTCTTGTGAGTAAAAGCGTACCCTCCTGTGAAGTTTTTATGGAGGTTTGGAAAGTTATAGGGTCAAATATAGGGTTTTCCCATTTCTGTTTGCCAGATTGGTTAGGTGGCCTATGCTCCCCTTAAGACTATATGGCAGCCCAGGAATGAGAATTATCCCCATCATGACATACCATTCATAAAAGAAGACAACCCCGGGTATTCAGAATTGGGTACGTCTGGTCTTTTGTAATAGCCACTTAGTCACAAACCCTAGCCAAAGTTATTTTTCATATTTCTTTTTTTGCATTTTTCATAAATAAGTTTTAGTGTTCTAAAATACTCGTATTTGTGTTTAACAGTACCAGTAACAGTACCCCATATGTACAGGTTTCATGGTGTTTTAGAAAGTTACAGGGTTATATATAGGGCTTGTACGTTAAACTCGCTGGGCCTTCTGTCTGGGTTGTCAGGCAGGTCCCATGAATTATACATAATAAAATTACTGACTTATGTCAAAATAGTATATGTATATATATATATATGTATATATATATATATATATATATATACACGTCGAATATATACATACATACATACATACACACACGTACGTACATATACACACACACACACACACACATGTATATTTTATAGATTATATATATATAGTATAATTCTAAGTGTATTATGGTGTTTGTATATGTGTATATATATATATATATATATATATATATATATATATATATATACACACACAAAACCAGGAGGGCTGCACTTACCTGAACATGCATACATTATAGGGTGCTGCTGGGACCAAAATACAAAATACACAGTCCACTCGCTTATTAACTAAACAATGATTTCAAATCCTAAAAAGTTTTATTTAAAAACACCTCACCTAGGTAAAAAAATAATAGGGGTTTGGTTACATTATATGATCATACATTGCATAAGCCTGCCACAATGTCAATGTTGCACCCCTCCCTGTCACAGGTGCCTCATTCCAGGACCCTATTTAGCCTTGACTTGCAGAGAGTCCCAGTAAGTAAGTATTTCCCAAGTAAGTGGATTAATCTCATAAGAGCAAGCATTAGGCTGTTAGAGTAGGACCTGCCGAGAATGGGGTACATTGACATTGTGGCAGGCTAAACCCCCATTATTTTTTACCTAGGTGAGGTGTTTTTAAATAAAACTATTTAGGATTTGAATGGCACAGCATTCGGGTAAACGGGGCCGAAAAGATGGAAGTTGGGTAGTCCCAGCGGTGTTGTGGCCGACAATAGTTCCACGCGGTCGACGACCAAACACTGCTGGGCGTTCGTCAGTTTAAAATGGCCGCCGTCACGTGTTCGTTCAAACGAACTGTGACCACCCAGCAGCTCGTCAAATAGTTGTGGTTAACCACAGCTTCTGGGCGATTAATAAGCTGCACACTCCCATTGCGTGTGGTCTGGCTGTTCGGTAGTTTGTTCGGTTTTAATAAAAGGGAATGAAACAGGGCTAAATGCACAAATGGCTGACAAAATAAAGGGTCCTGGTATTCACAAAACAGGGGTTTTGTCACATATAAGTTGTCTGCATTAATTTGCTTCTCCCCCTTCTTTGTGTTGCCATCCAATTTTAACTGTTATTTATTTACGTTTATTTTTTCATTAACGAGACTTATTATTGTCTGACATGCCCAGTTGGGCATATTGGACAATTGTGATTTGAATCTACCTAGTTTATGGTTAATTTCCCTATTTCTGACCAGAAGTGGATGCATGAGTATGAGTAAAGTCAGCGAGGTTATGAATGTGGTTATGAATGTATTACATAATAAGGTGAGCCTAATACTTTCCTGAAAATACACCACTGGTTATTTTGTATTATAATAAAAACAGCAAGGGTTTTGTGTGTCATTGTGTACATGTATGTGTACACACAATATATACATACATCTATCAACCACAACATTAAAACCACCTGCCTTATATCATGTATGTCCCCTAATGCTGCCAAGATAGTTCTAATGCGCAGAGGCATGTACTCCACAAGCACTCTAAATGTGTCCTGTGGTATCTGGCACACAGACATTAGCAGGAGATCCTTTAAGTCATGCAAGTTCTGAGTTGTGGCCTCCATAGATTGGATTTGTTGTTCCAGCACATCTCTAAAATGCTCAATCGGATTGAGATCTGGGGAATTTGGCGGCCAAGGCAACACTTTGAACTCTTTGTCATGTTCCTCAAACCATTCCTGAACAATGTTTGCAGTGTGGCATAATGCATGAAAGAGTCCACTGCCATCAGGGAACTCTATTGCCATTTGCATCATGCTGCTATCTTTTCCAAGGTAAACAACGCACACGCACCTGGCCATCCACCTGACCTAAAAGAAAACAGGATTCACCAGAACTGGCAACCTTCTTCCATTGCTCCATGGTCAGTTCTGATGCTCACGTCTCCATTGAAGGTACTTTCAGTGGTGGACAGGAGTCATCATGGGCACTCTGACCGGTCTGTGCCTAACTGTGCTGCACTGTGTGTTCTGACACCTTTCTATCATGGCCAGCATTAAGTTTCTCAGCAATTTGAGCTACAGCAGTTCTTCCTTGTGAGAAAACCAGATGGGCTAGCCTTCGCTCCACACATGATCCTTGGGCGCGCATGACCCTGATGCCAGCTCACAGGTTAAAAAATACACATTAAGGAACAGCGCACGCATAAACAGTTTTAAATTTTACAAGGCTATATGAACTTACCTATCTCAACAATATTCTTCAACTACTACTCCACATTACCCCAAGATCGGTGGGTCTACACTTATCCCAACATGGGAGACAATTTAAATAGTGCTAAATTAACTGCAGTGTATTTAATAATCTGTTGTAAGAACATTGTGAATAAAATTATATTGCAAAATTAATGTGATAAATACACAATTCACACTCGAATAGCTGCCTGCAAGTGAAAAATCAGATTACACCTGTTGCAAGCATGCAACGTGTGCTCAAAACTATTTTTTTTTGCACGGAATTGACATTTGGCAGCTCAGAATAGTTCCAGGCTAGCACATGTGCTGGGGGTGTAACTAGTCCATGACACACGTGTGCAAATAACTCTGCATGATACAGATTCTTTCCTCTGTGACTACTTCAAAAAGCAGAATTGGTTGTAGATGTTGGGGTAACCCTTTAAGTATTCGTCTTTATAAGTGTGTGGAACTTGTGGTTCTCAGACAGACATGAATGAGTTCCGGGCTAAAAGTGTGTGCTTACTTTTTTGTTTTATGCTGTTCAAATAAATGTTGCTCAAATACCTTACACCTTTGGTTGAAACAGAGAAAAGGACAGGTTTACTTGACCTAATTACAGCTAGTGCTTGGTAGATGGAGAGAGTTCATTAACCACAGCTTCAGTGATTTCTAGCAAATGTTGATACGAAAGTTGTAATATATTAGGTTTATAAAGTGTATAATAATGGCCAATGTTTAGCCCTTTTAGAACCAATAGCATGTCGGGACTATTCAGACATTTGGTGTGTGGAAAAGTATGGACCATACTCACATGGTACAGAACCACATAGGGATAGGCTCAAATTTCTTTGGCAGAGGTATATTAGGTAATACTAAACCCTCTCTGGATTCCCTGCTACATTATCTTCAAAATAGGGAGACAAAAAAGAGCTGATAGGAAGTGGTTGCTCACCTTGTGAGGAGCCAGTAATGCTAGGCTCTCGGTATAACACTGTATGTGCCTTTAAGGGGAGCACTTCCCTTTCTGAGTAGTAAGAACAGGAAACAGTAATGGACCGCTGGGTTCAAGGTCACATAAAAATACACTTTATTTAAAGCAATAAACAATTAAAATATAAATTTCAAAAGTGCTAATGGTACCAGGCCACAATCTTGGGTGGTCCTGTCTCTTCCTCCGAGACGCGTTTCGCCTGACGGCTTTATCAATCGGGATGTCTGTTTCCTGTTCGGTTTCTGTTTATATATGCATAGATCTCCTCTGATTGGTCGTCATGCGCCCTTGGGCGCCCAATCACCGGGTCAGTCTTCAGGGGTGTGTGTGTCAGCTGTTGCCCATAATGGATTACTCAGAAACTGTAAATTAACTTACGGGCCAGACGTAATGTCATCTATGGTCCGCACAACTTTGACACGTCCGCAGCGTGTCATTTCCTATGACGCCCACGTGGACATCTTTAGCATAAAGTATTTAGGTAAAGTTTTTAAATATTATCTGTTCATCAATTATATATATACATTTTTTAACAATTTATTATATGATTTTCTTCTCTTGTTTTGTCACTTCATCTCTTATATGGACACTGGACTCTCTATCTATGAGTGAATTCATAAGAACAGAGAGATATATTTCCAGGAGTTGGTATATGGTATTGTATTTGCCCTGTAAGCAAACTGCCCATACTAAAGATGTCCACATGGGCGTCATAGGAAATGACACGCTGCGGACGTGTTCAAGGTGGGCGGACCATAGATGACATTACGTCTGGCCTGTAACGCCATTTCCGGGTTCGGAGTACTCCATTATGGGCAACAGCTGACACACACACACCCCTAAAGACTGACCCGTGATTGGGCGCCGAAGGAGCACGACGACCAATCAGAGGAGATTAACCCCTTAAGGACCACATTTCTGGAATAAAAGGGAATCATGACATGTCACACATGTCATGTGTCCTTAAGGGGTTAAAGGCATCAGGCGAAACGCGTCTCGGAGGAAGAGAAAGGACCACCCAAGATTGTGGACTGGTACCATTAGCACTTTTGAAATTTATATTGTAACTGTTACATAGTTACATAGCTGAAAAGAGACTTGCGTCCATCAAGTTCAGCCTTCCTCACATATGCTTTTGGTGTAGATCCAAAAGAAGGCAAAATAACCTAGTCTGAAGCGCTTCCAATTTTGCAACAAACTGGGAAAAAAATCCTTCTTGACCCCAAAATAGTCAGATGTCTCCTTGGATCAAGCAGCTATTACCCCACTAACTGGAAATTATATCCCTGTATGTTATGTTTTTGCAAGTATTTATCCAATTGCAGTTTAAACATCTGCAGTTGCAGTTTAATTGTTTTAAATACAGTGTATTTTAATGTGACCTTGAACCCAGCGGCACATTACTGTTTCCTGTTCCTACTACTCAAGAAGGGAATACTCCCCTTAAATGCACATACACTGTTATACCGAGAGCCTAGTATAAAGGTGAGCAACCACTTGTCTCTACACTTTTTTCCTATCAGCTATTTTAGCAATTCTGCACCAGGATATCCTGTCTCTTTTTTGTCTCCCTATTCTGAGGATAATTTGGCCAGGAATCCAGAGAGGGTTTGGTATTGCCTAAGAGGTTTGAGCCTATCCCTTTGTAGCTCTGTACCATACTTTTCCACACACCATCCTGTTGGGCTTGATATACTTCACCATTGTGTATTGTTTTCTCCCTTCTGGGGAATTTTGCCATTATACACTCCCCCCAGTTTTATAGGGGTAAGTGCATTCTGCTGTAGCGCTCCACTAAGTGGACTTTTTGGGGGGGTGTTCCACTGGGGTCACCTGTTTGGTACGATTACTTGTGTGTAATTTTGGGGTTATTTACACGAGTGTTGAGCTGCTATCCACACATATATATTTACTTTGTTTAAATTACTAAGCACCTTCAATTGCATCCTTGATGTTTAAAGCAAAGCCTCCAAAAAAAAAACAGAACAGTTAATGGAGATCTAGGTGACTGGCATAATAAATGAAAAATATGGAAATCCCCACATTATCATGTCAAGCAAATATATCTTAAATGGAAAGTTAGATCACAGTAAAAGATAGCAAAGTATTTTCACATCTCTTAAAAATCTACATCTTCTGAAATGTCAAAAGGAAGACAATGAAAATGATTTACCATTCTCTATGTCTGGAAATCAAGTGTATGAAGTTTATTTTACTCATTTACTAATCTTCTCTTTTCTGGGGATTTTTGCATTATATATGAAGAAGACCAAATTTAAATCTTTTGTTAATATGTTTTAGTTAACTATCTATCAAACACGGTCTGAAGTGTTGCTTATGGTATCTTAGTGCTAGACAAGCTATGTATGTATAGTGTAGAGCAGGGATAGGCAACTTTTGGCACTCCAGATGTTGTGCACTACATCCCCCATAATACTCTGACATCCATAATGCTGGCGAAGCATCATGGGATGTGTAGTCCATTGCCTATGCCTGGTGTAGAGCAATGGAGTCTGGTACATAGGGGCAAGTGGGTCAGTTCCCTTTCTCTAGTGTTGTAAATACAATCACCCCACCGCTTGAAACTTTTGGAGTATTTTATAGACCTCTTTGAAATGTGTATCTTGCTGTCTTGATGTAACAAGATCACCAATTGTTTTGCATTGGGCATCAGATCCTGGATTCCCCAAAAGACAAGTATGCATATTGTGCTGTCTTCTAGGGCTGCCGTTGGGTAACAGCATGAGGGGGTGAAGATTTATGGTGTAGAACAGTGCATGTCTCATTAAGTTACGGGTTGAGTACATGGAGTTAAGAGGGCAGAACCCAGCAAGTGATGGGTCTGGGAAAGTGTCTAGTTCCTCCCTTCCCCCCATCTTTATAATTCATCAACAGCTTCAGAGCAAAACAATTCCATCTCTAAACTGACCCTTCATGATATTGTTAGGGAATACTCTGTTAGGTCACTCCAGATTTAATATGCTACATATTTGTTATATAAATCATAATGAAGCATGAATTTAAATGTTTACTCCAACCATCATAACCACTTCTGCTTTTACAAGTGGCCGTGGTGGTAAAAATCTGTAAGTGGGGGACCTGATAAAATGTATTGAATACTCCATTTGCCATTGAAGTAAACCTTTAAAATAAAAATGCACTACCATGTTTTTATGGAACTGCTTTGGCTCTGTTATTACAGTGATGTATACTTAAATCGGCATGTTTCAGGATTTGTGTAGTACCTAAAACTTAAAGGGACACTATAGTCACCAGAACAACGACAGCTTATTGAATTTGTTCTGGTGAGTAGAATCATTACCTTCAGGCTTTTTGCTGTAAACACTGTTTTTTTCAGAGAAAATGCAGTGTTTACATTACAGCCTAGTGATAACTTCACTGACCACTCCTCAGATGGCTGTTAGAGATCCTTCCTGGGTCATGGCTGCCTAAAATGCATGCAAACATTCAGTGTCTCCACCCTCTGCATGCAGACACTGAACTTGCTCAGAGATTAATTGATTCAATTCATCTCTATGAGGAGATGCTGATTGGCCAGGGCTGTGTTTGAATTGTGCTGGCTCTGCCCCTGATCTGCCTCTTTGTCAGCCTCAGCCAATCCTATGGGGAAGCACTGTGATTGGCTCAGGCCACCACTTCTGATGATGTCAGCAGGCAGTGGGAAGGTCTAAAGGAAACAGGGACAAACTATGCAGCTGCAGGCTTGAATTCAAGTAAGATTTTACTATATTTTTTGAGGCATGAGGGGACCAGGGTGGCTAGATGGTGGTTTTAACCCTATAGGGTCAGTAATAATGTTTGTGTTCCTGACCCTATAGTGATCCTTTAAAAACATTGGGTCATCAACCTGGTCCCTACCGTCCACTAGTGGGCGTTTCAGGATTCCAGGTGGGCGGTAGGGGGTTCGGCAGCACAACAAGCTGAATCCTCCTTCCATCAAGAGAGTGGGCGGGCATGAAAGCACAAATGCGCATGAGCGCATACATACGCACGCAAACTAATGAGAACAAGAGAATGCGTGCACACGAACAAGATAACACATGCATGCGCGGGCGTGCCAACACAAGCGAGTGTAACACATGGGAAGAGGAAGGGGAGGAGTGGGAGCTGATGCACGATAGCAGGGACAGGCAGAAGCAGAGCACTTGTAAAAAAGAAAATTTATAGGCAGGGGAAGGAGAGAATTGTTGTTCTTGGCTAATAATAATAAGTGGGTTAACTAGCTCAGCCTTACTTTTGGACATTGCCATAAGGAAGGTAAAAGAAAAGCATTAAAAAAAAAAGGAGATAAAAAGGAAAAGATTAAAAAAAAATTAAAAAAGGGAAGAAAAATAGAAAAAAAGGGAATAAAATAAAGGAGGAAAGAAAGCAGTGTTTAGAGTGGCTCATGTTTTGGCAAGTTAAGTTTTTTATCTTATAAAATAAAAGAAAGAAAGAAGGAAAATAAGTAAAGGAAGGAGAAGGAGATAATAAAGAGAAAGGAAAAAGAGACCCCTGATATATTGATATAGTATAAGGAAGGTAAAGAAGAAGGCAGGAAAAGTAGCAAAAAAAGGTGAATTTTTGTTGTTTTGAGTGTTTGTAATAAAAGGGAAAAGAGGGGGGTGGAGGTGGAGCACTGTGTAGAGTGCAGATCAAAACATGGTAAGAGTAAAAGTAGTTGTTAAATTGTGCAACAAATTTAGAACCCACGTCTGGAAAAAAAGAAATATGCTCGTGGCTATTTACCAGAGTATCTGAAGACACTTGCGCTAAGAAGTTTGAGTTACTGCAGCACTGGTGGGCGGTAAGGAAATTTTACCATCAAGAAAGATGCATTAGTGAGCGGTAGGTATACAAAGGTTGACTACCCCTGCTTTAACCCCTTAAGGACATATGACATGTGTGACATGTCATGATTCCCTTTTATTACAGAAGTTTGGTCCTTAAGGGGTTAAACACACCAGCAGCAGGTCTGGTCTAAACATAATGGCATTTTTGCTGCAATGTGAAATGTACAGGAACAAGACTTCACTTTAATAGTTTTCCTTTTTTCCTAAAACTGAGGCTCATGTATCTACTAGTTAGTACTACCACTTAAAAGTAAAGTAAACTTTTTGCATAAGTCATTTATTTTTGTTGCTTTCTTTCAGGTTGCACAGCTGATGGAGATGGGTTTCTCAAGATCAGATGTTTTAACCGCTTTAAGGGCTTCAAACAATGATATAAACAGTGCTACAAATTTTTTACTACAGCGATGATCTCTATGGAAAACATTATTTTATCTCCACATAGCGTCCAAAGATTATTTGATTCATAAGGCACTCAGGTCTCGAAAGTGACTTTTTTTATAAGTCCGTTTATTTTTCACCTTACGTTGGTATAATAAACAAAATCTATTGTAAGGACATGGAAATGCACTGATTCATTTACGTCTTTCTTGTTGCTTATCCATACACTCCTAAATTTCACGGTATTATACTGTATTACTTTTTTGTGTGTTATCTCTATAAAAGCTCTATGACTTTGAGATTAAAAAAATATGTAGTCTAAATATGCAACAGTTTTGAAAATAGTGGCTTTGAGACTGAGACAGCTTAGAAAAAAAACTCACTAATAATGTGTTGTCAAACTGTTTTTGTTTTTGTCTGTCCATGCTTTATAAATGATAAATATATATGTTAAAGGAACACTCAAAACATCATAACCACTACTGTGCACTAGTGCTTATGGTACTAGGAGTACCCTGGCACCTTTGTAATGAGTTAGCCCGTTTTAGAATGTTCTGACTTCTTACCTAGGGTTCACTGGGCACTGCTCCTTACCTCCACAACTTATAAGGAGAGACAGAAGTTTTCTATCTGATCTAAGCCTGGCAGTGTTAGACTTAGCTCATTGGTTGAGGGTGATCGGCTGACACTCTCAGCCAATGAGCTAGTTATGCATTGAAGGGCTTGACTCGGGAGAGCTACCAGAGAGCTCCTGTTTAGGAGCTCCCAGCTCTCAATAGGTGTTGGTGGAGCCAGGGTGTAGTACCCAGTACCCTTTGGACCTTAGGGAAAAAACCTCAAACCTTTCTAAAGTGGTTTCAGTATATATTTTTTGGGGGGTTAGGGGGAGAAATGGAACTTCTGACAACATAACCAGTACAGTGAGCAGTGAGTACACCGGTCAGGTATTGAAGTCTTAGAGTGGTATTTGTGAGGGTTAGACTACACTTATCTTTGTATTCTACAGTTTGATTATATATCATAACAGAGGTCTACATAATTATATTTGTATTGTTTGGCTTGTGCAAGCAGTACACTTTTATACTTAGACTTATACTTAGACTTGATCATTTTTCGGCAAAAACAAAGACAAAGTGGCCCTGGAATAAGTAATAAATGTTTTAGTAAAATGATCTGAAATGTTACTGATTATACAGTCACAGTAAATTCTGAGAGAGTCATTCCATGCATTTATTACACCAACAGTGCAAGTACGGTACTTAAGATGTGCTCCTGTGTGGTTTGGCTGATCATTCATGGTCACTGTGACAGGTCCTATCAGAGCCTAAAATCCATAATAAATAAATACGTAAATAAAACAATGAAAAATGTCTGTGTTTCAGATTAGTCAACGTGGAGCTATTTGTATTAAGGGAAAACGCCAGGCACACTTTTTTTTCCTAATTACTTACTGTATACAGTTTTAAAATAGGTATCTAATACTGTTTAGTATGCCAGTTGTGTAAACATGTAAAAGATAAAAAATATATTTTTCCTTCTGCTTTTATTCGTCCGCTGTACATCTTAGCTTACTTTTTAGATAGACAGTGGCCCATGTACCACGCCAGTATTAGTTCTCTTTTTTGTGTATATGTGATAGTCTGAGTAGCACAGCACATGTACATTTGTGACTTCACACTTACACGTACTTCTCCCATTGATTATAGTGAAAGTTGGAATAATTTTAATCTCTTGGCTGTTTCTTGGTTAATGCATACATCACAAGGACAGGATCATTGCCAAGTGAAGACCTGCAAAATAGGCACGTTGTTAATATTTACTAATTTTTAAATGGATTATAATAGTACACTCCCAAGGACCGCTTTAATAAAAGAAAAAGAAAAAAAAACATAAAATTGTTTCCAAATTTCACTATATTTATTTTGATTTGTCTTTTTTTCTGTTAGACTATTACTAGTCATTGCAGTCCCTACACGAAAAGGTCGTCTATTTAACCCCTTAAGGACCAAACTTCTGGAATAAAAGGGAATCATGGCATGTCAGACACGTCATGTGTCCTTAAGGGGTTAATCTGATTGAGGGAAAAAAATATGGAATTCAGCAGTAAAATAGTAAATAACAGTAGAGAGGAAAATATGACCATTTTGAGCAATCTATGCTTAAATATATATTTGGAAAAATTGGAAGAATTCATAAAGACCCAGTGTTAGGCTTCACAATTTAAAACAGTGATTGCATGCTATGAGCTTCAGTGGCAAATATCATCAGATGGGGCTTTGGAACCTAATATCATATTTTTTACCCATTCTATTCCATCAACTGTTCTGTGTACAGTTTATTTCAGACATTTCTAGATTTCTAAATGTATGTATTAATAAATTAGGGAAACTGTTTAAATGAATCAAGGGAATTAAAGGGAATTAAATAATGAAAACACATTTTGTCTCTTGTATGTATTTAGTATACCAAAATGGATGATGTCTAAATCTATATTATATTGAAATGTTAACTAATCTTAAGTCTTATGTGAAAGTCATGCTGCCATTTTTAACAATATTCCTCCATCTGTACAAATTAATTTATCTTTAGTGGGTCATTTCCTGTTATTTTAATGAATTGACCTTGACTAGTCAGACATATCTATGTAACCTCTAATTTTGTGTGTTCTGAGAACTTTGGTAAATCTAATCTTCTCAAATAGGGAATACTCAGGAATGATCTGCAGTACACTATGGTTGGAAACTCTGCACCATTGATAACATGCTGTATATTGTTTGTTTTCTAATACAACAGCAAATGCCTTCTGTTTTTCAGGTACTTGTATCTCAGGTTTATCTAAATTACAATGTCCTAACTTTATGGCATGCTTTGAGGTTATGTAATAGGGAAATTTAATATAGTGTTGTAATACTGTTGATGCCTTAACTTGATGGGGGAACGATGGGATTCTTGTAAATCTTCTCTAATTATTGACAGGTGCTCTTTCTATGGTATTAGTGCTTACGTTTAAGAATATGTGTGTCAAGCCAGGGATATCCAGAGTATAGCTCTAAAGTTTTTTTTGTTTTTTTTATTATTCTTTATTTTGTGCAAGGAATTAACAATTATGCATTCAAAGCCATCATAGTGCATAGAAGTATCAGTGTTTCAACAAGGGTATCAGTATGGCATAGTTCAGTCCTGCACATTTTTCAATAGGTTATTCAGGCGTAGTGTGTCCATTGTAAGAAAACGGAAATGGGAGGCATATCATATATTGAACAGTAGGTATAAACATGAATGTGACAGTAGAAAACATTGCACATTTTAGGCTTATCACAGCATGTATACAGTATGTATACAGTACATGTACAGTACAGTACAGCAGGTCTCTCAGTTAACTGTGTGTGCTTAAAATATAAACTACATTGAAGAGGGTGCTAGTGTGGTTACTGTTTGTGGATGGAGCATGCTGCGATGTGCGATGCCTGCATATAGTGGGGTGTGTATCGCCCTGGGGGTTCCGAATCTGAAACTCAGGGTCTGATCCTTAAAGAAAGGGGGGGGGGAGGGCTCGTGGGCAGCAGAGAGACGTGGGTCGAGAAATTGCTCCAGCCGTGTTCGTCTGGTGCGAGAGGGTTTGGGTTCAGAAGTCCTCGGTTCGTAAGTCGGTCTATGGTGCGTGGTGGGGGATCCGTCACTGGAGGTCTGTCGTATGTGTGTGTTTGCCGTGTGTCTCGGTCAGGTCCCCTGGGGACAGTTGGGGTTGCGGCTTGTGGTGGCCCCATCAAGGTGGGGGAGGGGGTTGTATGTGTCGGTTGTTCTATGTGGCTCCCTTTCTTGGTGTTGTTGCACTGGCAGAGGGTTACGGGGGATCGGGATTATCAGGTAGGGAGTGTGGGGGGAGTGGTGCTAGTGGGGGTTGGCAGAGAGTTAGAGTGGGCGGGGTGGGGTGTGAGAGGTGAAGAGTGGGTAAAGTTTTTAAACTATAGCTTCCAAGTCTGGTTTGCCATATCCAAATAAAACAAATAGTATGCATGTGTGAAAAAACTATTTATGTAAAAAGAACTTCATAAAGATAAACTGTATGCTAATTGGCGTGATTTTGAAGTAAGCGAATCTGTACATTTCCAAGGGTTTTCATCCAAAAATTGGGACAGAAGGATTTTTTAGATGCAGAGATAAATCCTTTTTAAGTGTTAGAACAAGTGGAATCCCTCATACATGTGGCATTAACATCACTGCAACATCGCTGGGACAACATATGTCCCTGCTAAGCTTGCCAATGTTTTATCAGAAAATATTGAGTAGCCAACACGCACCTACAAACTGCAAAAAACCTGGAAGCAGACACCTTATTTTTAATTTCTGTTAGCATTCCTATTTATTTAGTTAGGAGGGCAACCTTTTGACCCATGCAGATATCATTATCAAGCAATACGTGAAACAGTACATGTAATAAGTGTGTCAATAAAAAAAGGGGCCTTTACTTAATAGTCCTAATTGTTTATATTATTGTTTATATAGATAGATTCTGTTTTTGCAACAAGATAACCCAATTAATCCGTTCACCTGTACACGATTGTAGTTATGGAGATAAAACAAAGTGACACATTGTCATTCGGAGATCTTGTCCTTGATTGCCTGGATATGATGAGAGTTCATGTGTAATATTTCACTGCAGTATGAAAAAAAACCAGTTAATTTCTGGGTTCTTATATAAAACTGTATAGAAGCATGAAAAACTTGTTAAAGATTTGTTGAATAGAAGTTGAAAAATGTAGCATTAAAACAAAAAGTGTGTGGAGTTATTGACAAAATCTTCACTGTTATTAAGCAGAAGGGAATAGGCCCAATCCCCCATGATTGCTTTGTCAAGGAAAGAGTTATAGCACTGCATATAGCTGAAAGAGTAAACCTGGTGATGAGGATGCTGACTTGGGGTGGCAGTGTTATTAGCTCTGTGGATGACCTTACTCCTGAGTGGTCTAGTCTATGAATTCACCACGAGTGAAGAAATATCTACTTTTATAAAGCATTGTCAAGGGGCCAAATAAACAAAAATCAAAGATGCTTTTAGAGATGGGCACTGGGCTGTTAAAAATGCATTTGAAGATGATTTAGTAGTAGTAGATGCATCAGAGCTAGAAATAGCAATTACTGATGTCCAAAACCAATTTAATGGGCTAAGCCCACGTAGATATCTAGAAATGTTCTGATTTTCTCCTCATCATTAAAGTGTTCTTCCACAAAATTCAAGCTACGGCACTTAAAAAACATTTTCAAAACTTCAGACTGAGTATGCTGAATCAGAGTAGCTTGTTGGTAGGGATCTCAACACATGTAAATCAATGGTTTCTGCAGAAACAGGTGTCTGGGACAATTAGAATTTTAAGAAGCAGATTCTCCAATCCTGCCCTGTGATGGCAAGTTCTGAATGGATGAGATAACGAGAGTGAGGATGTTGTAGAATGATCACTTATCACAGGCATTCAAATGCTGCATTTTTTTCCAAAGACAATGTTTATTGAGAATGCAGTATATAATTGATCTAATTTTGATCTAATATTCAGTGTTCTTCACTTTTTTTGATGGCACTGATGTACAGTTTGACCCTGCAGTCGTTGTACTCATTTTAATCAATTGTTTTTTTCTATTGCCTATGATCTTATCAATTATAATGGATTCCTACTTATGCACATACTTTAAAAATGTTTTTCTTATAAGGGGCTTTCTGATCTAGGTCCCAAGATAGTGGCTGTAATAAAAATATGATAAAGCAGTCACATATTCCTATATATTTTAGTGGTTAGCTATAAGTGGCATACACAACCCTACTTGACTGCCAAATTAAGCTTCTCTTGCACAAATGTGCCACTTAATATTTATAATGTCAATACATACTATACATGTATAAATTGTGATTTGATAAAGGAGATCAAATGATGTTTTACAGTTGATTTATTAGAAAATGTGTTTGTGTTAATGAAACCCACTATGGATACTAAACTAGTTTGATGTGAGTGCAACAGTGTGTTCATAGTAATTCTATTTCACTTGCTGAAGTATTACATATGTCAATTTACAGTAAATGTCTTTGCCTGAAAATTTGAATAAATTATATAAAATGATAAATCCTGTCATGTGTAATGTATACTCCAATTGCCCAATTCATGGCTTCCTCACTGAATATAGGATTGTAATATATTTAGTTGTTTTTTTATATTTTCCTTGCAATATATGTATACTTAAGAACTTGCCTTTTCCTCCTCTCCACTCCCATTCTTTTTTTTTTTTTGTAAAGTTGTATTTTATTGTCATAGTAACACTACAAAAATGACACAATGCACAAAGTATTAGATGTGGGGTAATGAACATTAGACTGAAATATTATTTAATAGTTTGCAAAATAAAAATCACTAGTGAGTCTATTAATATAATTTGATAACCAACTTTTTAAAAGGTATTTTATTTCATATTTTCATTGAAACATCAAATCCTAAAATCCACACCAGACTTTCTGGGTTGATGTATCCCCCAGTTTCCACACCTGTGCCCTTTTGTCTTCTTAGCTATGGACATAACTTCCTAATTTTCTTTTACTTTGCCTTGGCTCATTCTTATTTAACCCTCCTTACAGAGTTTGGAGCCTCCCTTGGTAGACTCTCCAATATTCAGTAATTTAAGGGATAGCTCAATGGGGATAGGGACCTATATGAGATTACCTCTACCTTACTTAATTTTTGGAGCTTGTCTTCCCACCTTTACCCTGTTCCTGAGGATTCTCAAGTTTTTTTTTTTACTATGGTTAGAGTATGAGTATGATATTATATATATTTTTTTCTTCTTCTAGTAGCTATCCTCAGAAAGGCGATTTTGATTCCTGAATCTTGCACAGTATAAAATGTTTTCAGATCTCTTGCTCATGTGCCCTCCGCATCGATACCTCTTTCGCTTAATTGTAAAACAACTGCACGTCTGAGAGGTGATTCTTGATTTTCTGAATCAAAAATCTTTGTAGAAACCATTTAACAGATAGTTTAGCCACAAAATGTAAGCCCCTCAATGAATTCTGGCTATGCCTTTTTAAAGGAACAACGTAGGCACTTCAACTGGTTCATCACATTGAAGTGGTTGTAGTGTCTGGAGTCTTAAGGTACTGTCCTTCTATTCATCAATTCATCATTAAACTATTATTGTTTTAATGCTTAACAAGTGTCCCCAGCAGCCCATTGTGAAGAAACTACACTTTTTTCCGATAACTTTTATTTTCCTCGTTCGGTAGATAAAAATACCGAACACCGACCACCCCCCTGGCTCATTAACTACAAAGAAAACCGCTGATTAAGTGCTCTCTCTGTGTGGCCACCATTCGTATGGCCGAACGCCACGTGCTGAAGAAAAAGGCAGCCATCGGCACGAAAAGAGGCAGAGGGACTTGGTCGTTCAGTGTCTGGAACCAAAATTGGACACTCGACTTCCCGAACGCTGTTCAACTTCAACAACACCTGCTTCTTTTCACCTACCAGCCAGGAGAGCGCTATTCGGTAGGTTTGTTCCCACGAACTAGGGGAACAAATGATACCCATGAGCTAGGGGAACAGTTTGTGGATTTGTTCGGTTTTAGAACTCCCGGAATGGACCGACCGCTACCTCTGCAACTGTGGAACTGTTTTGGGCACAAGACCTTGTGTGCGGTCGGTCAAATTATGACTTCCACGGAAATCCCGAACCCCTGAACTGACCTGGGTGATTTTTGGATATGTTGGGAAAGCCCTTGCATTGGGAGTTGCATATTAACCAGCCAGTTGGCCTAAATAAAATAATTCCTGTTGTACCCTTCATCTAGTCTAGGCTAATGTTTGGGTATACATCTGATTGCTTGTGAAATTTACTTGAATACTGTATTTTCTTGTGGAGAACGTTCAAATCAACACTCGAACTGCAAGCTATAATCACTCAGCCTTTAGCAGTTCGGGAGGAAACGAAAGCGAATGGGTATCTGAAATATCAGCGTTCTTAACACCCATCCTCACTGTGCTGCTTGAGATAAGTAGAAATGGACCGCAATGGATGCTGTAATTGGTTGAAGGGGCCAGCTGACCACTTTCAGCCACCCATTCCTGGCACAAGCTGGTATGGCTTGAAGTGTTTAATCTCTGTCTTCGTCATATCTAGGGTTCACTTGCTTGAAAATGTTTTAACACTGAAGATAGAGACAATGCCAGGGCACTATAACCAATTCAGTAACTTGAAATAGTTATAATGCCTTTAAGATCCAGGGAATGTTGCTATAATTAAAGTTTTAAAAGTCCAGATGGATTTTCAAATTGTGGAGATGTTTGATAACCCTTAGCCTATCATTTCATGCTGACATTATAAAATCCTTCAGCTGAGGACCCAACCTTTAGAAGGAGATTATGTTCCAGGTCATGATTTTTTCAGAAGTTTGTATGCTTTCCTTTATTGTTGACTGTAAATGCTGCTGGTTTTGAACAGGGTATGGCATTAACAATGAGTCAGGAGGGGCAGCACCCTACCATCTTTAGACTTCACCACCCACCACTGCATATATATAGTTAGTGGTTAGTTTATTTATACAGCATCTTATCAGGAGGGTTGCATTGACTTTTCTCAATGCAATAGACTTCCACGATTGAATATGTAAACTAAATACAAAACAAGCATTAGCCTTTTTTACAAATATGTTTCAAACGCCCTTTTATTATGGCAAACTGACAACCAGATTGCAGGGTGCAAGCTGAAATAACGGAGTTGGACTTGGATTTTGGCCTAAATATTGCCTTGTAATTTAAATATATACAGCATATTGTTGTAGTGTAGTTAGTCTAATTAAGATTAGTAAATAACTAGATTAGATTCACACCATGTGCAGTATTTAGCTAACTATTATAAAATCCAAAATCTTTATACAGTTACACATAGTACACATTGTAATATAGGTTCATTCGGTGCTTATAATGAAAACCTCTAGTTTGTATACTGTACATGTACAGTGTGTCTCATGTTGGTATAAAGAAATGTGGAATTGCTCATAAAATACATAAACCATGCCTCTTTGTGTTCTTATATGGGAATTATAGTGTTTTTTTGTTGTGGTTTGTTTTAAATCTCTCTGCTACTTGCAATCATAGTTTATATATTACTCATTTTTTTCTGGTATAATACTTTTCGCCTTATTTTATTAGGCAGAAGGAAAATACCGTTATCACAGCATTAGAAATAACTGTGAGCTCAAGCAGGGTTTCATACTCCCACATTAAATAGGACAGGGTTAACGTTCCAGAAGGCAGTATTTACACTGTACATGTTGAGCTGGGTTGCTGCTGAAATTAGTTTTAATTGTTAGTCAATATAAAGATCTATGATATTTGCTATAACGGCTCACAGGCTGGCTTCTGAGCGTTACTAGGCTTAACCAATGAATTTATTTCTCCAGTGTAAGTGCAGGTTTGGGGCTTTGAGCGAGGTAAATCTGAATTAAGCTACATACAGTGACACTTGATGTAGTCAGTGTTTGAAACCATATAGTGAAAAAAGTAAAATAAATATAAACTGGGGTCTGTGATACCTCAGCAGTAACAATAGCCACACTGCAACAATGCTGCTCTTCCTTGTGACAATGAAAATACATTCAAATTAACAAACACAGACTGGTGTGTATTGAGGTCAAGTGGTTTCCAAGCCAACCAATCACAGTGTTCTGAAATAATATTCAAGATAGGATTGGTCACATATAAAGGACTTACCTACCTTGAATGTATTGCCTATATAAAGCCTTCAGCCAGTCGCACTGTAGGTTGAAGAACATTTGGTTATCTTTGCATTACATATGATTTTGGTAGTAATGAGAACTAATAAAGGCAAGCTCCACTAAGGAGCATGGCTTCAAGGAAATTACCGCTAATGAAATGTCACCTACATATTTTGTGGGGTTTCGGGAAATTTTAGATTTCAGCATTTATGCTAACAAAAGTTTTTTGTTTTTTTTTAGCTCATGAAACAAATAGTACCGTAAATAACAAATGGCATTTCTATGGAGTGACTTCGCTACAGTCAAAATGTTTCACTAACTGGTATCATGATAAAGTTAAACTGGTTCCGAAATTTCATTTTTTATGTAACTGCCAAAAGGAAAACACAAAATGTGCATTAGGATCTAGTAAATCAACATAATTTACTTCATTAAGCCCTGTTTTGCATATGTCATATAAGCAGTTAGTGTGAAGCCCACTGCATCCAGCTATAGATTGTGTGGGTACATCAAAGGAAAAAGAAGAAGAAGAAGGTTATGCTTCAGCAAACAGATACTAAATATGCCAAAATTGTTCTATTGGGTAAAACAGCCTTGTCTTTGAAGCCTTGTCTGGAGAATTCTTCCTCTATGACGTCCGGTCTCTTGACTTGTTATGTATCTGTCTTCTTTGTTTAACTTTTTTCAGGAAACATATTTTGGGTGTTGCTACACATAAGCTGACTGATCATGGAAGGTGATTGAAACATTAGTAAAATTGTTATTTACACAACTTATTCTAGAAAGATAGCAAAACATACTTGGCTTTGCGGTTATATGTGTTTGGAGATTAACAAAGGACAACTGTAAGAAAGAACAAAAAAAGAGACAAATAATTATCAATACTATTAATACATATAAAAGCATGATTCATAGATTTAAATGTCAAAAAACAAAACAAAGAAAAATCATGTATGCAAATTCCATGAGGTTCATTCCTAAAGGATGGACATCACATTAAGATTTATGATGAGAAGACAAATTACTTATTCAGGGTAACATGTATATCTGGTTGGCTATCTACTTATTAACTTTAAAGGGACACTCCATACCCCTAAAACACTATAGCTTGTTGAAAAGCTTAATATGTAAAGAGTGTGTTTTTTTTTTTCATTTTTGAATTATTGCAGATTTCAATAGAAATTTAAACTTTATAAATTATACTGGTTACTACCCCCTGGCTCAAGAGGCAACAATTGCTCAGACCACCTGCCTTACAAAGACTTCTCATTGAGCTGCATTGGGAAGTCTGTGATTGGACAACCACAAAAATCCTGGGCGGGTTTAGAAAGGGAGGGCTTGTAAAGACTGAAGAGATCTGCAGTTTTGCAAGCTGTTTTTAGATATAACTCCAATAAAAATACACAACTAAATGCAAGCAAGTTTTCATTTGGGGTATATCTACGGAAGTTTTTATAATTTATTTTGTATTTCAGCAGTGGAGTGTCACTTTAATCCCTTAAAGACAAAGGCAATTGCAAAAGTTCTGTACCAAAACAAAACCTAAAATTTGTGTTGTGTTTGTTCCACCATAATTTAAGAGTTTCTCTTTAAAGCATTACTCAAACCACTATGACTGCGCTTGTTTTAAGAAGTGGGTAAGGTGGTAGGAATCTGTATGCACAATGTTCTACTTAAACCGCTGCACATTTAGAGATGTTTACACTTTTGTGCCAGGTGCTGGTTACTCATGAATTAGGCATCCTGTAACTCTGATTTGGGTTGCCTAGTCTCAATCCTGTGCAAAAATTACATCTGTTGTAAGCGCAAACTGCCCTCTGGCGACAGATGTTGTGAGCTTCTCCCCTTCCAGGACTTTCTGTATTTAAAAACCTATTTTATTAAAAAGGTTTGGAGTGACCCTTTAAATGCCATCATACATATTCATCTGAGAATGCGAAGTACTATTATTCGAATTACTTTTATTCCGCAGCGCTGTACAAAGGGAGGACTAACAGACAAGTATTTGTAACCAGACGATTCAGACATACATGAATAGACTGGTTGATGGCCCTGCTCAATGAGCTTACATGCTAGAGGCAGGGCCGTCGCAACCGTAAGGCGGCCCAGGCGGCAGCCTTAGGGCGCGCGGGTCCAGGGGGCGCGATCTCCGGTGAACAGAAGGAGGAGAGCGCCATTCGCATCGCTCCACTCCTGTCTGTCACTGCGTGGTGCGTGGCTGAGCGGGCGGAACGCTACTTACCCGGTCTGACAGGAAATGCAACGAACTGCTTCCTGTCAGACCAGAACAGGAGACCGGATCCTTCGCTGCGGACCTCCAGCTCAGTCACATGGATGGAGGTGCAGAGGGGTCAGTGAAAGGTATGAGGGGATAGGTACAGTTGGGAGGGGGGTAAATAAAAGATACAGAAGGGAGAAGAATAGTAAAAGGTACAGGAGGGGAGAGGAAGGAGACAATAAAAGGTACAGGAAGGGAGAGGAAAGAGACAATAAAAGGTACAGGAAGGGGGGCAATAAAAGAGACATGAGAGGAGGGGGGACAATAAAAGGAATAGGAAGGGGGGGCAATAAAAGAGACATGAGAGGAGGGGGGACAATAAAAGGAACAGGAGTGTAAGGGGACAATAAAAGGTACAGGAAGGGGGGGACTATGAAAGGTTCAAGAGGGAAGACAATAAAAGGTACAGGAGGGGGAACAATAATAAAAGGTAGAATAGGGAAGTGGGGGACAATAAAAGATACAGGATACAACAATAAAAGGTACAAGAGGGGAGGGGGACAATAAAAGATACAGGACAGGAGGCGGAAAGGGTATAGGAGGGTAGGGGTACAATAAAAGGTACAGGATGGGGGGACAAGAAAAGGCACAGGTAGGGAGGGGGGACTATGAAAGGTTCACGAGGGGAGACAGTAAAAGGAACATTAGGGGGATTATGAAAGATACAGGAGGGGGGACAATGAAAGGTACAGAAGAAGAAGGGGGGACAATAAATGGGACGGGAGGGGGGACATTAAAAGGTACGGGGGCATTGAAAGACACAGGAGGGAAAGGTCAACTATCAAAGGTTCAGGAGGGGAGGAGGTGAGACAATAAAAGGTACAGGAGGGACAATAAAAGGTACAGGAGGGGAGGGGGGACAATAAAAGGTACGGGATAATATTAAAAGACACAGGAGGGCTGGGGGGCACAAAGAAACATACAGTGGGGTTGAGGCGGGACAAACACAAAGGGGCTGGGGGGAGAAAGAGTCGCACAAAAGGGTGAGGGGCTGGGGGGAAAGATGCACAGAGGGGCTGTGGGGGAGAACGAAGCACAGAGGGGCTGTGGGGGGAAACGAAGCACAAAGGGGCTGTGGGAGAAAGAGATGCACAAAGGTACTGGGATAGAAAGACGCACAAATATGTTGGGGAGAAAGAGCCACACAAAAGGGCAGGGGGACGAAAGACACACAAAAGGGCTGGGGGGAGAAAGAGAAAGGCAAAGGGGCTGGGGGAAGTAAAAAATACACAAGGAGGGTTGTAAGAGACACAGGAGAGATAAAATACAGCAAAGGGGACACACAAAGGATAAAAGGGGGGGCAAGACATGCAAAATGGGATATAAAACACTAAAGGGGGTAAGTTAGTCAAAAGGGGGGTAAAAGACACACAGGTGAAGATACATTTTTTTTCGACGGGGAGGGGGGTGGCAAAATTCATCTTCGCCTGTGTAGTCAAAAATCCTTGCACCGGCCCTGGCTAGAGGGAGTTTGGTTATAGTGACACAAAAAGTAAGGATACAGTAGAAAAGTAGAATTCTAGGTATTGATTGGTAGCTGGAACTCCCTGGTGTGAGAAAACTTTCCAAACTTTCAAGTGGAACATTTAAATGGCTATATGCAGTGCTCATTTTGAGCACTGCATACAGCTCATCTGTCCATCTAGGCAGCAGGCTTCCCCAAACTCCGGCCCTCCAGATGTTGCTGAACTACAACTCCCATGATTCTATGAATGAAATAGGCTGAGAATCATGGGAGTTGTAGTTCAGCAACATCTGGAGGGCCGGAGTTTGGGGAAGCCTGATCTAGGGCAACTAAACATAGTCCCAGCTGACACCTGGGACTCTTAAGGTGTGAACAGGGATTTAATCTTGCTCACACCAAAACACAAGGAAGTGTCAGTATGTCCCAACGGTATTAAACCCAGTATTGTTGGGACGTACTGACACATCCTAATGTAGTAAAGACACTGTCCTTGTCCTTTTTAACCCTGCAATGTAAAACACGTTTTTTTTTTAGAAACTGTAATCTTTTCATTGGAAGGTTAAGTCCACTTCTAGTGACTGACACACTAACAATCACAAGAGGCGCTTCCACTATAACAGAAAGAGTCAGGGCCGGTGCAAGGATTTTTGGCGCCCTAGGCAAAATAAACATTTTCCGCCCAGCCCCCCCCCCCACATGTGACATCACAATGCCCCACCCATATGATCTGCCATATGAACTAACGCCAGTGCTGCAAAATGTGTGTGTTTACATTAAAAAGCCTGCAGGGTCAAGCTAAAGACACCAGAAACACTTCATTAAACTGCAGTGGTTCTGGGGACTATAGTGTCCCTTTAATGTGAGGTAAATTAGAGATTAGTGCCATGAATAATATACTAGATTGCCTACTTACAACCAGATGAGGATGATGATGGCTCTGGCTGCAGTCTGGTTCTTCTGGTGTAGAACAGGCTCTCTGGAGGCTGTTTGTAACTGTGGTCATAAAAATCAATGTCCTGGGGGAACGTGAAGCAGCTCCATTTTTTGGGGCCCTTACACAGCTTAAGGTCTGGGCCCCATAAGTCCACCTACATGTTCCACCCATGAGTTCGCTCACAGGGAGTGGAGTGTGTAGGGGATGTGTTATGTGTTATTGTAGAGGATCTAAAGTGTGTGCTTATGGAATGTAGAAGCTATCTTCTCACTAAACACGTAAGGCATTCAGGCACATTGCTGAACAGATCCACTGCTTAGTGGATGGACGTTACCACAGCAACACCAAACTACTCCAGCGCACAAGCCGACTCCTGTCTACTCACAGAGAGGTATTGAAGATTATTCGGACATCGGTGGAAGCTGACCCAGGAGTAAAGCTTTGGGTGGAACGCTGTGTGGAACGCACACCGACCTCACCGGCGGACCACACGCAGCGAGGACTGCAGCTCCCATTTACCTCATCCATCGGGAGAAATACCACAGTAGCTAACATGCAGCACATCCTGAGTTACTGTTGGTACCCTCTTTTATTACTTATAAAAGGATTTATTCGCATTTTTATTGACTCATTAAAGATATTTGGATTTTGAAGAAGCACCTTTTTTCTTTTTCTTATTTTATTTCTGTGTTTCCTCTAGCACATAGTTGAATTAGTACTGCGTTGCTCTCTTATCCCTTTTTATATTTTAATTTAATTTTATTTTATTTATGTTTACTGCTCTTTAGTAAATTATATTATATTGGCATTGGGATCACTCTGCAGTAAATCTCACATATACACAGCATAGTGAATTTTCCCATCTGCTACATTCTGTGGACTATTCCCATCTTGTTGGACTCATTTTAATTTATTGGAGCAATTTTCTCATGTGAATTTGCTATAGACATTTGGACTAATTTTCTGAGAACATGTGCATTTGAGTTAGATCTCATCTGCTATATACATTATATATTTTATTATCCTTTATTTGTATTATATATTATGTTTTACTATTGCTCCTGGAATCCCATCATCTTAGATATATGTGTCTTTTGTATATTTAACCCCTTAAGGACCAAACTTCTGGAATAAAAGGGAATCATGACATGTCACACATATCATGTGCCCTTAAGGGGTTAATAACCTAGAGAGGATTGGTAACCCTCTTTCCAGTTTATGAGCTATCTACTGTAAATTGTGATTTTACTGCATATTTAAATTGTATATGCTTTTACTCCCTCTACCTCTCGGCCTGACTTCCTATTCTTGTGTTTTTAACACTCTTTTCCTTTGTGTTCTTAACACTCCTATTTGTATTCTGTGCCTCATATCCTTCTTTCTACTGTGTTCTGACACCTTTCTAACGTTGCTAGCATTAAGTATTTCAGCAATTTGATTCTGTGTGATTAGACCAGACACGTTTGCCTTCACTACCCAATGAGCCTTGGGTACCCATAATCCTGACACCGGTTGCACCACTTTTGCTGGTACTAAACACTGCAGACTAGGATCACCCCACAATATTTGCCATTTTGGCGATGCTCTGACCCAGTTGTCTAGCTTTCGTTACTGTAAAGAAATATCAGCGCTAGAAAAGTGATCCCCAAGAGTTGGCACAGATGGGGAATATTTCACGGTATTACCTTTCTTTTTATGCAGAGTGCAAGAGTCATGTTTCCACCTCCACAGCAGTGGATACATGGGATCTGAGTCAGTCTTAATGTATTTCTGTGTTATATCCAACTATGAACAGTACTTTGTATCCAATAGAAACAATGTTGTTCATATGCCTTAAAGGATACAAAGAAACGGGATATAGTGTAACACAGTTTAATTGCAAAAAACAGTTATTTGCTGTGAATTTCCAATAGCCACAGAAAAGTCCAGTATATAACAGGCAGTGTATGGATGAATGGTTACCACTCAGTCGGGGCAGCTGGATCCATGGATGTTCCGTGTACCAAACTGCAGAAGCCGAATCGGAGGGACGCTGTAAAGCAACACCGCTGGAAAAGTCTGTTTGTACTGGTAAGTATAAAAGCCGGTCTCCAACCTACGCGTTTCCCCCGAGCTCAGCTGACTTTTTCAAGATAAGGAGGTAGCCTTACAGTGCGGTTCTTATATACCCTGGATAGTTGCGGTACAGATCAGTATTCTCTTAAAAACACATGTTCTGTGCTGTGGCAGGGCTTTTCATATCTCAAACAACTTTTATGGAAGATAAATCCAATCTAGAAAATAGGTCTATGTTTCTTAGGATATTAAGAATCTGCAATATACACAATCAATTATTCAATGTACATGAATAAAATTACATCATAATGTACAAACATATAAACAAAGTATTTTTACAAATTTATAAATCAATGATTATAAGAAGATTAATGCATGTGGAATTATTGCAGTTATAAATATAAAGTTTAAAAGTGTCAGTCTGGGGCGTGCCCTGACTGGAGAACGAGCTGGACGCGTCTTGATAGAGCTCCTCACTGGACCTCTTGCCAAAAGCAAATTTAAGCACATCTGCATTAGAAATAGCACCTTTAAGAGATCATATCCTGCACCATGGATAAGAGAACCCCTCGCAAATCCTCCAAGAAGCACCCCAAACCGACAAACACAGTGGTAGGACTGTTTGCAGTCTTTCACGCCGTGCAACACGAAGCGCAAGATGGCGATGGACTGAGTCCACGTGCACCTTCATCCCTGACAGGCTCGGAGGCCTCCCAGCTGCTGTTCAATCAGCCCCTTGATAAAGCCAAAATGCTTTTCAAACTCACAGAGGTCTGCACCTACCTGGCCGGTGAGATCGTCAGGAGTTCACAGGAAGTGAAGGCTGAAATTCAGGCTCTAGGGACACGAACCGACATTTTGGAGCAAAGAGTGGAAATTGTGTCGGGCGCCCACAACGCCTTAGCCGACCATGTCACAACTCTAACCAGACGCCTGGCATTCACAGAAGCTGCACTAGAAGACTTAGCTTATCGTTCCTACCACAACAACCTCTGCATCCACTGGGTACCGGAGACAGCAGAAGAGAGGAGTGTCATGGACATGGTGCTTACCATACTAAAGCCACTTCTGCCAGACATCTCGCCTGACAAATGGTTGCTGGACAGGGCTCACAGGGCACTCCGCATGAGAAGGGCTGAAAACACCCAACCCAGTGACATCATAATCAGGCTCCATTACTACCATACAAAAGAAGCTGTCCTACGGCGCAGCAGGGAAGGCCCCATCAAATACCGCAAGCACAACCTCTCTATCTATTAACATCTTGCACCACTCACCTTACTTGTAAAGCGCTGTGGAATTAGTTGGCGCTAAATAAATGCCAATAATAATACATTTGACACCTTTGCGCCAAAAGAAAATGGTGACTCGCTCTCGGCTTCCTCTAATGAACAGGTTATGGATGTGCTGGATGAGATCCCAGGCGCAGTGGGGCTACATCACCCCTCCTCCAATGAAGACAATTAGTTACCATGTACCAACGGCGACATGATCGTGCTTCTCCACAACATCCGGCAGCTATTCGTGGCAGACATTGCCATTGTGCGAGATAAAATACATGCTGTGGAGGGACGCGTAAAGGCAGTAGAGGCAGATAAAAAGGGGCCTCACCTCAAGAGGCTTAACAATGGAATCCCTGACAGCAGAGCTCCAAAAGGCCCAAGCACAACTTACCACTCGCATGGATGCCATGGAAGACAGGCGCAGAAGCTGAAATGTTAAGATCAGGGACATCCCTGAGTCGATCACTGCTGAGGAGTTACCCCACTACACCAGGACGCTGCTGTGTACTATACTCAACCCCAGGCAGGCCAAGAAAACCATGGTAGATGGCATATTCCGCATACCGAAAGCAACCAAGGCCCCAGCGGACTCACCAATGGACGTTATTGTCCAGTTCCAGAGAATATTGACGCAAATATCAGTTATGGCAGCAGTGAGGGGACAACTTACTTGCTCCTTTGAAAACGCTCACCTAACATTTTTCCAAGATCTATCCAGACCAACGTTACTATGGAGAAGCCAGTTTAAACCTCTGACCTCTACACTTCGTAACCACTCTATTCCATACCGTTGGGTCCTCCACAGGAGCCTGGTCATATCGCATGGAGGGAAAAGCTTAAGAATTACCACCGCCACAGAATCAGACTCTGTGCTCTTGACCTTGGGTCTATCGCAACACCTGGAACCGGAGGCGCCAGTTCCTGGTCGGAGTGATCCACATATCTATTACATATCTAAAATTGTGCCGTTCCAGCCATCTGGGACTCTCAATGCGGGCCTGGGCCTCTCTTCAGCAAATTCCACCTCCACTAACCCACGGAGGAAAGAGCAGCACAAACTAGGCACCTGAGCAAGTGACGGGGACTCATACAACCCTGGCCGACAGAGTTGTTCTCCTTATCTTTATCCTCCCTAACCAGGAACAGTGTTTTAAGTTTATTAGTTAAGCATTAGGCACCATGTAGGCTTTTTTTTTTCCACATCAGATAATGGGCTTAATGTATACATAAAAAACATGTAGCCTTAAACTTTACATTGGTCCCAGACTGTCAGGATCTTACCTGAGATGGGAGATTGATCACCCTTGCAAATAGACACCACCTGGACTGTGAATCTGTGCATGTGGGCTGTGCAGGATAAAGCTCCAAGTCGCAGTACAGGCAAGGACACAAACAGCAGGATAGTCAAGGGATAGCCAAAGTCAAAGGATGCCAGAGGTCAGGATCAACAAAGTGTAGCCGAAGTCAAGGGATGCCAGAGGTCAGGATAAACTAAGTCAGAAGCCGGGGTCAATATGAAGCAGTAGACCAATAGACTGGAACACTGGAACAGAACACACACAACAGGATCAAAGACTTGATAAAGTTCACAGGGTGAGGCTGTGTTAATATACCCTGCTGATGTCTGATCAGGGTTAGGTGAAGCACAGCAATAGTCGAAGTCCAGCCTCCAGTGCTACAGACAAGCCAAGATTAACAGGACTGGAATAGTTTAAAATACACAAAACTGCTGTGGCTCAAAGGTAGAATACAAGCCCAGGACTGCAAAGTTCCCAGGTTCAAATCCTCTTTTGGGCACTTCTGGGGCAACCACATCTGGCCATCTGGATGTCACGGTGAGAACCCTTACACAGACATTGCCAACTACTATCAGGGAGGGCTTAGGCATACTTACATACTACCCCCACACCAACTTTAAGCCACGTTAAAACCATCAACCCAATATTACCCCTTTAATGGACTTTTACTATACTTTAATTATTTTTTCTTACATAGTTACATAGTTACATAGCTGAAAAGAGACTTGCGTCCATCAAGTTCAGCCTTCCTCACATATGCTTTTGCTGTTGATCCAAAAGAAGGTAAAAAACCTAGTCTGAAGTGTTTCCAATTTTGCAACAAACTAGGAAAAAATTCCTTCTTGACCCCAAAATAGCAGTCAGATGTCTCCTTGGATCAAGCAGCTATTACCCCACTAATTAGAAATTATATCCCTGTATGTTATGTTTTTGCAAGTATTTATCCAATTGCAGTTTAAACATCTGTATAGACTCTGACAAAACCACCTCTTCAGGCAAAGAATTCCATATCCTTATTGCTCTTACTGTAAAAAAACCTTTTCTTTGCCTTAGATGAAATCTCCTTTCTTCAAGCCTAAATGTGTGACCTCGTGTCCTATGTATAGCCCTGTTTATGAATAGATTTCCAGATAATGGTTTGTACTGGCCCCGAATATATTTGTATAATGTTATCATATCCCCTCTCAGGCGCCGTTTTTCCAAACTGAAGAGATTTAAATTTTTTTAACCTTTCTTCATAACTAAAATGCTCCATTCCTTTTATCAATTTTGTAGCTCGTCTCTGCACTTTTTCTAGTGCCATGATATCTTTCTTTAGAACAGGTGCCCAAAATTGCACAGCATATTCAAGGTGTGGTCTTACCAGCGATTTATAAAGAGGCAAAATTATATTTTCATCTCGAGAATTTATGCCCCTATTTATACATGACAAAACCTTACTGGCCTTAGCAACGGCAGATTGACACATTGCAGATTGCATATTGCTACCTAATTTGTTGTCTATTACAATTCCCAAATGCTTCTCGGGTGTGGTTATCCCTAGTTCACTACCATTTAGGGTGTAAATTGCTTGTGCATTCTTAACCCCGAAGTGCATAACTTTGCATTTTTCTACGTTAAATTTCATCTGCCATTTTAGGGCAATATCCTGCCCACATTTTATTACTTTACAAAGTTTTGTGTCATCTGCAAACACTGATACATGGCTTTCAATGCCCATTTCAAGATCATTTATAAATATGCTAAATAGAATGCTAAATAGAAGCGGTCCCAAAACAGAACCCTGAGGGACACCACTTACCACTTTTGTCCAGCTTGAAAATTTACCATTTATGACAACTAGTTGTACTCTATCCTTAAGCCAATGTTCTACCCAACTAGTTGTCATAAATGGTAAATGTTCTACCCAAGAACAAGAATATTAATCTAGACCAAATGCCTTGGCAAAATCCAAGTAGATCACATCCACTGCAACACCCTGATCTATATTTCTACTTACTTCTTCGTAGAATGCTATTAGGTTAGTTTGACATGACCTATGTTTCATAAAACCATGCTGATTATTGCTAATAACACAGTTCTTCACAATGAATTCCTGAATATTATCCCTTAATAGCCGTTCAAATAATTTCCCAGTCACAGAAGTTAAGCTCACAGGTCTATAATTTCCATGCAAGGATTTTGAACCCTTTTTAAATATAGGAACAACATCTGCCTTCCTCCAATCCTCCGGTACAATACCTGAAACAAAAGAATCTTGAAAAATTAAATACAGAGCTTCACTTATTTCCCCACTTAGCTCCTTAAGTACTCGTGGGTGGATACCGTCAGGCCCCGGAGCTTTATTTACATGAATTTTCTTTAATAGCTGTAGCACCTTGTCTCGAGTTATCCAATCACAAGTTATCTGCAAGTTTGTTGCAGCAATCATTTGCATATCTCTTGCCATAGGATCCTCATTAATATATACTGAAGAAAAAGAGTTATTTAAAATTTCAACTTCATTGACACTTTCATTTTTTGTTTTTTTAGAATTAATGTACTTGAAAAAAAATTTGGGGTTGGTTTTGCATTCTTTGGCTATCAATTTCTCATTTTCTAGTTTAGCCACTTTAATTGCCTTTTTGCAAGTATTATTGGCTTCCTTATATCTTATATAGGATGCCTCTGATTTGTCCGATTTAAATGCTTTAAAAGCCCTTTTCTTATTTTTAATCTCTTGTTTTACTTCTCTACTAAGCCACATTGGTTTTAATTTGTTTCTTTTATATTTATTACCCAATGGTACATACTGTGAAATGTACCTTTCTAATATTTGTTTGAATAGTTTCCATTTTTCCTTAGTGTTTTTATCACTAAGGAGTTTATGCCAGTCGATATGTTGTAGAGCTGCCCTAATCTTATTAAAATTGGCTTTTTTTAAATTATACGTTTTAATATACCCCACATGCTTTTGCTTTTTTGAGTTTATTTCAAAAGTTACCATATTGTGATCACTATTTCCCAAATGCTCCCCTACTTGAATGTTGGTTAAAAGATTATTAACCATTATTATTGTTTGTTATAACGAGATCCAGAGAAGCATCATTTCTAGTTGGTGCTTGTACCAGTTGTGACATAAAGGTGTCATTTAACACATTCAAAAACCGGATTCCCCTAGCTGAAGTACTAGTCCCTCTATCCCAATTTATGTCCAGGTAATTAAAATCTCCAATAATTAACGTGTTACCCCGATTTGCAGCTTTACCAATTTGCCCAAACAGCAGTTCTTCCTCATTAATATTTACATTTGGTGTTTTATAACATATCCCAACCAATAACGTATTTCCCTTTGTTTGCCCCAAGCAGATATCTACCCATAAAGCTTCCACATTTTCCTCGTCACACTCCACATGCCTAAGCATGGGCGTAGGAACCGGGGGGGATGGGGGGGACGTATCCCCCCCAGCAAATCATGCGGGGGGGACAGGTAATGGGGAAATCCCCCCCAGCTCCGCCGGCCCCCCTTTTGCTGCAGCTGCCCGAGCACTCTGCAGAGAGCCTCAGGTGGCTGCAGCTCTGCCCGGGCTGGTGCGTCCATGAGGGCGCACCGCCCGGGCGCAGCCAGAGGAGAGGGGCGCAGCCAGAGGAGAGGGAAGCGCTCAGCGCTCCCTCCTGTCACTCCCTCAATGTAGCGTGGCCGAGCGCGGTACAGTCCGCCGGTACAGGGAGCATCTGTCTCCTGTACCCGGCCGGACTAACAGGAAGTGAACACTGAGTGTGCACTTCCTGTTAGTCCGCCGGATACAGGAAACAAAAGCTCCCTGTACCCGCGGACAGTACAGAGCTCGGCCACGCTACAACACAGGTAGGGGAGGGGGGAAGAAAGAAACAGGGAGGGAGGGGGGGGGAGATAAAGAAACAGGGAGGGAGGGGGGAGAAAGAAACAGGGAGGGGGGGAGATAAAGAAACAGGGAGGGAGGGGGGAGAAAGAAACAGGGAGGGAGGGGGGAGAAAGAAACAGGGAGGGGGGGGGAGAAAGAAACAGGGAGGGGGGGAGAAAGAAACAGGGAGGGGGGGAGAAAGAAACAGGGAGGGGGGGGAGAAAGAAACAGGGAGGGGGGGGAGAAAGAAACAGGGAGGGGGGATAAAGAAACAGGGAAGGAGGGGGAGGATAAAGAAACAGGGAGGGAGGGGGGATAAAGAAACAGGGAGGGGGGATAAAGAAACAGGGAGGGAGGGGGGATAAAGAAACGGAGGAGGGGGTAAAGAAACAGGGAGGGGGGGATAAAGAAACAGGGAGGGAGGGGGGATAAAGAAACAGGGAGGGAGGGGGGGAAGAAAGAAACAGGGAGGGGGGATAAAGAAACGGAGGGGGGATAAAGAAACAGGGAGGGAGGGGGGATAAAGAAACAGGGAGGGAGGGGGGATAAAGAAACAGGGAGGGGGGTGATAAAGAAACAGGGAGGGAGGGGGGGATAAAGAAACAGGGAGGGAGAAAGAAACAGGGAGGGGGGGATAAAGAAACAGGGAGTGGGGATAAAGAAACAGGGAGGGGGGATAAAGAAACAGGGAGGGGGGATAAAGAAACAGGGAGGGAGGGGCGGATAAAGAAACAGGGAGGGAGGGGGGGAAGAAAGAAACAGGGAGGGGGGATAAAGAAACAGGGAGGGGGGATAAAGAAACAGGGAGGGGGATAAAGAAACAGGGAGGGAGGAGGGGGATAAAGAAACAGGGAGGGAGGGGGGAAGAAAGAAACAGGGAGGAGGGGGGATAAAGAAACAGGGAGGGGGGTAAAGAAACAGGGAGGGAGGAGGGGGTAAAGAAACAGGGAGGGAGGGGGGGATAAAGAAACAGGGAGGGAGGGGGGGAAGAAACAGGGAGGGGGTGGGGAAAGAAACAGGGAGGGGGGGAAGAAACAGGGAGGGGGGAGAGAGGGGGAGAAAGAGTGACGAGGGAGGGATGGAGGGGGAGAAAGAGAGTGACGAGGGAGAGAGATTGACACACAATCATGCCACCCTTACACACACAGAAACACACAATTCATCCTTACACACACTCGATGCACCCCGTGCACACACACACACAATCACACAATCATGCAATCCTTACACACACAGAAACACACAATGCATTCCTTACACACACTCAATGCACCCCGTACACACACTCAATGCACCCCTTACAGACGCACACACTGCATCCCGTACATACACAGAATCACACCTTGCAGCCCTTACACATACAAACACAGATTCACACAATGCATTCCTTACACACATATCAGGACATCCCCTACACACTCCACCCCCTGTGAACAAACTCATTGGTGGAACGTGAAGGTGGACCCTGGGACCCAGACCTTGAGCTGTGTAAAGGGCCCCCCAAAAATGGAGCTGCTTCCCGTTCTCACAGAACATTGATTTTTGGAACCAGTTACAAACAGCCTCCAGAGAGCCTGTTCTACACCAGACCAGTGGAGCCAGACGGCAGCTAGAGCCCATCACCATCCTCATCTGGTTGTAAGTAGGCAATCTAGTATATTATTCGTGGCACTAATCTCTAATTTACCTCACATTAAAGAAACACTATAGTCCCCAGAACCATTGCAGCTTAATGTAGTGGTTCTGGTGTCTATAGCCTGTCCCTGCAGGCCTTTTAATGTAAACACGGCGGCACTCCAGCACTGGCGTTAGTTAACATGGCAGAAAAATAATTGGAAAGGGTTAGGGGGGCTACTAATAAGGATAGGGGGAAAGGGGTAGGTAGAAAAATAATTGGAAGGGTTTAGGGGGGCTACTAATATGGATGGGAGGAGGGGGGAGGTAGAAAAATTATTGGAAGGGTTTAGGGGAGTACTAATATGAATGGAAGAGGTAGGGTGGGTTCTAATATGCATGGAAGGGGTTAGGGGGTACTAATATGCATGGAAGTGGTTAGGGGGTACTAATATGCATGGAAGGGGTAGGGGGTTAATATGCGTGGAAGGGGTAGGTGGGGTTCTTTTGTGCATGGAAGGGGTAGGGGTGGTTCTAATATTCATGGGAAGGGTAGGGGTGGTTCTAATCAGGAGGATCCCGGCGCTGTATCTGGGTAAGTAAAACCCCTTCCTTGTAGTGACCCTTTAATGTTATTATTTAATCATTTATATAGCGACTGCAAATTCCGTAGCGCTGTACAATGGGATAAACAACTCCTAGTTTTAGAATATACCCGGCGAGTAAAAATGCTATCCCCCCCAGATTTTTTTGGGTTCCTACGCCCATGTGCCTAAGATTTGACTTTAACTCATGTCTGACATACAAACATACCCCACCACCCTTCTTGTTTTTCCTATCCCTCCTAAATAATGTGTACCCATTTAAGTTAACTGCCCAGTCATGTGTCTCATCCCACCATGTTTCTGTTATGCCTATTATATCGTATTGTTTAGTGTATGCTATTGCCTCTAGTTCCCCCATTTTGTTATATAGGCTCCTTGCATTAGTAAGCATACATTTAATATTACCATGAGTCATTTGTACTTTTTGTGAATCAATATTACATACCTCCTCTGTACTGAGCTTCCCCCTCCCCCATCTCCTCCCCCTTTGTTCTGAGCTAAAGCCCATCTCATTTCTATCCTATCTCCATTTTCTAGATTGCTTTGAGCCTCCCCCCCCTACTACTAGTTTAAAATCTCCTCCAACCTTCTAGCCATCCTATCCCCCAGCACAGCAGACCCTCTTCCGTTTAGGTGCAATCCATCACGACTATACAGGTTGTACCCAAGCGCAAAATTGGCCCAGTGCTCTAAAAACCCCAAACCCTCTTTCCTGCACCAAGACTTCAGCCACGCATTGACCTCTCTAATCTCCCGCTGCCTTTCTGCTGTAGCGCGCGGCACAGGTAATATTTCTGAAAATATTACCTTGGAGGTCCTATTCTTTAGCTTACTTCCTAGATCCCTGAACTCACTCTTTAGGACCTTCCATTTTCCTCTGACTTTGTCATTGGTACCAATATGGACCATGACAGCTGGGTCCTCCCCATTTACTAATTGTGATTCTTGTATAAGCCTATGTACATATGTTATCTACGACTCATACTACTTTATAAAAAAAAGGGTCTCTTTCCAGCTGATATGTGTGCACCTTGCAAAATTATTGCAGAACTGTTGAAAAATGAATGTTGTATGACTCCTATGCCCACAAAAATAAAGAAAAAAAGAAAAATAATGATAATAATAATAATAATAATGTATCCCTGTAATTGGGGGTTTTGGAGAGGGTTTTATTTTGGTTATCTTTTGGGCCATTCACATTTTGATCTTTATAGTAACGTCTTACTCAAAGTCTCCTTGATCTCTATCAAATGTTTTCTATTTGATGGATATAGTATCCTCAAAAACCTCCAGTTTCATTTTTATTTTGAAAAGACAACACCCCTTGACCCAGAATAAGCCAGGTCAGGAATGAAGAAAAGTGGTATAGAGGTAGTGAAGGGCCTAACCCTAGGAAGCAAACAACTAGAATGAGAACATGACAACTGGAGAGGAGAGAGAATCCTGCATTGCAGGGAAAACAACCCCCTCCCCAGTACTACCTCAAACATTTAGAACTTTTAGAAAAACTTGCTCATAAAAATCTAATTTTATTAATAATCAAGAAAAGGGAGAAAACAACACACTAGAAAAATTGTGTAGATAAGTGAAAGACCAACTAGTGGTCTTTCACTTATCTACACAATTTGGTCTTTCACTTATCTACACAATTTTTCTAGTGTGTTGATTTCTCCCTTTTGAAAATGACAGTGAGAAGCACGGAAGCGTCTCTAGCGGCTGTCAATGAGACAGCCACTAGAGGCTGGATTAACCCTATTGTAAACATAGCGGTTTCTCTGAACTGCTATGTTTACAGCTGCAGGGTTAACCCTAGCTGGACCTGGCACCCAGACCACTTCATAGAGCTGAAGTGGTCTGGGTGCCTATAGTGATCCTTTAGGGTCTGGGTTCGGTGGAGTGACCCATTCTGGATAGCAGGGACCATGTCTCTATGTGAGAATCTGATCGCTTTTTGGGGAATTGGGTGAACCCAGTAAATATAGGGCTGCAAGCATTGTAACAGTAAAAATTGTAATTTTAGTTTTAACTCTCCATGTGAAATCTATCTTTTGCACTAGATAGGTGAGGTTAGCAGTTTTCCTTCCAGTGTAATATATATTGCACCAATATTATGTTTCATTTTCTTTTTAATTGTAGTTGCATTCAGAAATCAGACATTACAGCAGCATAAATTTATATGCAATATTAATGTCACCTATTCTAAAGTTTATTTTCATCATGCTTATTTTATTTTATATTTGTTAAACTCTGCAACTAGTGACTTTACGACTACCAGACAACTATACAAGATATAGTAAACCCTTGTTTTCCTTTACTTACTTAAAAATGGGCACTTGGGCAGTCACTCACCCATGAGTTTGCTGTTACACTATAACTGTATATATTATACCTATGCGGAGGTCATCTAATGTGTCACCACCAACTCATGTTGATAATCTCTGTGATGTATCCCCACACATTCAGTAAAGATTTGTTTTCTCCATTGGGATTGACACAGTAACCCAAGATTGGATAGGGGAGAAATTTAGTGATGTGATTGTGCCAGAAAAATATAATCTGGATAATTAATGAAGAACATACACAGAAGCTGGTTTCATTACGGATTTGAACATTGTGTACTCTGTGAATTTTAGCTATTTGTTATAATCCATTTCCTCTCTATTCTCTGGCTCACAGTTTTCTTTTAATTTGTATGTCAGCACCATACAAAGTAGCTGTTTAGTAGATAAGGGAGTGCGCTGGGTTTTCATTTTTACTGTACTTATTCGCACCCAGCAGCACCCGATTTAAGCATATTCAGGTGAGTGCAGCCAACCCATTATTTTCTCACATATATATATTTAGGATTCTAGCCAGCTCCTTGGTTTTGCACCCCTCCCTGTCACAGGTGCTTCATCTCAGGACCCTACTTAGCCTTGTACTGCAAAAAACTCGAGATGGAAGGATTTCCCCAAGTAAGTAACTAATTTAGCAGATATTTGGCAGTTCGAGTAGGACATGCCAAAGATGGGGTACATTGACGTTGTGGCAGGCTTATGCAATGTATGATTATATAATGTAACTAAACCCCCATCGTTTTTTGACTAGATTATGTGTTTTTAATAAAACTAGCAAAATCGGTCTGCACCAAAGTAGCTGTTTAGTAGATAAGGGAGTGCGCTGGATTTTCATTGTTACTGTACTTATTGGCCACCAGCACCACCCCATTTAAGCATGTTTATGTGAGTGCAGCCAACACCTTGTTTTATTTTATTACGGATTTGAACATTGTGTACCCTGTGAATTTTAGCTATTTGTTATAATCCATTTCCTCTCTATTCTCTGGCTCACAGTTTTCTTTTCATTTGTATGTTTTTGAGCAATCATGTTTTAATGAACGATAAGTATGAAAGCACTGGTACAATATTTGAGAAACCTAACAAAACCAACATGCAAGATATGTCGAAATAATATTGCATAAAGACATAACCCATTTTTTTTAGAAAAACTTAGTGAAAAGTAAATCTCTGTAAAGGGAGACAAAGCAATGAAGGTCCAGTCCTAAGAATCTGTTCATGACCAAGTGTCACGGTCATTCTTCAGCACTTTCCACGAAGAATCCTGGAGGTGGTCCTCTAGGGTCTTGGTCGCTTGCAACCCTGTCTCTCCACGCTCCTACTGCTGCAATGACGATATGGCGCCCAATCTCCTCCCCTCCTTTATAAGCATTGAGGCTCCACCTGCAAGGGTGTGATCAGCTCTTAGTCAGTGCTTGGTTGTTCTGGTTCTTGCCTTGGTTCGTCTCCTGGTCCTGATACCTGAGACTTGTTCCTGATTCTTGTTCATGGTTCCTGGTTTAAGTTCCTGATCCATGTTCCTGGTTCCTGGTTTCTTACCCTTGGCTCTAACCCTGACTGCAAATTTTGTCTCTTACCTTTGACCTCTGGCATCCTGCTCCCATTTTGTGGATTTCCTGGCTTCTGACCTTTTGCTTGACTCTTGACTTTGCTCCTCATTGCTAGCCAGATTATTGGACAACCTGACTTTGCTTATTGTCTGCTCATTTCTCGCTTTATCACTTCCTCTGTAAATAAAGGCACCCATGCCCTCACAGATCGTGTTTGCAAGAGGTTGCCATTCCACTTAAACTGAGTTCCACTCCAAACAAACTTACCAGTAGGTTGTCATACCAAGACACTTCCAAAACAAGTGCTCACCGTGGAAGTGAGAAAACTTTATTGGCACCAAACAAAAACAAAAACAAAGTGAGAGCCATAAAACGTCCTAACACAGTAGGAAATGATGGAAGCCAATTAACACAACCCATCAAAATTACTCCTATTAGGAAAAACAGAGTACCATAATTAAAAATAACATCTACTAAACTTGGGCATTTTTTTCCATTTGTTTGAATTTTGGGTAATTATTTGTTTGTACACAACACAAATTAACTAATTGCAATTTGACTGAAATGAACAAAAAACAAGTGACCGTGGATGAACATTCACTTTCATTCACAGTCCTTGTTGTCACTATTGGATAAACAAGACCTGGAACACCCATTAACCAACTTAAAAACAGAGAGCTAGTAAACGCCTAATTTTAAGGAGATCTCCAGCGTAGATCTGTTTATTAAAATGGCAAATTATGAGATAGATTGTCTTCCTTTACTCAGAACTAAAGATTATAATCTTACTCATAATGAGCTTGTAGAATTACGAGAATTGAGCAATAGCCATGACCTCATTATTAACCATCTGATAAGGGGGGCAATATTGTCTTAATGAATGCCGATCAATACAACAAAATGTGCCTCGATCATCTCAATGATACAAATCAATGCCAGATGCTGAAAGGAGACCCGACCATTCCTTTTATATCTCAATTGAAGTCTATCCTTATCCCAGCAGTAGAACGTGGCATTACTACAAGAGGAGAATATAAATATATTCTACCTCATCAGCCCCCTACAATAGCCACTTTCTACTGTCTCCCAAAAATACACAAAACCCAGACTAATCCACCAGTCAGTCAGACCAATAGTGTCTGGGAATCGGTTGCTCACAGAAAGAGCTAGTAAATATCTTGAACAATTATTACATCCTTTTGCAATAATTCTGGACTCTTATCTTCAGGATACTAAACACAATCCTCTTATGCTTGGGTTATACCCCCATACTGTCAGTTGGCCAGTCTGGATGTTGTATCATTGTATAATAATGCGCCGGACACCATCAGCACTTCAGCTCCATGCCACCTCAGCTTGGCCAGGGTCTCGCCACTCCTTCCCACCCTGGACTAGGGTCCTGGGTCCAGCTTCCAGCTCTCCATCCAGGCAGGTATCGTCCCCTCTGCCTATTCTGCTGCAGCTCTGCTTACAGTGATTATAGTTATTGCCTTTACAAAGGCGATTGCGGGTCTCCGGCCTAGCTCTCTTGCTTTATCCCAGGGCTAGAGGATTCTGCGGACAGGAAACTGGTCTGAAGACACTGTCACTGGGATCCCTAGAAAACCACACAAGACACAAGTTCCAAAAGGAACAGGCTTGCAAAACTTTATTTTTTTTAGGACTAGCCCATATGATTATTACATCAAGATTGCTGTGACAACTCAATAAAATTACAAACCGTTAAATCACATTAGACAACGTACAGGAACTTATAATAACATAATTACATTTTTATAAAGGGGTGGGAAAGACAATAATTAACATAAAACACATCTCCTGCCTGCAGAAATTGCAATATGCAAATCTACCTGAATATGCAAATTAACCAGCCTTGCTATTCAGGTAGTGCATATTGCTGTACTACCAAAAGAGGGCACTACACATGCTCCTTAGCCAAATCCACCTTGTTGGTAGCAATCCTTAGCAGTACAGGAGAGCAGGCAAAACATTTAACAGTATGCACACATTATAAACAATAACATTACACACCCTGCATCTATAATGGTTACAGGGTGACTAAAACATAAGAAAAGTCCAACAACCTACATAAATAGTCTGTCTGAAGGTCCAGGTGACAAATAATATACCATATGACAGACGTCTACAAACAGCAGTGTATTTTTTTAACAAAACCCCAAAATTCTAACGATTTTATTCTAACATTGTGAGCATTCCTTCTAACACATCATTTTTTGTGTTTAATGGGAAGTATTACCTGCAGGTACAGGGCACAGCAATGGGCACAGACACACACACACACTCACACACTCACACACACTCACTGACAGAAATGCACTCATTGACAGACACACACACAGACACTCACTGACATACATACACTCACTCACTAACAGACACACTCACACACAGACACTCACTGACAGGCAGGGATGTTGGAGCCGGAATATGACGTCACTCCGGCCCCGGCATCACTAAGAGGTGCGCGAGGGAGCTGAGCAGGGAGATCAGAGCTCCCTCGCTGCCCACCTCCACCGCTCGCCTGTCTACCAGACCTCCCGACCGCCCGCCAAGCCGCAGCCAATCCCACTGGACCACAGGGAAAAATCCACTCCAGCACTCCCAAGGGTGGATTGAAACGTAATAAAAAAAAATGTTAAATTGTAAGTGTGTTAGTGTGTGTGTCTGTTGGTGAGTGTTAGTGTGTTCTGTTAGAGTGTGTATGTGTTAGTGAGTGTGTGTCTGTCACTTAGAGTGTATATGTGTTTATCAGTGAGTGTGTATGTGTGTTTGTCAGTGAGAGTGTATACATGTTTGTCAGTGAGTGTGCATGTGTCTGTTGGTAATTGCGTATGTTTCATTTAGTGTATATGTGTGTCTGTGAATGTAAGTATGTGTGAAACTGTGAGTGAGTGAGTGTGTATGTCTGTGAATATGTGTTTCAGTGAAAGGGTGTGTTGGTTAAGCAATGTGTGTGACAATGAATGTGTATGTGTGAGTGTATGTTAGTGCATGCATCAGTGAGGGGGTGTGTCTGTCAGGAAGAGAAATTTGGAAGGGGATCTCAGGGTTCCCTCGTGGGCACATATAGTCAGCTTTAGACAGTTTACCCTCCTGCTCTAAATACTCTAGAACCCTCCTGCTAGCTAAAATGTGTCTATTTTTTTTTCTATATTCAGAGGTTAATCTCAATAAGTTTCTGTGCTTAAAGGCCAGATCGTGAGCTCCAGTCTGAACCTTAGATTTACTGCAAATACAATTTCTGTTTTGCTACATAGGTTATCTACATTTGTAACTTTTTTTGTTGCAACAGTTGCAATTCACTGCCTTTATCTCAGATGCAGGAAACCTTGTAGTATGCGATATATGTATATCATTCTTAGATATATTTGGTGTATATATTGATGTTTTAGTTAGTACTAATAAAATTTTTAGAATTCATTGTTAGGGTAGGTCTGTTTCAGAACATGTGTGTATGGTTGCATGATAATTGGGCTATGAACTAACTGGTTGCTTATACAACACCTTAATTGTGCATGCTTAGCTAGTAAACTCAATATGACCCCCATATTAGTATAAAGGAAGTCTACAAACCACCTTCCCGTCCCAAACATAAATACTGTTGTAGGGGCATGGATGCTAAACAGTATGTAGCCAATGACTGCTCACTGTCTTAAAAGACTAGTGACTGGGCTTCTATTACTACTCAGTTGTTAATACAATAAAGGGGGAGACCTGACACAAGTCCCATATGCACCATGGTGAGGCTATAAACAAAGAATTAAGTAAGAAGTAAAAAGTGTCCCCCTGGTGTTGCTATAAATAAGTAAATATGCAACTGTTATAAGGGCTTTTCCAAGCTATGCAATTTCAGTCAGAGTCACACTCACTTGCCTGTTAGAGTTCTTTGATTGGTTGGTTTACAAGTCAACTAATCAGAGTACTCTGACTGAATATTCTTCTGTGTAGGGGAGATAATAAGCAATACATCCAGAAAAATTATTTGTTCATATTCCTTAATTTGATGTCTTTTATACCATTTAAAAATGTATTTAGATCTTCTTTACTTCCTCTCCAAATCATAAGCAGATCGTCCATAAACCTGCCATAAAATAATATACTATTTCAAAAATGGTTACCATTTCTAAAGAAGCTCTCGCCACTCATAAAGAGATTAACATATGAGGAGGGCGTAAAAACGCCCTCATTGCTGCTCCATGCGGGTCACACGCCGCAATTACACAGTAACCGGCAGGAGGGGACGCGGTCCCCTCCTACCGGTCACAGAGTGTAGCGTTGCCAAGCAGGCAGACTGAGGTGGAGGAGGTTCTGTTCCCCTACCTGGTCTGACAGGAAGTGCTCACAGAGAGCACATAGAGATGCAGTGATGCAATGCATCTCTATGAGGAGATGCTGATTGGTGCGGTGAAGCGCAGCATTTTGCCACACATGCACAATAGCCTCCCAATGCTTTCCTATGGGAATTAAATTGGCGTTGACTGAGATTATGCAGTTGTCAGCCAAAGTGAAGAGCACACTCTTATTACTTCAAAATAAGCACGATAACGTCATTTTTTTTCTACTGCTGTGCAATAACATACATTAACATTTTCAGTCCCATTACCAATCTTTCCTTAATATGCCAAGGGTAGTTAGACTGAAACATTGATTATATGCAAATGCACGTCTGCGTACAACAAATCCGCTCTTTTATTTATTTTGAAGCCCTCTGAGTGCTTTCTTTCACGTTTGAGTGATAGTTTTCTGTTTTTATTCCCCGCTTCCATATCTTCACACTATGCTGTTTTTATTCCCCGCTTCCATATCTTCACACTATGATTCACAACTGCTGTCCATCCCTTCCCTCTCCTGTCCTTCACTGGCCATCTCCATATATAACTCTACTCTTACATCTGCCTTGAACACTGCAGCGCCACTCCAAACAAGCACCTCAAGGAGGACCCGCCCCCAACCATGGCATACTAAATCAACGCGCTACCTGCAAAGATGCTCCCGTTGTGCTGAACGCTCCTGGAGGAAGTCTCGTACCCAATCAGACTTTCTCCATTATAGATTCATATTGTGTTCATACAGTGCAGCCCTTGCCCTTGCCAAACAGTCCTATTTTTCCTCTCTCATTAGTTCATGTTCCCGCAACCCCAGGCGTCTCTTTGACACCTTTAATTCTCTTCTTCGCCCTGCTGTGGCTACCCCCAAAACTAACCTTACTTCTGATAACTTTGCATGTTACTTCACTGACAAGATTGAACAGCTAAGGAAAGAATTCTCCCCTCCTTGCCTTTCTGTTTCTCAATCACACATAGATCATGCCTTTCCTACCCTTCAGACATTCTCCCCAGCTACTGACCAAGAGGTGGCTGCTCTTCTTTGCTCCTCTCGCCCCACCACTTGCCCGCTCGATCCTGTCCCATCTCACCTTATCAGATCTCTCTCCACTTGTCTCGTGCCTTCTCTAACACACATCTTCAACTGCTCGCTCTCTTCTGGCATCGTCCCTGCTGACCTTAAACATGCCACTGTAGTACCTATACTAAAAAAAACATCCCTCGACCCATCCACCCCCTCTAACTACCGTCCCATATCCCTGCTCCCTTTTTCCTCAAAGCTTCTGGAAAGGCTTGTCTTTACCCGTGTGTCTCATTTCCTCAATTCCAACTCTCTCCTTGACCCCCTTCAATCTGGCTTCCGCCCTCTCCACTCTACAGAGACTGCCCTTATCAAAGTCACTAACGACCTAATTGCAGCTAAATCCAAAGGCCACTACTCCATACTAATTCTTCTTGACCTCTCAGCGGCCTTTGACACCGTTGATGATGCTCTCCTTCTTCAAACTCTTCAATCGCTTGGTCTCTGTGACTCTGTCCTCTCGTGGTTTTCCTCTTATCTCTCCCAACGCTCATTCAGTGTCTCCTTTTCTAATGATACCTCCTCCCCTCGCCCTGTCTCGGTTGGAGTCCCCCAAGGCTCCGTCCTTGGTCCCCTTCTATTTTCTCTTTATACTGCCTCCCTTGGCAAACTTATTACCTCTTTTGGATTCCACTACCACCTGTACGCTGATGACACCCAGCTATATCTCTCCTCCCCGGACCTCTCCCCTGCCGTCCTGCAACGTGTCACTGCTTGCCTTTCTTCCATCTCTGACTGGATGTCCTCCCGCTTTCTGAAACTCAATCTCTCAAAAACTGAGCTCCTTGTCTTTCCTCATCCTAATACTGATCCTCCTCTTTCACTCTCCCTTCAAGTTTGTGGTACCAACATCAGTCCATCTTTGCAAGCACACTGTCTTGGCGTCATACTTGACTCTGGTCTCACCTTTGAGCCTCACATCCAGCATGTTGCCAAATCCTGTAGATTCCATCTTAAAAACATAGCCCGCATCCGCCCCTTTCTTGCACCAGATACTACCAAGGAGCTTGTCCATGCTCTGGTAATTTCCCGCATGGATTACTGTAACCCTCTCCTGATTGGTCTTCCCAAAAGCCGTACTGCACCCCTACAGTCCGTAATGAACGCTGCTGCTAGACTGATTTTCCTCTCTAGTCGTTTCTCTCACACCTCACCCCTCTGCCAGTCCTTACATTGGCTTCCTGTATGCTATAGGAGTCAATTCAAGGTACTAACTCACACCTATAAAGCACTGAACAACTCTAGCCCCTCTTATATCTCCTCACAGATCCATAGGTATGTCCCTTCTCGGTCTCTCCGCTCTGCCCGTGACCACCTCCTGTCCGTTGTCCGCACTCGTACGGCCAACTCGCGCTTGCAGGACTTCTCGCGGGCGGCTCCCTTCCTATGGAATAGCCTGCCTACCGCCATCAGACTCTCCCCTAGTCTTGCATCTTTTAAGAAGTGCCTTAAAACCCATCTCTTTAGGAAAGCATATGGCCTCCAAGACTAATCCTTACCTCACATACCTGTCTCTTGCCCTCTCCTAAAGGGCAGTCCACCTTATTTGATTGCAAATTCCTGTCCTAATGTGTTTTACACCCACCTCCTATAGAATGTAAGCTCGATCGAGCAGGGTCCTCTTCAACCTATTGTTCCTGTAAGTTTATTTGTAATTGTCCTATTTATAGTTAAATCCCCCCCTCATAATATTGTAAAGCGCTACGGAATCTGTTGGCGCTATATAATTGCAATAATAATAATAATAATAAAATGCATTATGGGGCTGGTATAGAATTTTTTTCCAGGGCTGCTTTTCATTCGCAGTCCAGCCCTGGATGTAATGTCTCCCGTCTCCTGGCATTCTATTAGGAGAATGAGGTGAAAGTATGAGCTCAATAATCGAGCACAGAGGAGACCTATCTCAAGAGGATTGTGATGTAGGAAACTTTGAACAGGTGGGAAGAGGAACACAATTACCTTTAGCACATTTTGTCAAAGCAAACCCTTTTGCTAAACAAACATTTTTAGTAGCTTTTAATAATATCTATCATACATATTGCTCTATTATCTAGTTACAGTTTTTAGTTACTGTTCTATTTTATATGGTGATCAGTAAAACATAGATCTATTAATCTGTAAGGATTGTACTCACTATTCATGCACTTATTCATGTCTGCCAAACCTGTATTTATATGGGTTTTTGTTTGTTTATTTGAAAAAAAAAAAAAACTTAAAATGGAAAAACATAGCATTGGTAGGAAGTCAATACAAATGTAAGACTTCAAAAATAGCTACTACTTCTTGTGGTCAAAATTTCCCTTGAAGCTAATTTAGGGAACTGTCACAACCTTTTAACATATTTTCTTGCAGATCTTTCTGTTCTTTTATGCAGTTGAAGTTATGGTCAGTAGGATGCACCACTTACCCAACCAAAGATCAACGTGCTTAACACAATCGGCATTCTTTATTCACATTGCAGTGATATCATAGCGCAGGCACGGTTTGTATACTTATAATTTATTATAGCGTTGAGATCTGGAAATTTCAACAAAGTACTAAAAGTTAGCCAATCACCAGATATTTGGTGACACCTACCATTTTTTTTTATCTTTCCGACACTTTTCAGAACACTGGGAGGGATGCATGTAGGCGAGGAGGGCAGGGCACTAGGATGAGTGCCAGTAATGTGGTGTACCTATTGCAAACATTTTCTGATGTTCCAGAGAACAAACACATTGCAGTGAGACAGAGCCCCCTACTGGCAGTGTACGGCTCAATCCAGAACTGTTAGAAATATGGAATTAGCCATCTCAGTAGAAAAATGTATATTGTGTAGAATGTTATTTAGAATTAAAATCTGCTATGACTGATATAGTAATAATGAAAAACCAGCACATATGAGCATATATTCAGACCAAGAGTATGGTGTCTGACAGTTTCACTTACTTAGGTTTCACATGACTCTGCTTTATATAAAGGGCAAAAGGGGAATTTACCAATTTGCATACAAGGGATTTAATTTGTGGACTAAATTAAAAATTCTGTTTTTTGTGTCTGATTTTTATTTTCCTTATTATTTTTAGTTTGAATTTAAACTTTTGGTTTACCATTAATATTAGCTTTCCTTGGGGATTTCCACAGTTAAGATAATGAGCTATCCACCTATGTTTCTACATAATAAATTTTTCTTAAACAACGTGTAAATAGGATTAAATTTGGATGTTTTGGATCTTATTCATCAAACGGCTTTAGTTTCCATGGTGACTGCCCTACATTTAGTAATTTTGACCACATTTTAACAGAACACTTTGATAAATATCCCTCAATCTATTTCTAGAACCCTAATCACTATGGCAACACATTAAAGGACCACTCTAGTGCCAGGAAAACATACTCGTTTTCCTGGCACTAGAGTGCCCTGAGGGTGCCCCCACCCTCAGTGTCCCCCTCCCGCCCGGCTCTGGAAAGGGGAAAAGGGGTAAAACTTACCTTTTTCCAGCACTGGGAGGGGAGCTCTCCTCCTCCTCTCCGTCTCCTCTCCGCCCCGTCGGCTGAATGCGCACGCGCGGCAAGAGCTGCGCGCGCATTCAGCTGGCCGCATAGGAAAGCATTTACAATTTACAATGCTTTCCTATGGACGCTTGCGTGCTCTCACTGTGATTTTCAATGAGACAGCCACTAGAGGATTAGGGGGAAGGCTTAACCCATTAATAAACATAGCAGTTTCTCTGAAACTGCTATGTTTATAAAAAAATGGGTTAACCCTAGCTGGACCTGGCACCCAGACCACTTCATTAAGCTGAAGTGGTCTGGGTGCCTAGAGTGGTCCTTTAACCCCTAACCTTCTTACTAACAAATATCATTGAGAAAAATCGATCATTCGGTCTATGAATTCAGTTCCACGTGTATTCATAAATTGTTACATGCCTGTTTGCTAGGCATAGACATTATGAATATTAAGGATTGACTATTATAGTGTTTTATGCATTCTAACATAAGCAACACAAACTATTTGCTTTTGTTTCCAATACAAAGAATTAGTCTCCTTCTACCCAAGTTAAAAAGTCCACAATTTAGTAGTATAATTTCCATTTTCTTTTCTAGCAATTAGTGAACAAAGTAAATCTCACTACTGCTATTCATTATGGTGCCTACCATTGTGGAACTGATCACTCGGGCAGTCAGGGGCCTGGCCGAACATCCCAAGCCAGAAAGCCATAATAACTGTCAGAGAGACAACATTCAGTAAGTATGCTTCTTGTAAATATTTTCTACAGAACCGTACGCTCCCCCTGCACCTATTATAGCCTTTATGCCCCCCTGCACCTACTACAGCCCTTGTATGCCCTTCCCTGCACCAACTACAGCCCTTGTATGCCCTCTGCACCTACTACAGCCCCTATTCCTTTCACCAGTATCTTGGATCTTGATATCCTACTGATATGTGAGAGTATGCAAATAACATAATTGCAAATAAAAATGCCAGCCGTCTTCTAAGTTCGTGATATTAGTGGTAATCCTTGGTAAATGCACCTTTTCAGTAGACTATCGAGTTTATTTTCTAAAGTGAGAATTCTACGTGAATTGAATTCAAATTGAAGGTCAAAATAGCCAAACTTGAAACATGCTCTGAATCTGCTTCAAATTGGCTACACAGACCTTACATTTGAAATTATCTTTGAATTCTTACCTTAGTAACTAACCCTGCCAGTTTCAAAATCACATATGCTGAACAGTATCTATAAAATACAGCCTTTATCTATTTTGCTCGTTCCACTGTGCCCTTCTTTGGTTCTATCTTCTTTTCCTTGTGCAACTTCATCTGACAGGAGCCCAGGTCACTGGTGTACACGGTGCTCTCAGCTAGCACTGATTCAGAAAATGTCTCCAAATATGCTATACATATTTCAATCAAAGTCATGTACCTGATTTCCCATTAACAAAATGTAACCCTCAAAGTCTTTCTCTGCTTTTTCAGATATATGAGCATGCATTGCACTCCTTCGCCCTTCTTCCTTGACATACTGTATGGACCTTTTCAAAGACGATATATATGGACAATGTTGAATTGGTCCATAAAATGAAACTTTTTTGTTCTGGCAACTAAGAGAGCTGCAGTGAATTAGCTTCATGAAATCTTTCTATACAACCTTATGATTTTTATTTTTTGCACTACAATCTTGGTTTTCCAGCTTTATCACAGAAGTCCTAAAATAAACTGGATACGTAGGATGATCTACTGTACTTACCTACAAAGCAAAATAAACATACTGAGGAAAAAAATGCTCAGAGCTCTAAAAGGTGTTGTGACATATTGGATAGAAGATATATTGCTCATTTCTGGTGAGACAATGTCAATCTCTTTGTACTATGGTCCTTAATGGAACAATTTAATGTTATAAATGTATTTATAACATTAAGGTGTTCTTGGTGGCTTTGGATTACCGAGTCCACCTTTTACAAATAAAAAATAATAAAGTTAAACTCCCCTTTCATCCAGTGGAATGCTGGTTTTGCTATGGGCAACATGGTGTCATCTTTTGATATTACCAATGCAGATGACCTTGAGCCTATCCAATGCATCTCATAGAGAGCAATCATAACATTGGCTAATCAAATTATTCTCAGATAAGTTATTTTACTGCATTCAACATCATTATGACGCCGAAAGTGAGTGCTTTGAGAAAAGGAAGTGTTGCCTCTTCCAAAATATGATGTCAATTACAGGGAAAGAGAAGTAAATGAATGAAGAGAACCACAAACCCGAGTTCCAGTCTATTTATTTATTTTTTTGACTGGACAGCGTTTGGCAGCAATGGAAATACAAGAACAAGTTTTACATTACAGAGTGGGAAAACAAAATATTCAGCTCACTTTTATTTACACAAATTTATACTGATGAAAACATGTGGAGTAATGATTTTATTATGCTTCAAACATTGTGTTTACGTGTTCATGTGAGGACTGCCGTAAACAGTTTTGTTCATTATTGCATTTCATAAGCATTTATACAGACTTTCACAAATAAACAATACTATCTAATACAAACAAGTGTTTATGAGAAGTGTTCAGGGATCTAATAAAACATAACGTATTGAATTTTAGACCACGTGTAAGACTGCCAGGTAGCACAGGTAGCACATCTACAAATAATTCTGTTAACAAAATAAACATTTTCTGATTTCAGCCCTATATTTCTGACCTTCCTTGAACTTTTTGAACTAAAATCTTAGTACAGAAAACCACTCTCTTGTGGGTTCTTACAGGCTATTTTGTAGGTTCCATTATTTAACCCACTCTAATCCTTCCGATAATGCAAGATAGACATATTTAGGGTTTTCAGGCACTCTTGATATGTATGGATATGGAGACTTTGTACAATTCTGGTTCTCTTTAACTATACATAGATATTGTCTCTAAGTAAGGCAAATACAAAGTTCAACCATTATAAATAATGTGCTGTGTGTGAAACATTAACCCAAACAAACAATATTATGTCAGGAAATCTATGATGTGCAGAGGATGGCTGTCACGTTATTGCCTCATCCTAACCACTGCAGAGTTGCACAAGTACAAGCTGCACTCTAAGTAAGCAGACACTCAACAAAACAATGTATTTTTAGTCTTAAATCTCGTAAATGATCAGAAATCTTACATTTATTTTTAAAAAGTAGTCTCTCTTGTATCAGTATATATATATATATATATGCAATACACAAGATCCAGTGCACTCACTCATCCACTAAACAGCAACTTCAAAACTCAGAGATTTTATTAGTTTTTTTAAAACCACCTAATCTAGGCAAAAATAATGGGGATTTAGTTACATTATATGATCATACATTGCAGAAGCCTGCCCCAATACCAATGTACCCCATCTTTGGCAGGTCCTACTCTAACAACCTAATGTCTGCTCTTATGAGATTAACCCACTTACTTGGGGGGGGGGAATTCTATTTGGGATTCTCTGCCGTGCAAGGCTGAATAGGGCCCTGGAATGAGGCACCTGTGACAGGGAGGGGTGCAAAACCAAGGAGTAGGCCTAAACGCCCTATCACAGCTGCCTCATTCCAGGGCCCTATTTAACCTTCTACTGAAGAGAGCCCCAGGTGTAAATTTCCCCCCCAAGTAAGTAGGTTAATGGGTGTAACTATTATGAGATCTAATATAAATGTGTTGTCATGGCACATCACGTATTTTATCCCGGGTAGGACAGACAATGGTGAAATAGAATACAGAAACTTTTAACTTTCAGTCCCCTGGAACTGTTCAAAAATATTTACATTTCTAGCCGTCATTTCTTTAGTGCAACACACTTATTCAGGTATTACCGGTACTCTTACAGCTCCCGGTTCAGGTTTTTATAGTGAAGGGACACGAACAGGTTGAGTAAGTAATTTCATTAATTAATTGTTTGCATTATATACATGTTGTACCTTGTCTTGAAAAGGATCGAAAGCAGGTCCGAAATGTTGACGCTAAACAAATAAAACCGACTATTTTTTCTAATTAACTAAGACCTACAAGTGCCCACTGTCTTGTTTATATATTTTGTTATATACTGGTTCCAGTGGCAATACAATTTTGTTTTTTTTCTAAAAGAAATGGGATAATAGTGAGTGACCTCATCCTTGCATCATTATTTAATTATTATTATTATTATTTTTAATTTACAGAGAACTCCCCTTACAGTGATGTCCAAGTATTTGGTCTCCAAGTTTCATTGAGATACACTTCCAGTGGTGTGAGTTTCTGAACTACAAATTATACTCCTGGTTTGACACACGCAGATGGAGAGGTTGCAATGGGATGAATTACCACGAAAACCAATTTAATCAACTGCAAAAGTCCAAGAGTTTACATGTTATTGATACACTTTTCTATTAGCGACAGTTTTGTTAAGGTATCCTAGTTTGCAATATAAGCCATACATGTCATTGTACTATGGATACATTCTGTATCCAATCACAGACATTCACCAAAATCACAGCGCCATCTAAATCATACAGATTTGAGCTACATGAGAGGTGCAAAAAAGAAAAATGTGACTTCATTTTTTATCATTTCTGATGAGCTATGCAATCTGTTGAGCAACATGTACCATATAACAGTCACCTTGTGCTTTCATAGAGTAAGATGCATCCCGTTTATGGACAAAGTGGGTCATTTCATGCAGGATTATAGTAAAAGGCATTAAACTGGTTTTCATACTTACTATAATTCCATCATAAGCACAAAATGTATATTGATCTTATAATTCTTCTAATTTAGTGCATACTTGGTTCTGGCTGTTACTGTTGCTTTCTGAATGTGTCTTCCCAGTAGATAATGAGGGTGCTGAAACATAACTTCTAATCATGCTTAAAATCCTATTTCGATATCCTTTAAATGCAAAAAAGTAGATGACAGGATCAAGACAGCAGTTTAGGTTCATAAGTGCTACCGTGATCTGCAGGGACATCTTGAAAGCTTTGTTCTGAGAGCATGATGGCTTATAATACAGCCTTTTCACCATGAACTGGGTAATGTTTATGTGGTAAGGTGAGAAGCTAAGCACAATGGAGACCAGGATCACCATGATAACAGTGAATGCTGTCTTAAGATGACCCTTTTTATGAATTACCTGGTTTTCTTTTACTGTTTTGCACAACTTATGAGTGATTCTCAAATAACACAATAAGATAACTCCTACCGGCAAAAAGTAGCCAACAATGCAAGCCACCAAGAGAATAACTGGCAGCTGAGGAATAGTTTCAAAGTTGAAATATTCCATGCAGGTCACTTTGTCTCCGATAACATTCGTCATAGGAATAAAGAGAAGTGGCATGGTCTGCACAAGTACAAGAAACCAGACAAGTGGGCATACATACTTAACAATGCGATCTTTCCTGAATTTACCAAATCGCATCGCATGTACTACGGCTATGTATCGGTCCACACTAACGCATGTCATAAAAGAAATCCCAACGTAGGTGTTGGTGTAAAAAATGAATGCAGTAATTTTACACATGGCTTCCCCAAATGGCCAGTTAAAATCCAGTATATAATATGTGATGCGCCCAGGGAGAGAGAGAGTAAAAAGAGCATCGGACAATGCCAGGTTGATTAAATAAATGTCAGTTGAGTTGACTTTCTTTCTTCTTTTGATGGAAAGGTGAAGTGCCAGAATATTTCCACCAGAACCAATTATAAGAAGAGCAAAGTAATACACGATAAAATAAATTTTTGCTGTGGAGTCATTGCTGTGAACTATGCAGTGGGTTTCATTGCTTTCTGTATTGTTACTCCATTTGGCATCCATACTGCTCTTGGAAATTGTATTAAATCTGGATGTAGAAAACAAAAATAGATTTAAGTAAACAGTAAAGTTAGTAAGCTGGTAGCAGATACAAATGTTTGTAATGAATCTGGTCCTATTGCAAGTATTTATACAGTGAACTATGGCCTTGTAAATTCTAAACACAATAGAGCTGTGTCAGTGGGCCGTTGATAAATGATATCAATAGATTATCATAATATGCCAAAAGACTAAGAGTCATATTTAAAAAAAAAAAAAAAATGCACCTAAGCGGGAGAAAGAAACTCATCAGGTTGCTGGCTGTCCATTCTGCCTTCAAGAGACACTAAAGGCATGAAGACCACTCCATCTCATTGAAGTTGTCTTGGTGCACTGTTCCTGTCCCCCTTAGTCCTGCAATGTTTACATTGCAGGACTAAGACTTTATCTAGTGACGGTCTACCAGATAGCCACTTCCTGGAGCATCATGGAGCGTGACTCTGTGAAACGATGCTGGATGTCCTCACACTCCAGCATCAGAGAAAACCCCGCAGGAAAGCATTGAGGCAATGCTTTCCTATGGGGAAAGCCTAATGCACATGGCGCTTATCGGGCGTGCACATTAGGTCCCCCCCATCAACTGACATCGGAGAAGGCGGACGGCGACCCAGAGTCGATGGCCCTCATCGCTGGAATTGAGTAAGTGTTTAAAGAGTTTTTTAGCCCTTTACTTCACCACGGTGAAGGAGGGGGCTAAGGAACACGGTAGTGTTAGTAATACATCTTTGTATTCCTATCACAAAAGTTTTCCATTAAGCTTGAAATTAAGTTTAAATGGGTAACAAATAAGATTCAACACCTAAGGGTCAAAATCCTCCATAAGGATCAAGAAATGTCAAAACTTGCCTTCAGTTCATAATGTATCTCTCAAGCATTTAGGAGAAAAATAAGGCTCAAACCCTCTATGCAATTTGGGATTAGAAAAACATGATCTGTGACATTATGACAGATCACATAACTCCTTTTTCTTTCTTTTCCCTTCTGTCGTTCTCTTTCCCTCTTTTTCTAGCTCTCATCTTTTCTCTCGCTCTCTTTCTCTTTTTCTCTCTTTTACGTCTTGCTTTTCTCTCTGTCTCACTCACTTTTTCTGCTTTACTTTCTTCTATTTCTCCATTGAACTCCTGCAGTACACTTTAATTTGCATGCTTTGTGTTGTTCACATTTAATAATTAGATTTTTGGAATGACAGGTCTGTTTGCATCGGTCATTTCAGAAATCAGTTAGTTCAATAAAAAATGTATTACTGCAATTTGTATTCCATTTAAAAAAAAAAAGAAATTAATAATTGAATGCTTGCTACATGGTCTATTAAATATCATCATCCATTAAAACATTTCAGATACTTACTTGCAAAGCCTAGAAGATCTAAGCTTGCATGGAGTTCTCTTTGTAAGGTTTGTATCTGAAGTCTCTCTATACGGCTCACTGAGGCAAGTCTTGCAGACAGAAATATAAAGAAGCCTGATTAAAGAGAAAGAAATGCAATAAATTAATTTATACAGGGAAAAACATAATCAAATTGTAAAAAAGTAATGTTTACTTCCGTGGCAGAACCACTGCCTATTTGTGTGTTTTCCCCTGTTTTTTTGTTTCCCCATGTATTTTGTGTCCTATACCCTATTTTCCCATTCGGGAGCGTTCATACGAATGGAACCCATTCGTCTCCCAAACAGGGATGACCCCGGTGCCCCATTATAACATTCCCACCAATTAATTAGAATGTTCGCACTTGCAAAATAAATGGGAAACTGCAACGTTCACACTGGCAACATAAGTGTGAAACCACAAGGGAAGTAATTAATGAGTGGTCGACATTTCGTATAGACGATCGCCAACAAGGGGGAGCATTCGTACCCTGAAAGGAGACGCTTCCTTTGTAGGTTTCAGCACAGGAACCTCGCGAACGGAGATTGGTCGGGAAATGTGCCATTGTGAGGTCGCCTGAGGTTGGTGGGGACACTTTTGGGGCACTGGCTAGTTTGGCGGACTTTTCTGTGCCTGGGAGACAAAGGGACGGTCTCTTTTCCCACGCTTTGGCTCCCAGACACAGAGGCTCCTGGGATGAAGACCCTCCTGTCGTCCTGTGTGGGAGACACCTTGCTTGAGTGGCAGGCTTTCCATGTTTGGGAGACAAAGGAACAGCAACCCCCCATTTGTGATGGTGATTTTATTGAGCCTATGATAATCAAAGCAAGGTCAATTCCCCTCCTTTCTTTTTAAAGAGACCATGACTTACTTTTGCATCTTGCTAAAAACTTCTGCTTCTCAGAAGAAGCAACGGTAGAGCTGCAGTCATTTTTGTTTCTGTTTATTATTACTGTTTCTCATTATTTCTCAGTTGCAAATTAATCTGGACATTTTTTCAATGCATGATCATTTTTGGAGTCTCGTGGGTGGGTTGTTCAGTTGGTTACACGAATGTTCTCCTTCTTGTATACTTTAAAATACGGTGCAGATACCTAGTCATGTGTATAACAATATATCTAATACCTCTTTTAAGCGATATCACAACGTGTATTATTGTAACTAATATTTCCACTGCACAACTAAAAAAAAGTTAACTACGGAACGATCATAATAAAAATAAAGTGACATAAGGAATAGTTGTATATTCATGTGTTAAGCACATTTGTGTAGGTATCAGGGGATGGCAGCATAAATCCTGCCCCAGAAAATTTATGATGTAGTTTTTAAGATCACATGTTGCAGGGTTTAAGAAAAGAAAGAAAGACAACATGCTAAAAGACTTGATTATGCTGTAACAAATGCCTTTAAAAAATCTATTTTCTCTTTTATATATGGAGGTTTGGTGTGTAATAAGTTAAGATAAGCTATCTAGTTTCACAACGGATTTCCATTTACATATTGAAATGGATTAATGACACAATTGATTAAGTAATGTCAGGGTGCTCTATTATAACAGCTGAAACATAGAAACATAGAAACATAGAATGTGACGGCAGATAAGAACCATTCGGCCCATCTAGTCTGCCCAGTTTTCTAAATACTTTCATTAGTCCCTGGCCTTATCTTATAGTTAGGATAGCCTTATGCCTATCCCACGCATGCTTAAACTCCTTTACTGTGTTAACCTCTACCACTTCAGCTGGAAGGCTATTCCATGCATCCACTACCCTCTCAGTAAAGTAATACTTCCTGATATTATTTTTAAACCTTTGTCTCTCTAATTTAAGACTATGTCCTCTTGTTGTGGTAGTTTTTCTTCTTTTAAATATAGTCTCCTCCTTTACTGTGTTGATTCCCTTTATGTATTTAAATGTTTCTATCATATCCCCCCTGTCTCGTCTTTCCTCCATGCTATACATGTTAAGATCCTTTAACCTTTCCTGGTAAGTTTTATCCTTCAATCCATGAACCAGTTTAGTAGCCCTTCTTTGAACTCTCTCTAAGGTATCAATATCCTTCTGAAGATAGGGTCTCCAGTACTGTGTACAGTACTCCAAGTGAGGTCTCACCAGTGTTCTGTACAATGGCATGAGCACTTCCCTCTTTCTACTGCTAATACCTCTCCCTATACAACCAAGCATTCTGCTAGCATTTCCTGCTGCTCTATTACATTGTCTGCCTACCTTTAAGTCATCAGAAATAATCACCCCTAAATCCCTTTCCTCAGATGTTGAGGTTAGGACTCTATCAAATATTCTGTACTCTGCCCTTGGGTTTTTACGTCCAAGATGCATTATCTTGCACTTATCCACATTAAATGTCAGTTGCCACAACTCTGACCATTTTTCTAGTTTACCTAAATCATTTTCCATTTGGCTTATCCCTCCTGGAACATCAACCCTGTTACATATCTTAGTATCATCCGCAAAAAGACACACCTTACCATCAAGACCTTCTGCAATATCACTAATAAAAATATTAAAGAGAATGGGTCCAAGTACAGATCCCTGAGGTACCCCACTGGTGACAAGCCCAAGCTTCGAATATACTCCATTGACTACAACCCTCTGTTGCCTGTCACTCAGCCACTGCCTTACCCATTCAACAATATTGGAATCCAAACTCAAAGATTGTAGTTTGTTGATAAGCCTTCTATGTGCAACAGTGTCAAAAGCCTTACTGAAATCGAGGTAAGCAATGTCTACTGCACCACCCTGATCTATAATTTTAGTTACCCAATCAAAAAAATCAATAAGATTAGTTTGGCATGATCTCCCTGAAGTAAACCCATGTTGTCTCTGATCTTGAAATCCATGTGTTTTTAGATGTTCAACAATCCTATCCTTTAACATGGTTTCCATCACTTTCCCCACTACTGAAGTTAGGCTTACTGGCCTATAGTTGCCCAACTCCTCCCTATTACCTTTCTTGTGAATGGGCACAACATTCGCTAACTTCCAATCTTCTGGGACTACTCCTGTTATCAATGATTGGTTAAATAAATCTGTTAATGGTTTTGCTAGTACACCACTAAGCTCTTTTAATAGCTTTGGGTGTATTCCATCAGGTCCCATTGACTTATTTGTCTTTACTTTTGACAGTTGAAATAGAACCTCTTCCTCTGTAAACTCACGTGTAATAAATGACTCATTTATCCTTTTTCTTAACTGAGGTCCCTTTCCTTCATTTTCATCTGTAAATACCGAACAAAAATATTCATTGAGGCAGTCAGCTAGACCTTTATCCTCATCTACATACCTTCCTTCTTTTGTTTTTAATCTATCTAATCCTTGTTTTACTTTTCTTTTCTCATTTATGTATCTAAAAAAGGTTTTGTCCCCCTTTTTTACTGACTGTGCTATTTTCTCTTCTGTGTGTGATTTGGAAGCTCTTATAACTTGCTTAGCCTCTTTCTGCCTAATCTTATAGGTCATTCTGTCTTCCTCACTCTGGGTTTTTTTATAATTACTAAATGCTAACTTTTTGTTTTTTACTATTTTGGCTACATCTGTGGAGTACCACAGTGGTTTCTTGAATTTTTTGCTTTTACTGACAAGCCTAATGCTATTTTCTGTTGCCTTCAGTAGTGCAACTTTTAAATAATCCCATTTCTTTTGGACTCCATTTAAATTGCTCCAGTCTGATAATGACTCCTTTACACATATTCTAATTTTGGAAAAGTCTGTTTTTCTAAAGTCTAAAACTTTTGTTTTTGTGTGGTGTGACTCAGTCACTGTTCTTATATTAAACCACACTGACTGATGATCACTGGATCCTAAACTTTCACCTACAGTAATATCTGATACCAAATCTCCATTTGTTAACACTAAATCTAGTATGGCCTCTTTACGAGTTTGCTCCTCAACGACTTGTTTTAGAGACAATCCCAGTAGGGAGTTTAGAATATGTGTGCTCCTGGCACAAGTAGCTATTTTTGTTTTCCAATTTATATCAGGAAGATTAAAGTCACCCATGATGATAACTTCCCCCTTCATTGTCATTTTAGCTATTTCTTCAACTAGTAGATTATCTAACTCTTCAATTTGTCCTGGGGGCCTATAAATCACACCTACACGAGTTACTGTGTGATTACCAAATTCTAACGTAACCCAAACAGACTCTATGTTCGCCTCACTAACCTTTATTAGGCTAGATTTTATGCTATTCTTTACATACAGGGCCACCCCTCCCCCTTTCTTGCCTTCCCTGTCTTTTCTATATAAAGAGTACCCTGGTATTGCTATGTCCCAGTCATTTTTCTCATTATACCATGTCTCAGTAACAGCGACTAAATCTACACTATCAGTTGCCATTATTGCCACAAGTTCATGGATCTTATTCCCTAAACTGCGAGCATTTGTAGACATGACTCTAAGCTTATCATTTTTTAACACACTTGCTACAGGCACCTTCTGTCCTTGTTTTGGGGGACAATTGGATTGATGTTTTATCACCCTTTTGCCCCCCCCTCCTAGTTTAAATACATCCTAGCAAAACCTATGAACTGCTCACTGAGAACATTTGTTCCCTTTTGAGAAAGATGCAAACCATCTTTTTTGTACAGTTTATTTCCATTCCAAACAGAGCTACCATGAGCAATAAAGCCAAATCCTTGCTCCCGACACCATTCACAAAGCCACAAGTTAAAGTCCCTAATACGCATCCGCCTGTCATTCTGAGTGTTATGCACAGGCAGAACTTCAGAGAATGACAATGTGGAAGCAACCTGCCGTATATCATTGGCAAAAACACTAAAAACTTCCTTAACCTCTGAAACCTCATTGCAAGCCAAGTCATTTGTCCCTAAATGGACAAGTACATCCAATTCCCCTTCCTGCTTTGCTTGCTTAACAATATTACCGATACGTCTCCTGTCTCTGTGAGCAGTAGCTCCGGGAAGACACCTCACAAGACCACCATTGTCCATCTCCACAGCTCTTATGATGGAATCCCCCACCAACAACTGCTTTCTATTAGGCCTCACCATAGTCTTCAAGCCTCTCTGCAAAACACCACTAGCCTCAGTGCCTCTCTGCACAACACCACTAGCCTCAATGCCTCTCTTCACAACACCACTAGCCTCAATGCCTCTCTTCACAACACCACTAGCCTCAGTGCCTCTCTTCACAACACCACTAGCCTCAGTGCCTCTCTTCACAACACCACTAGCCTCAGTGCCTCTCTGCACAACACCACTAGCCTCAGTGCCTCTCTGCACAACACCACTAGCCTCAGTGCCTCTCTGCACAACACCACTAGCCTCAGTGCCTCTCTGCACAACACCACTAGCCTCAGTGCCTCTCTGCACAACACCACTAGCCTCAGTGCCTCTCTGCACAACACCACTAGCCTCAGTGCCTCTCTGCACAACACCACTAGCCTCAGTGCCTCTCTGCACAACACCACTAGCCTCAGTGCCTCTCTGCACAACACCACTAGCCTCAGTGCCTCTCTGCACAACACCACTAGCCTCAGTGCCTCTCTGCACAACACCACTAGCCTCAGTGCCTCTCTGCACAACACCACTAGCCTCAGTGCCTCTCTGCACAACACCACTAGCCTCAGTGCCTCTCTGCACAACACCACTAGCCTCAGTGCCTCTCTGCACAACACCACTAGCCTCAGTGCCTCTCTGCACAACACCACTAGCCTCAGTGCCTCTCTCCTCGACACCACTACACTCTGAAAGTGCAGAAAATGAATTATGTAGAGCAACAGACTGTGCAATATGCCTTTTATCCACAACTCCAAGGCTACCAGATCCTACAGTAATCCATCTGCCATTCCTAGTATGTCTCTGCGGCAGTGGCTTTGCAGCACTTCCAGCCTGAGTTTGTTTACCAGATAATTTACAAATCTCAGACTTCAAAAATACAATCTCCTGCCGCAAAATAGAGAACTGTCTACAGATTAGACAACAACCAAACCTCCAAAAAGTGGAACGTGAAACAAATGCAAAGCAACTATTACACTGAACTAAGTCTGCCATTCCAATGAGGTGAATAATTTAAATCAAACAAACCTTAACTTTTTATTTATCCTCCTGAATACCTCGGATTACCTCCAGGTTATCTCCAGAATATTTCCAACCACACACACACTTAGAAGCAACACTTAGATGAAGCAACCAAGCTCTATTAGCTCTATTAGTGTTATATACTCCTAAAATCACCTCCCACTAGGAATGTTTAACACCTGGGTAGGCCTCTGCTTATTAGCAAACAATAGCTAATTTAAATAGCAATCAATAGCAAGTAGCTACCTAATCCAATCAAATGCCTTATAATTACCAAAAGGAAATCAAACCTTGAGCAGTCAGTAACCTTTTCCTACAGATGAATCTTACCTGTAACAGTAAAAAAGAACTCTTAGCACAACTCTTAGACAGTTGAAGCTTCTGTAAAACTCTCCAGAATATCTCCAACCACACACACACTTAGAAGCAACACTTAGATGAAGCAACCAAGCTCTATGGCCTTTGATCCTGATTTGTATCTTCTTCTTGTTCCCCCCCCCCCCCCCCCGCACTGCAGTTCCTGTTAACACCTTGTCTTTGTGACTATTGGAAAGTCTTTGTTTAATCAAGTAACACCTTTTGACCAGCTAATGCCAAATGTGCTTTAAGTTCTTTGAATATGCAATTGACAGGACATGACTGTATTATGTAAAGACAACCCCTTTTGGATGTGTACATAATTTTGTTATAAGATCTGTGTTTTCCCCATTAAATTTAGGAGCAGTATTTTGTCATACACTTGTGTGATGGAGTACTGCCCTCCGAGCTCGTATTTCTGCTGTGTCCATTCCTTGTCTTCATACCTGAGAGAAAACATTGCTGCCTGCTGAAGTTAAACCACAACAATATGGTGTCAGAAGTGGAGGGAGAATCCAAATAAGGTAAGAACATTTTCTGTTTTATTTTTGTGTTCTTTGCCCTGTTTGGATTCTCTGAACAATTTTTTTGTGGTTGCAGAAAAGTAATGTTTTTTTGGTTTTTTTTTTGTACTCTCAAGAGTTAAAAGGGTTTGAGTCCCCAAGTAGCTGTGCAATATAATATTTTACATAATATTATATTTTATTACAGCATACTTTATTATGTTATGGGTTAAAGTCCCATGTTAAGTTGTTATTAAGTTTGGGTTAGAGTCCCATGTTAAGTATGGGTTAGAGTCCCATGTTAAGTTGTATAAGAGAAAAATTGATATTTTATGGGTTAGAGTCCCATCTTACTGGTAAGTTGTATATAGTGGGTATAGCAGTCCCACTGAGTGACCAGATTTAGTCACTATATTGGATGCACGGTTTGGACACAGTAGAATAAATTTATTTTATTTATTGCAGCGCTGCATGTATAGTTGTATTGTTTAAAAAGTGTGCATTGCTTATATATTGTAAAGTGTTATCTGTGTGAAGTTGGAAATGGGCTCCAGTAAAGGTAAAAATTCCCAACAAAATTCTGTAAAATTTAAATCATCTAAAGATGTCCCTAATAGTGCTGCGTCACGTACTCCTCAAGTTAAGTCTCAGGGTCCTCGATTAAGCCAAACTCCATGCCAGTTTGTTCAAGAGACTATTGGAGATTACTATGCTGAGCCATTTTGTACAAATTTAGTTGTATGGTCAGAGAATTGTGATAAAATGATTTGTAATCCATGGCCAAGAAAGGGTTCTTTTAGTGATTTTCATTTGCAAATGCTAAAAGGTATGTGTATTAAAGGTTTTAAAAAGTGGGGTCCAGGTGGAGATCCAAAATGGGATAAGAAGTATATGCATAATGCAGCTACAGGATGGTTAAAGTGTGCTCAGTTATGGGTTGTTCCTGATCAGGCTACAAAGTATGTTCAGGCTTCTGCAGCATCACCTGCTTATGTGCCTTCTGTTGTACCATTATATCACAGATTAGATTAAAAAAAAAAAGATTTTTTGGAATATTGATACGGATGAAATTTTAATGGCAATTGGTAGAGGGAAAATACATGTTGGATAGATGGTTATGAGTCCTTCTGCAATGGTGAGATGCACTGCAGAAAGTGTTGATGTTGGTATGAAAGATGAGAAAGTGACTAAAAAGTCTGTGGACGTTGGTGCAGGGAATAAGCATGTTGTTAGTGTTTTAGTGGTGGATGAGGATTATAAGAGTTATGGTGTACTAGTTCCCAGGTGGAGTTGATTGCTCTTACACAAGCTTGTATTGCTTTTAAAGATCAAGATGTGACTATTTATACTGATTCGAGATATGCCTTTGGAGTGGTTCATGATTTTGGTGTCATTTGGCAGGCTAGAGGTTTTGTTGCAGCTGATGGTCGAACTGTTTCTCATTTTGCATTAATTGATGGATTATTGAGGGCCATACTGTTACCTAGATCTTTAGCTATTGTGAAGTGCAAGGGCCATGATACAGATTACTCTATGGTCAGGGATGGTAATGATTTTGCAGATGTGGTGGCAAAAAGGGCGGCTGCCTCTTTTCCCTTAGGGCCAGATTACAGTATTGTTTCTTGTGGCCAGGTCTTAACTGCATTGCATATGCCTAATCATACTGATGATATTGATATTATTTCTATGCAGGCTGCATCATCTTCGGATGACTTAGCTTACTGGAATATACATTCTGTTACACCTGATGCAACTTCTGGTATCCTCAAGGATCCTAAAGGTCGCATAGCAATCCCTCAAGCTTCTTCTGTGTTACTCGTCCGACAGTTCCATGGCTATGGACATGTCGGACGAAGAGGGGTATTGGCTATGCTAAAATAACGATTTGTAATTAACAGGTAAGATCATACAGTTACCAATATTTTATCCTGGTGCTTAACATGTGCAAGAGTTAATACAACCAAACCACAGTTTAGTAAACATGACCACCTTCCTCCAGTGGAAGGCCCAATGTTACATTTACAAATTAACTTCATGCATATGACAACGGCAAAAGTGGACTCAAGTGTTTACTTGTCATTGTAGACATGTTTTGGATGCCCAGTTAGGATTAATAGTGATAAAGGAACTCCTTTCGCTTCAGCAGTTACACAGCAGGTTTGTAAAATGTTGTGAATTTCATTTACCCCATCACCCTCAGTCATCAGGGCAAGTAGAAATGATAAATAGAACGATAAAGGAGAAATTGACAAAAGGAGGCTTGGGTAGCACACGTAATTGGCCAGACAATTTGCCAGCAGTTTTAGCTGAAATCAGAATGACCCCTAGTTCAACTACGGGTTATTCACCATTTGAAATTTTAATGGGGAGACCTTTTCCAACTTCATGGTGTAAGTTCAAAGGTGCTTCGATGGTGAGTGGAGACCTAAATGTTGTGTTATATGTATTGAACCTTGTAGACGAATTGAATGGCATCTATGGTGATTTGTCTCTATCTCTTCCTCATCCTTCAGGTACAACCACACATCCTTTCAGGCCTGGAGACCAAGTCTTGGTGAAATCCCTCTTCAAATCTGGAACCTTTGATCCACCATACAGTCCTTCAACAACCGTTGTTGCCATCACAAGAAGAGCTGTTCTGACCGAGGAGAACCAGATGTGGATTCATGAAAGCTGATTAGAAAGATGTCCCATCAAGCACTCTGGATATTCCAAGCAAAGAATGATCAACCTCAGACTGATCCAGAATGAACAATAGTGCTCGGTGCACCCTAATTATTCTTCTTTCCATGGGACTTGGTTATGCGCTGATTAATATTATTTGATCCCAAAGAACAGTGATAGTAAAATATGTTATTAATATATTTCACTCTAAGCAGGCTGTATCTTCTTCATCATGGGAAACAGACAATCATTTTATTGGATCTGCAAAGAATTTATACCAAGCCCTAAAATTTAACTAATTGTTTAATAAACCTTAATTCATCCAGGAGGGAGGGACGGTCTTATTATAGCCATGGCTCCCCGGAGATTTTCTTCAGAAATAACGGTTCTGACGTTTTTTTTCTTCCCTGAGTGCTATAATAGACATTTCATTAATTTACTGATATGTTATTCTTTCAGAATAAAAGATTGGAATGAAATGGATTAATGACACAATTGATTAAGTAATGTCAGGATGCTCTATTATAACAGCTGGCCTTTGATCCTGATTTTGTTATAAGATCTGTGTTTTCCCCATTAAATTTAGGAGCAGTATTTTGTCATACACTTGTGTGATGGAGTACTGCCCTCCGAGCTCATATTTCTGCTGTGTCCATTCCTTGTCTTCATACCTGAGAGAAAACATTGCTGTCTGCTGAATTTAAACCACAACACATATCAAAAGAGGTTGCCATCAAAGGGTACAGCAAAGATGACTCTTTAAATTTTGGGAACAAGCCTTTCCAGTGTTTATTTACTAACAGATATGTGAGAAGGGGGTTGAGTTTTGCCATAGACTATCTATCTCTTTCATAACTGCATGATACAGGTTTGCTGGAACTCTCTGGAAAAAGGGGTTGGATGTACCATTTTTTGGGAGGCACAATGGATTATGGGATATCTAGTTAAGGACTCCAAGAATTGGTCTTGGGTAGGAGAACTCTGGAAACAGAAGTGCTCTGGGTCAGGAGACTCACAAGATGGTGAACTGAGAGGTGCTGTCCTAAGATAAAGGCGCACAGAGAAGTTTTTCCTTTAAGTGTTTAAGTATTGTCATTTACCATGTATCTATTGGTTATGGACTGGATGTGTTTATAATGTGTATTTTGTGTGTATATTCTTTTAACTGTAACTTTGTAACTTTGTCTGTAACTGTAACCTACGTCAGTATTAATATGCATTTTTCTACACACTTGTAATTGTGCCTTATTTGTCACACATTCCCTAAAGAATAACCTTGTAAAAGAGTCATAATTAAGTGTTCTTGCATAGCAAGACCACTTAATGTTATCTCACATATATATTAATCTTATTATAGCCAAATTTACCACCCTAACTCCTCCCACAGTTTTTACACTACATAGACAGAAATATACCGAAACGTGTTCCCGATTGGATTGCTATTACTTTGTGGAATGTTTCGCCGAATGGTTCACCGAATATCGTCGGAATATGTTCAAAACTAGAGTGGGAGCTGGCAAAAGCTGAAAAATCAGGACAGGATTTCTAAACTGCCACCACTTCCTCATTTTCAAGCCCACCTACACAAATTTTATATCAAAACGTTCAGCTATCCTTGCTACCACTAGAAATGTCCACGGCTAAGCCATAGTCCTGATAGTTTTCACAATATGACCATTTGTTTGCAACTCATGCCGTCCATTGACATTCATTGAAACTTCACTCTAGCCAGCTCAAAGGGCAATTTCTAAACTGTGACTGTGCCTTCATTGTTAAGACATGCTATGTATCAAAATGTAGGTCTGGGTCTTGTGATTCTCTCAATATAAAGCTCTTCACTGTAGGATGTATAGTTTTTAAAATACAACCATTTGAAGATGGCAACCACCAAAATACTCTGACCTGTGCCAGGCTGGAGCAGCAAGCGATGTCATAGACAGGGCCTTTTTTTTTTTTTTATTCTTTATTTTTGCACACGATAGGCAACGCAAGAATATTACAACTTTGAGGCTTGCGCATAAGCCAGAATACAAAAGATCAGCCTAGTAAACACAATAATTGACATCATCCCAGATGCCAAGCCACTTTATAAATTCTATACAACTTGCCTCCCATCGAGGATTTTGTGTTTTTTAAATCACCATTTGTACTCGACAGGTAGAGCAAGTATACTTTAACTGTGAGGCCTACGCAGAAGCCAACTCATTATACAGAATCATGAGACAATCATGCGTATTCGGAGTAATACATAACGGAATTCCCGATTCTAACCCGGTCCCGGGCCTCTTATGGTTTGCCCCCTATCAAGGAAATTTTTTACTTTATGAGCCTAATATCAGGGTTGCCAGTGATCTATGACATCCTAGTGGGTTAGCCAAAAAGCTCAGCTGTTCCTTCAAACCCTTTAATCAGGCTAGAGAGAAGAGGGGAAAGAACAATAAAAAAGAAAAAAGGAAAGAGAATTAGGACAAAGAGAGGGGGGGTCACCCCCAAAGGTATAAGAGAAGAGAGGAGTATAGAGAGAAGAGGGCGATGCCACAGTTAGCAGAGAAGAAGAAAAAAGTAGTGGGGGGGGGGGGGGGGGGGGAGGAGGGAGGAGGGCGGTCCACCGATTATGGATCAAGGTCTCAGCTTCCATCTCAGTCACACCGGGTCATAGGCCACCGGCCTATCTCCCTCTGTCTCTATTCGATCCTAGGACACAGTTGTCCCAAGGTTCCCACAGTTTCAGGAACTTCTCTACTGAGCCTTTCACCCTTGCCGTCAAGTCGTCCATTATTCTGCAGTCCCTTATTTTGGGTACTACTACTTGTACATCAGGGCCCTCTGGCAATAGCCATGCGGTAGCAATTGCTCTGCGAGCACACAGGGTATAGACAGGGCCTTTTGTACTGCTAATGTTTTTAGAAATGTATGTTTTAATGTAACTGTGAAGCAGTTTGGGCAACAACGTTGCAATTAAATGTGCTATATAAATAAATAATAACAGTTACTCCGCCCACTCCAGTTGTAGACTACTGGTGGAGGCAAGAACACTTCACACAATTTCCCCAGAAATTGCAGCTTTTCTAGTTTCTTATAATCTCTTTATACTAATAGACACCTAGTGCTATTATATCACATTCCTACACAAAATACCCATGGTGTATGCGCGATAATGTATTATGTATTATTATGATTATGAAAGGTTATCCCCTCTTCCAGAGTTTTCAATGTGTCATAAGAAAAAGAGGAGTTTAAAAATAAATGCAGCATGTGTGGTGAGACTAAACCGGCCCAGTGTGTCAAGAGTCAAGAAACTATCATAAGTAGTCTGCACTATGAGAGACAGTATCACCAAAGCCATAATATCCTTCAGCATGAAGCACTAAAGAGGCTCTAAATACATGTATTAAGAGGGCTGCGAGGATTTGTTTCTATTAACAAAGTGTGCATTATACTGCCACATGTCCCAAATATGGCAATTTGTTGCAATGATTTGTTTATACCAGAAAAAGAGTTGCACACCTTCATCAATCGAGATTCTCTACAGATATAGGAAGATTAAGTGCTGGATGGATTTTTTTGCTTTGGGCTACTTGGGTAATCAATCAACAAAATAGATTTACAGACTATTATCGGCTGTGATGAATTCTTCTTAAAGCCAACTAACACTTCACACCCAAAGACACTTAAAGCGGCACTGTCATGCAGAACTTACCTTTCCTCAATCTCTTTTCTTCTCCCCCTCTCTCAGGATCTGTTCTTCTTTTCTTCCTGCCTTCTTTAGTTTTCTTTAAAATCATAAGACAAAGTAGGGACTCTTTGCCTTATGGAGGTTTCCTCCGCTTGACCAGCTCTGACCAGCGGAGGAGCAAAGTGTGCTTCATTTCCGCTGGTCAAAGCAATTTTCCCATGATCCCTAGCTTTCCTCCCTGTTCCCACAATGCTTCCTGTCAGTATTGCCGAACGTCCTGTCACTTAGACAGAACGCCGGCAATACTACCGAATTGCATCCTAACAGAATGAGAAGAGTTTCTCCATTCGTGTTAGGATGCAATTCGCGACTTTGTTCGGATCGCAATTTCATTCGCATGAATGAAACTCCGATCCTATTCGTGCTGTGGCTGCGTCTTGCAGCCGCTTAGTAGATAGCCCCCTAACTCCCACGGTATCAGGGAGCTATCTACTAAAAGGCTGAAAGACCTAAATTGGTCTTTCAGCCAAATTTACTAATACTAAGTAAAGATTACTTAGTATTTGTAAATTATGCACCTACTCGCTATACTGCGAGTAGGGGCATGTCTAGTAAGCAGTGAGCAGCCTGTGGCTGCTCACTGTTTAAAAAACAAACAACTACTAACCACTCCACCCTCCCCCCCTCCTGCGCGGGCAGGTGGGGGCTCCCTAAATAACAATTAGGTGGGGGGGACCTGTTGTCCTACCCCCGGCCCCCACCCATGGTCGATGGGTGAGGGCCCTAAATGACAATAGGTGGAGCTACTGTCCTCCCCTCCCTCACCTCCCCTCCCTCACCTATTGTCCACCCCTCGCCCCCACCCCTGCACGGCGGGTGGGGGCCCTAAATAAGGATAAAGGGGGGGGACCTACTGTCCTCCCCCCAGCCCCCACCCCTGAGCGGTGGCTGGGGGCCCTATATAAGAATAGTGGAGGGGACCTACTGTCCTCCCACCCTGGCCCCCAGCCCTGAGTGGTGGGTGGGTGCCCAAAAAAAACAATAAGGGGGGGGACCTACTGTCCTCCCACCCTGGCCCCCGACCCTGAGTGGTGGGTGAGGGCCCTAAAAAAACAATAAGGGGGGGACCTACTGTCCTTGCCCCCTGGCCCCCACCCCTGAGCGGTGGGTGGGGGCCCTAAAAAAAATCAATAAGTGGAGCGGTGGGTGGGGGCCCTAAATAAAAATTCATTCCCCCCCCAATCAAGTTGACTAGGGGTACCAAGCCCCTGGTCATACCCCACCCAAATAAAACTATCCCCTACCTGCCCCCCTTACCCTAAAAATAGTGAGAGGGGAATAAAATAACTAACCTGTAAGCAAAAATTAAACTTACCATTTGACATCTTCTTTTTTCTAAAATCTTCATTTTTCAGCCCCAAAAAAGGCCAAATAAAAAGCCATCATACCCGTCGAATTTAAAATAAAATAAAAAACCCGAGCGCAAAAAAAATCCCAACGAAAAAGAAAAAACCCGACACTAAAAAAATTCATCCATCTTCACCCATGGAGGGCTCCGCGCAGACTGAGCTCTGCAGGTAGGGGGAAGGCTTATAAAGCCTTGCCCCGCCCTGCAATTAGACTAAGAACACTCTGATTGGTTGGTTTAAGCCAATCATAGTGCTCTTTGTCATTTTACACAGCGTGGGAAAATTCCAAAGAACTTTCACCAGGCTGTGTATTACCATCTTCTTCTGTATAGCGAATGTATTGGATTGTACATATTGCACTATTGGTCCCTTCTACTTTCTGTCTTTCATATAAGTGGATTTACCTGGAAAGAGACACTGAGGACACTTTTCACGATTAAGCACGTTACTACTACCATTTGACCTGAGTAAGATCCTTCCAATTGGACTTTTTCACTATTATTTATTGTTTATTTGGACTTTTTTTTTTATCTGGGACTTCTGTTGTATATTGTTTTTATCTACCAATATTAGATTTGGAGCAGATGTCCTTCGGCGCTGGGTCAGGCTCCGCCCACACTCCTCCCCAGTCGGCGTCAGCCGGCGGGGGAGACCTAATGCGCATGCGCTCGCTTTAGGATCTCCCCATAGAAAAGCATTATTCAATGCTTTCCTATGGGGATTCTGGCGACACTGGAGGTCCTCATGCATCGCGTGAGGACATCCAGCGTCATCTAGATGACCAAACAAAAGTCGTCTACGAACTCGGAAGTCCCTCTAGTGGCTGTCTACCAGAGGAAGACTTAACCCTGCAAGGTAATTATTGCAGTTTATAAAAACATCAATAATTACACTTGCAGAGTTAAGGGTGATGGGAGTTGGCAGCCAGGCCAACTTCAATGGGCTGAAGTGGTCTGGGTGCCTACAGTGTCCCTTTAACCATTAGCGTTAGTCGTGGACCAGTAAAAATACATGTTAGCAGTATATGTTTTCTTTACTAAAGGTATGTATACAAATTCATTTTTCCATTTTCCAGTAGTCTACTGCCATCTAGTGAATTAAACAATTTTTATGATATTCATAATAAATGATGAACTCTATTAGTATAAACTCAATTGTTTTAAAAGAGATAAAAGTTGAAAAAACAATTTTTATCACTCCACAATTTATCATCCATTTTCTATTCAAGAATATGACTTGTAACTGAGACAAATATGTCAAACTCCTATTAACGTGCAATAATTCGAAAATCAAGAAAAATAGATTAATCTATTTTTACATATGTTTCGATAGATATGCTAGTTATCTAAAAATTATAATTGGCAAAATTGAAAAAAAAGTTTTGTTTTTTTTAAACAATTTCACATTTGTAACTTGCTAAATGAGCATGTAAAATCTTGTGAGGTAATTGAGTAAGAAGTAATTACTAGTGGACATACGTAGCAAAAATGTTAAATTGTTATTGTCCTAATGTCTTGAAGTCATATTTGTAAAGATAATCTGAAACGATGCAATACGCATCATCTATGCAACTAAAATCAAACAGAGAGATAAGAAATTAAATTTCTAACTGCAACCTTTGCTGACTAAAGTCAACACTGGTTATTTATTGTACATTAAGTCCAGCTGTGCTTTATACAGTCTGAATTGTTACTCGAATGATATCTGTTAACACATTCACTACCAAGTAGTTTGAAAAAAATGAACAAATCCAAGTATTTTGGGTGTCCTCGAAAGTAATATTTAAATGTATTTTTCGTTTCAATATGGTTATACAGCATATTATGTAATGGAAACAAAACCAACACATTTAGGTGTGCAGAAACACTTTTCAAGATCATTTACCAAATAATGAAGCTACAGATAAGAAAACACTGTTGTAGATCAATTACATACCTGAATATGTAACGTAGACATTTACCCCACAAATTCTATAACCCTCTCACATTTATGATATCCTATATGTTCTTGTATCATGCATATATATGGCAGCTTTGGGCACATACTAATACATTGGGGCTGTTGTGTACTATGGTCGTTGCTGACGCCCAAGAGTAGTGGGAGTTTGAGCTCAGGACTTGTGTTTGTGTATTTGTATTCACTTTTGTATCACACAGCTATGTTACAATGCTGCCGCCCACCCCATGTGTTCCCTATTAAGGGTTAATAAGCATGTAGGGATGTTTATAAAAAATACCCCTCTCATTAGAGATAGTCTCATTAGAGATATCTTTGACTTAAGGAAACAAGGTGAATAGTCAGAATAGGACCTACCTAAGAAGTTTGCCTTGACGTTGCAGGTGGGCATCCCTGTAATGGCCATTGGAGTAACTAAACATCTCCATTTGTTTAAATATGCATAGGGATTTGGGAAGGGCACAGGTAACTTTTTTTCTTTGGTACATACTAATACATGCACACACAGAGACACTCTGATACATGCACATGCATGTGAGTGGGGGAATTGCGTGCAGTGTGTTTTTTGTATGCTTCTGATCTGAATGTGTATATTGTGTTCATGTCAACATTTTGTTGTGTGCATGAGAAAAGGCTGTGTGTGTATATGAGTATGACTACCTGTGGGGATGTGCATGTATATGAGGGTGACAATGTGTGTAGAACGGTGACTGTGGAGAAGGTGAGGGAGTCTGTGGCAGGGTGTGTGTGACACGGTGGGTGACAGGGTGACTGACACTCACGGGGCAGGGTAAGAGAGGCTGGGTGTGACAGGGTGAATGGGGTGGTGGCTGTTGTAGATTGAGAGTGGGGAGGCTGTGTTTTTGTGTTCAACCTTCTCACACATTGTTTCTTTATGTGTATGTATATGTATATATATATATATATATAAATAACAAACAGAAGATAGTGCGTAGGCGCTTCACTGAAATTTTGACAGTTCTGTATATGGTGAAAATATACAATGAATGGTGTAACCGGTACCCTAGTGCTTCCCTAATGCACCAGATTTACATAATACAATTAAAAGAAACATATACCAGTATATACACCTCCCCAATGTGATCACAGCAGAAATTTGTAATATTACCAATATAGGACCAATATGGGACTGGACTGTAATGCAAACAGCGTGGAACTGGATTTGGGTATAAACTAAAATAGAGAAAAAATAAAAGACAACAACATAGTGCAAACTGTATAATAAAAAATGTGTAATAGATAAGTGTGTGACTCTCACTCACATTCTCCAGAGCCGTGCCAGGCTCTGTAAAACAGGCTCAGGAGGAGCAACTGAGATTGATCATGAATTTCAGTGGCTCTCTGTAATGATCGATTGAGTATATGAGGCGAATAGCCTCTCTGTAAGAAAGATTGTTGCATTGCTTCCATTTGATCTTTGATATTATCTGGGTCTGAATTGTTCCTCAATACTCTGAGAAACTGTGAGATCGGGAGAGATCTCTTAAGCGCCCCTGGAGGGGCCCCTCTTCATCTTTCGACACCATGATTCAAGACTTAAATGACATTGATTCCCCTGTACGTCTGAGTCACAGTAGTGATGCCAACAGGATCCAATTTCTCGACGTAGAGATATATCGAACACAGAACTCTATAGGTTACACCCTATACCAGGGGTAGGCAACCTTCGGCTCTCCAGATGTTGTGGACTACATCCCCCATAATGCTCTTACACACATAATGCTGGCAAAGCATCATGGGAGGTGTAGTCCAAAACATCTGCAGAGCCGAAGGTTGCCTATGCCTGCCCTATACAAAAAAACATCTGATCGCAACACTGTGTTACATGCCACCAGCTTTCATCCAGGGGCGCTTAAGAGATCTCTCCCGATCTCACAGTTTCTCAGAGTATTGAGGAACAATTCAGACCCAGATAATATCAAAGATCAAATGGAAGCAATGCAACAATCTTTCTTACAGAGAGGCTATTCGCCTCATATACTCAATCGATCATTACAGAGAGCCACTGAAATTCATGATCAATCTCAGTTTAAAACCACTACGACTCTCCAGGACCCTGCAATTATCACACTACCATTCCTGTATCATACAGCAAGCGACCAGATCGCTAAGGTGATCCGAAAAAGATGGGACCTCCTGGCCGCAGATCCTACATTGCACCCCACATTCTCTCATCCTCCTCGCATTGCTTTTAGACGCAATCGCAATCTAAGGGACATTTTGGTAAAAAGTGATTACATCAACCAATACGAGACAAAAAAAGGACACACGAAAATGGGTTGCTTCAAATGCACTAACTGTGTTACCTGCGGACACATGCTCACAGGTCCATCTTTTGCTCATCCACACTCAGGAAAACGATATCTCATTAGACACCACATCACTTGCCTCACGGATCATGTGGTTTACCTCATATCATGCCCCTGTGGACTTTATTATGTGGGGAAAACGGACCTCACATTACGAGATAGAATGCGGGGTCACCGTTCAGGCATCATGACCGCCTTTAGAGACGGCAAGACGGAGAAACCGGTGGCCAAACATTTCTTAGAAGTAAATCATCGACTCCCGACTCTCAAATTTATAGCCATCGACCACATCCCCCCGCTGCCCAGAGGAGGCGACCGCTCTAAAAGCCTGCTTCAACGCGAAGCATACTGGATAAAGACACTAGACACAGTGCACCCTAGAGGCCTTAACGAATATATATCGTTTCACTCATTCCTGGATAGTCGTTAAATATATTCTCTCACATAGATCTCTAGAAATAGGTGTCTTGCATCTCTTATCAAGTAAATGTTTAAATATGTAATATATACAGGCATCTCTTAGTTTATTGCCCAGACTTTGTTGCTTATTTTTAATACTTCGTATTGATGTAGTTTAGCTATGTCTTACTTTTCATGCCTTACTTCTCATGTCCTCACTATTTTGTACATATGCAAATAGATCTGTTCGGTTTTGTACATACACTCTTATTCATAACCCACTCTTTTCCCCTTTCCCTCCCCCCTCCCTTACTTAGATTTGTACACACGTTTTGTTGTCACATCGGGTGGCTTTATCACCACACACATCTTTGTTTGACTATTCCTCACTCTCCGTCACACCTTTTTCTATTCTTCACTTTCTTGCCCTGCTATGAGACCATATACTTAGTCTTGTTTATTCCAACCCTATTCTTGCCACTGTCGCACATTTTCTCATCACGATACATCATATACACTCACTTTTTCACCATATCCGGATCTCTCCCATTACAGACATGCACAATTGATTAAATTCAGGCTCGGACATAGCTACTATACATTTCTCATTACAGACTTTAGATTGTCTTCCCATGTTTTTAAACTCTTAAATCTTCACTTTTTTTACGCACGCGCACTTATCGGAGGTTTCCATGGTAACTTGACGCTCACTCACGACCTCTACGGGTCGCGAACCTCTGACGTCATCACTTAGTGACGCATGTTGCACGCTATACCGCAATGATCACACAGCGGTTACACATGATTGTGGGGCATCACGGTCACGTTAGGGTAAGTAATTACCTCTTAATTACTCTTGCTATATAAAGACACTGTTTTAAGTTTTATGTCATCTTGATAAAGACCTGCGGGTCGAAATGTCGATTCTCCTGTACACAGATAAATAATTTTTTTTCACCAAGTCCTTTGGAGTGCTCTGGTTCATCATTTCTTTATATATATATATATATATATATATATATATATATATATATATGTATATATACATATACAAGATATACAAGGAGACCAAGATAAGAGCTTCCCTCTAGGAGAAGGGCTGCAATGAAATATATATGTATAAACATACTGGTCTGCACCTTCTGTGACGTGCAGACCTCGATCAGGGAACCAACTGCAGTGCCGGGCAGGGAGATATTTCGATGTGCCCACCAGTCGGCACAGCTGCAGGAAATCCCAGGAGAGCTGATGTTGTAATGGGAGAGCCAGGTCTGGTGTCTAGGAGCTCAATAGATAACCCATTGCAAATTAAGTTAGTTTCCAAAAAAAAATGTTTATATTTAAATTGTGTATACCTGATTCTGGCATATGGCTGCATACCATGGGAATTGTGTATACATGAATACCAGCATGAAGTAGTTGAGCAATTTTACAAATACTAAAGAATAAACCTTAGAGGGAAATCCATAACTGTTTCTTTTTTGTTGTCTGCATACGCCTTAGTGGGTATTTTTTATATTAGATGTTAAACTTAAAGTATAATAAATGTTACTTTATCAAAAAATCAGTTTACTGACACCCATTTATTTGAGATTTCACTATATGTACAATATGCAGGAATATTTCAGGCGTTGGTTATTACAACGGTTATTTATTCAGAATCTTGCAAGTACAAACTAGCTCACACAATCTTGCAGGTTTGTTATTATGTAAAAAAATTGAAATGTTACTTTATTGTAACATCATTAAATTATAGGTAAAAACATTGCCCTTATTAATGACTTTTTAAGTTTATGCATAAATCAGATGGATAGTTATTTTTTTAATCTAACCATATGAATCTCAGATCTAGGTTTATGACTCACCAAACAGATGTTATTTCTCTTGCTTTGTCTTCTGAAGAATGTAGTATTTTAAATCGCTTCCCTTTATATACATTCTGTGCCGATCTCTGATAGAAATGTAACAGATTTGAACACAAGATATTTGCTTAAATCAGGCAAAAAAAGTTGTGGTTACAGTGAAAATATGTACATGTGAATCTACAAGATACCATGCGGCTTCCTTTTCCTGTTGTATATTTGTGGTGATTATTTTTCCACCAAACCAGGTTTAACCCCTTAAGGACACATGACATGTGTGACATGTCATGATTCCCTTTTATTCCAGAAGTTTGGTCCTTAAGGGGTCAATCCATATATATTTTGTCATGTTAAAACTCTTCTTAGAATTGCTCTGTTGCTATATACTATATATTGACTTTCCTTTCTAGGAAGCAAATCATAAAAAATAAACTTAAAGCATAGAACAAAATATATCCTTTTTGGTCTCCGACTCTCCTGTGATCTGGGGGTTCAGAAGGGCTGCAGGGGTTCAGAGAATTTTGTAATACTGCAGTACTAACAGCCAATAACTGCCTTGCATAAGCATGCGTACTAATATTTGTACAGAATATGAGAAAGTGAAATTGCTCATCATGCTAGCTTAGGGTCCCAGGAATTTCTTAAGCCCCAGTTTTTGCAAACCTCATGACTGCATCTTAAAGAGCACTGTGTGGGCTGCAGTGCGATATCCCTGCATGTTGCCCTACCTGTTTGGCTGCAGAGCAGGGCCAGATTAAGAGCCCAGGGGGCCTGGTGCTGAGAAGTATGATGGGGCCTAATTACAGAATCTTATCGACCAAAAACAATAAAACAGTCATACCTCCCAAGTGTCGTGTCGATGGAGATGGTGCTGGAGGAAAATTCAAAAGATGCAGCTTTTAATTTAGGTTTTCCATCTTTCAAGTAAATCCATACCTCCTAACAGCAGTGTCCAGTGAAGCAGGAAGTCAATGGGCAGGATAAAATGGTGGGCCACTGTCACAAATTACGCAAACCAGAACTGCCGAAAGGGGCGAACATGCCCAAAAAGGGGGCATGTCTGCCCAAAGAATTGGAAGGCCAGACTGGCATAAATGCATGTCAGGCTGCCTGCCAATCATGCAGGCTGGCAAACTAAGAGCATGCTATGCAGACAGCACTCTAAGCTTGGTATAAATGATGCGCATACCCCATGTCGCCTAGTGTCCCCTTGTGTCTCAGTGCAGGGCCGGACTGGCCCACCGGGATACCGGGAAATTTCCCGGTGGGCCGTTGGCACCTGGGGCCGGGCAGACATGTGGGTGTGCTGGCGGCCGCTGGAGGAACTGTTCTGGCGGCCGCAGGGGAAGCTGTGCTGTGTCTGCTCCCCTGCGGCCGCCAGAATAGTTCCTCCAGCGGCTGCCATCCCAGCTTCTCCAGTGCCGCCATCCTTGCTTATCCAGCGGCCGCCATCACACCCAGCTCTCTGCCCTGCATGACCCCCCTGGCCGGTCACCCACAGGTAATATGTGTTATGCTGTCACTGTGTGTGTGTGTGTCTGTCATGGTGTGTGTGTGTGTGTATGTGTCATGGTATGTGTCTGTCTGTGTCATTGTGTGTGTGTGTGTGTGTCTGTGTCATGGTGTGTGTGTGTCTGTCAGGGTGTGTGTCATGGTATGTGTCTGTCTGTTTCATGGTGGGTGTGTGTGTATCTGTGTGTCATTGTGTGTGTGTATGTGGCATGGTCTCTGTGTGTCATGGTATGTGTCTGTCTGTGTCATGGTGTGTGTGTGTGTCTGTCTGTGTCATGGTGTGTCTGTCTGTGTGTCATGGTCTGTCTGTGTCATGGTGTGGGTGTCTGTGTCATGGTGTAGGTGTCTGTGCCATGGTGTGTGTCTGTGTGTCATGGTGTGTGTCTGTGTGTCATGGCATGTGTCTGTGTGTCATGGCATGTGTCTGTGTGTCATGGCGTGTGTCTGTGTGTCATGGTGTGTGTCTGTCATGATGTGTGTGTTTGTGTCTGTGTCACGTTGTGTTTGTGTCTGTATCATGGAGTGTGTGTGTCTGTCTGTGTCATGGTCTGTCTGTCGTGGTGTGTGTGTGTCTGTCGTGGTGTGTGTGTGTGTCTGTCGTGGTGTGTGTGTCTGTCATGGTGTGTGTGTGTCTGTCATGGTATATGTGTGTGTCTGTCATGGTGTATGTGTGTGTCTGTCATGGTGTATGTGTGTGTCTGTGTGTGTTTTAAAAATAGTGTTTTTACTCACCTTTTTTTTTCCCCACGCCATGCTGGTCTCCCCTCGACTGGCCCTGCCTCTATGGCTGAGATCATCAAGCTTGCCATAGATTTGGCTGCAAAACGCTACACCAATCAGCATCTCCTCACAGAGATGCAATGAATCAATGTATCTCTATGGGGAACCTTCAGCGTCTCCAGAGCGTGGAGGACCTGAATGTATGTGCTGCACACTGTGCAGCACTGACACAGGAAGCACCTCTAGTGACCATCTGAGTGGCTGTCACTAGAGGTGTCACTTGGAAGCAATGTAAACACTGCCTTTTCTCTGAAAAGTCAGTGTTTACATTGAAAAGCCTGCAGGAACATGCTATAGACACCAGAACCACTACATTAAGCTGTGTGTGTGTGTGTGTGTGCGCGCCTGCTAGTGAGCTTGCTTGCTTGCATGTGTGTGTGTGTGTCTGCTACTGAATGAGCTTATGTATATCAGTGAGATTGTTTGTCTATGAGTATCAATGAACTTGTGTGTCAGTGAGATTGTCTGTGTCTGCATGTGAGTATGCTTACTGTATAATTAAACGTTTTACTATGAAAGGACCAATATTTTATATTAGAAAAAGCAATAAATATATATATATATATATATATATATATATATATATATATGTATGTATATATATATATATATATATATAATTACTCAATCATCTGGGGTGGCAAGACATAGCCTTACATATTACATGCGACAATATATGGCGCATTGACTTATGGGGCTGGCATAGATTTTTTTTCCAGGCTGCTTTGTATCCCCAGTCCGGCCCTGTCTCAGTGTCCCCAGGTCTCCCAGTGTCGCCTACTGTCTGGCTCTCCATGTCTCCCACACTGAGAGACATGGGGACACAGACTCTAGGGGCACTGGCTGGGAGACTTGGGGACACTGGGAGACATGGGAACACTAAGATATTTGGGGAAACTGGGAGACAAGTCTCACAGCATCCCCATGTCTTAAAGTGTCCCCTCATGTCTCCCAGTGTTCCCATGTCTCACAGTGTCCCCATGTGTCTTACAGTGTCCCCATGCATCTCACAGTATCCCCTGGTGTCACCTTGCCTCCTAGTGTCTGTGTCCCCATGTCTCCCAGTGCCCCCATGTCACTAGGTTACTAGGGACACAGAGACACTGAGAGACCTGGGGACACTGAGACACTTGGGGACACTGGGAGATATTGGGGCACTTGTAGATATAGACATGGGGACACTTTCACTACGGACACTGAGAGACATGGGGACACAGACACTGAGAGACATGGGGACACTGACCGACAGACTAGGTGACACTGTGTCCTGATGTCTCCAAGCACCCCCAAGTCTCCCAGCATCCAAGTGTCTCAGCGTCCCCAAGTCTCCCAGTCTCCTCAAGTGCCTTTGTTTCCTAGTGTCCACTAATGTCTCAGTGTCCCTATGTCTGCCTGCAGCCTTTCCCCCATCCCTCACTTACCTAAACTGTGGGCTGTCTCTGCAGGCTGGGTGCTGCTGTCTGGACTCTGTCCTGTGTAGCTGCTCCCCTGCGGATTAGTGAGTAGAGAGAGGCAGACATATGCTGTAACTTCCTATCCCTGCCTCTCTCCACATACAGCGACCCCTACTGGCGGGTGCTTATTGCAGAGTAATCTCCGTTTATACTGAGAAACATACCTGCATTTGTATCTCTTACTCCCACCTTCCCTCTTCTTATTCCCCCCTCCCCTCTTCTTATTCCCCCTCCCCTCTTACTCCCCCCACCCCTCTTCTTATTCCCCCCTCCCCTCTTCTTATCCCCCCTCCCCTCTTCTTATTCCCCCCTCTTCTTATTTCCCCCCTCCCCTCTTCTTATTCCCCCCCTCTCCCCTCTTCTTATTCCCCCCCTCTCCTTATCCCCCCTCCCATCTTCTTATTGCCCCCTCTCCCCTCTTCTTATCCCCCCTCCCGTCTTCTTGTTCCCCCCCTCTCCCCTCTTCTTATTCCCCCCTCCCCTTATTCCCCCCTCCCCTCTTCTTATTCCCCCCCTCTTCTTATTCCCCCCTCTCCCCTCTTCTTATCCCCCCTCTTCTTATCCCCCCTCTCCCCTCTTCTTATTCCCCCCTCTCCCCTCTTCTTATCCCCCCTCTCCCCTCTTCTTATTCCCCCCTCTCCCCTCTTCTTATCCCCCTCTTCTTATCCCCCCTCTCCCCTCTTCTTATCCCCCCTCCCCTCTTCTTATTCCCCCCTCCCCTCTTCTTATTCCCCCCACCCGCTCCCCTCTTCTTATTCCCCCCACCCTCTCCCCTCTTCTTATTCCCCCCCTCTTCTTATCCCCCTCCCCTCTTCTTATCCCCCCTCTCCCCTCTTCTTATTCCCCCCCTCTCCCCTCTTCTTATCCCCCCTCTCCCCTCTTCTTATCCCCCCTCTCCCCTCTTCTTATCCCCCCTCTCCCCTCTTCTTATCCCCCCTCTCCCCTCTTCTTATCCCCCCTCTTCTTATCCCCCCTCCCCTTATTCCCCCTCCCCTCTTCTTATTCCCCCCTCCCCTCTTCTTATTCCCCCTCTCCCCTCTTCTTATTCCCCCCCTCCCCTCTTCTTATCCCCCCTCTTCTTATCCCCCCTCTTCTTATCCCCCCTCTCCCCTCTTCTTATTCCCCCCCTCTCCCCTCTTCTTATCCCCCCTCTCCCCTCTTCTTATCCCCCCTCTCCCCTCTTCTTATCCCCCCTCTCCCCTCTTCTTATCCCCCCTCTCCCCTCTTCTTATTCCCCTCTCCCCTCTTCTTACCCCCCCTCTCCGCTCTTCTTATCCCCCCTCTTCTTATCCCCCCTCCCCTTATTCCCCCCTCCCCTCTTCTTATCCCCCCCCCTCTTCTTATTCCCCCTCTCCCCTCTTCTTATTCCCCCCTCCCCTCTTCTTATCCCCCCCTCTTCTTATCCCCCCTCTCCCCTCTTCTTATCCCCCCTCTCCCCTCTTCTTATTCCCCCCCTCTCCCCTCTTCTTATTCCCCCCTCTCCCCTCTTCTTATCCCCCTCTCCCCTCTTCTTATCCCCCCTCTCCCCTCTTCTTATCCCCCCTCTCCCCTCTTCTTATCCCCCCTCCCCTCTTCTTATTCCCCCCTCCCCTCTTCTTATTCCCCCACCCTCTCCCCTCTTCTTATTCCCCCCACCCTCTCCCCTCTTCTTATTCCCCCCACCCTCTCCCCTCTTCTTATTCCCCCCTCTCCCCTCTTCTTATCCCCCTCCCCTCTTCTTATCCCCCCCCTCCCCTCTTCTTATTCCCCCCCTCCCCTCTTCTTATTCCCCCCCTCCCCTCTTCTTATCCCCCCTCTCCCCTCTTCTTATCCCCCCCTCTCCCCTCTTCTTATCCCCCCTCTTCTTATCCCCCTCTCCCCTCTTCTTATCCCCCCTCTTCTTATCCCCCCTCCCCTCTTCTTATTCCCCCCACCCTCTCCCCTCTTCTTATTCCCCCCACCCTCTCCCCGCTTCTTATTCCCCCCACCCTCTCCCCTCTTCTTATCCCCCCTCCCCTCTTCTTATCCCCCCTCCCGTCTTCTTGTTCCCCCCCTCTCCCCTCTTCTTATTCCCCCCCTCCCCTTATTCCCCCCTCCCCTCTTCTTATTCCCCCCCCTCTTCTTATTCCCCCCTCTCCCCTCTTCTTATCCCCCCTCTTCTTATCCCCCCTCTCCCCTCTTCTTATTCCCCCCTCTCCCCTCTTCTTATCCCCCCTCTCCCCTCTTCTTATTCCCCCCTCTCCCCTCTTCTTATCCCCCTCTTCTTATCCCCCCTCTCCCCTCTTCTTATTCCCCTCTCCCCTCTTCTTACCCCCCCTCTCCGCTCTTCTTATCCCCCCTCTTCTTATCCCCCCTCCCCTTATTCCCCCCTCCCCTCTTCTTATTCCCCCCCCTCTTCTTATTCCCCCTCTCCCCTCTTCTTATTCCCCCCTCCCCTCTTCTTATCCCCCCCTCTTCTTATCCCCCCTCTCCCCTCTTCTTATCCCCCCTCTCCCCTCTTCTTATTCCCCCCCTCTCCCCTCTTCTTATTCCCCCCTCTCCCCTCTTCTTATCCCCCTCTCCCCTCTTCTTATCCCCCCTCTCCCCTCTTCTTATCCCCCCTCTCCCCTCTTCTTATCCCCCCTCCCCTCTTCTTATTCCCCCCTCCCCTCTTCTTATTCCCCCACCCTCTCCCCTCTTCTTATTCCCCCCACCCTCTCCCCTCTTCTTATTCCCCCCACCCTCTCCCCTCTTCTTATTCCCCCCTCTCCCCTCTTCTTATCCCCCTCCCCTCTTCTTATCCTTTCCTCCCCTCTTCTTATTCCCCCCCTCCCCTCTTCTTATTCCCCCCCTCCCCTCTTCTTATCCCCCCTCTCCCCTCTTCTTATCCCCCCCTCTCCCCTCTTCTTATCCCCCCTCTTCTTATCCCCCTCTCCCCTCTTCTTATCCCCCCTCTTCTTATCCCCCCTCCCCTCTTCTTATTCCCCCCACCCTCTCCCCTCTTCTTATTCCCCCCACCCTCTCCCCGCTTCTTATTCCCCCCACCCTCTCCCCTCTTCTTATCCCCCCTCCCCTCTTCTTATCCCCCCTCCCCTCTTCTTATCCCCCCTCTCCCCTCTTCTTATCCCCCCTCCCCTCTTCTTATTCCCCCCTCTCCCCTCTTCTTATCCCCCCCTCTCCCCGCTTCTTATCCCCCTCTCCCCTCTTCTTATCCCCTCCCCTCTCCCTTCTTCTTATCCCCCCCCTCTCCCCTCTTCTTATCCCCCCCTCTCCCCTCTTCTTATCCCCCCCTCTCCCCTCTTCTTATCCCCCCCTCCCCTCTTCTTACCCCCCCTCCCCTCTTCTTATTCCCCCCACCCTCTCCCCTCTTCTTATTCCCCCCACCCTCTCCCCTCTTCTTATTCCCCCCACCCTCTCCCCTCTTCTTATTCCCCCCCTCCCCTCTTCTTACCCCCTCCCCTGTAGCTGGCCGAGCCGGTCTCCGGTCCCCGGTCCCGGCCGGAGTGATAGGAAGGTGCTCAGTGTGCACTTTCCTGTCAGTGCGGCCGGTTACAGGAAACAGAAACTCCGCGCGGAACAGGAGTTTCTGTTTCCTGTAACCGGCCGGACTGACAGGAAGTGCACACTCAGTGTGCACCTTCCCATCACTCCGTCCGGGACCGCGGACCGGAGACCGGCTCGGCCAGCTAAAGGGGAGGGGAGGGAGGGGAGAAGCTGCTGCAGCCATTTGAGCGCTCTTTACAGAGCGCTCAGGCGGCTGCAGCAGCATTTAAAGGGCCGGCCCACCGCGGCTGGTCCTAAAAGAATTTCGGGCGGCCTGGGGGGCAATTGCCTCCCTGCCCCCCGGCCCAGCCCGCCCCTGCCTAGTGTGGTCACATAGGCTGCACCTTAGGTAGTTCTGACATTGTTTTCACTACAGTGAATTGAAAGTAAATTACAAATTTAAGTCCAGCATAGACAAACAATTCTGTGCTCCCAGTTCAGCTACATGCTTCTGTCATATATATTTTATTTTTTTTATAATTCTTTATTTTTTCCATCTTGGTAGACATAGTGATAGCTCGTTAGCATATTAGCTTGTGCAGAAGCCAAGTAACATGTCATGCATTTGAACATTGTTATATAATAAACAACCATAGACACTGCACATTCATTGTAAGTCATATCTTCGTCACCGTCCACCAAGGAGTTTTGAATGAACTCTTACTTGTGTCCCGTTCTATTTCCAACACGTTTTTTCACTAATGCTGACTTGTGATTTGCCCCCTTCTCTATATCACCTTTTTAAGATTCATTCATGTTTGGTGTGTTGTTGTGTTACTCTTTGGTGGATATAGTTGCGTGACCAGGTACCTACATGGTACATTTAAGTAGACGTATAGGTTTGTGTAATGCGACTCGCACAGTGTTATTGTCTTTGTCACAAGCCTAAATATACTGTTGTTGGCGACACATTTTGACATTTACACAGTAAGCGGTTAAAGAAAAGAGGGGGGAGTAAAGGATAGAGAGAGGAGGGAAGGGGGAGGGAATCCTCAAGCGGAGATCGGAGTTTCGTCTGGATTACACCCGCTTACACTCGGGGCTCTCATATATATTTTATAGCAGCATTATACAGGTTACTGTTAAATATATTAAAAACAATTTCGGAGGTGTTATTTTACAATGTATCATATTTCATCAAGACTTTGATCTTGGGTCAAAGTTATTTTCACAAACTTGTATCAAATGAACAATCATCTTTAAGGGAAGTCTATAATAAAACATAGTATTTGTGACCTTTGATATGTACAGTGGTTAAACAAACTTAATTATTTGTGAAAAGTTATCTAACCTCCATCTCTGCTTATAGGAATACAGTTTGTCTTGAAGCAATGTGTCCCATACATGCTTATAAACACAGAGGTATGATGGTAACTTTTGGGTTTTGTTTGCTGTAACCTTTTGAATTTTGAGTAATTTAGATAAGGCAGCACATGATGATATTAGTAAAAAAAAAACAAGTCAGTCATGTTTCCTGGTGAAAGGCTATGAAATTATGTTTTACAATCTAAGTTCCTTATCTGTCTAACTAAGTCTTTTGAAGCAATTTTTCATATCTCTGTTATCACATTGTTTAACCCCTTAAGGACACAGCTTCAGAAGCTTCTCTTACCCTTAAGGGCACAAGCATTTTTTGCATTTTTTGCTGTTTGTGTTCAACCACAATTTGCATCTCTCTAATTTATTGCACCAACACATATTATATACAGTTTTTTAGAGGACAAAAGGGGCTTTAATATGATGTCACATATACATATATAAATTCTAATTAATTATAAAAAAATTATTTAGGCAATAATAACGTGTGCATAATATATCCAGCTTAGGAAAAGTAATTCAAAATAAATTAATGTGTCTTGATTTATAGAGTACATAATATGTATAGTTTCCATGGAATCTAGTGGAACCAGAAGGCACATTCCTTTGATGACTCTTTCTTTTTTTTTTATAATTCTTTATTTTTGCAATGACAATGGGTGATACATTTCATAATAATATGTGTGTCTTGGTCTTTTACTTGTTTGTCGTGTCCCCAATCTGTCTAGATGTCATTGTCTGTCAATGTGGTTTTCCCAGGGTTCCGAGATCCTGGAGAATGTCTCATATTCGGGCTGTGAGTTTGTCCATGAGGTGGCATTCTTTGATTTTGTTAAGTACTGTGGTCATTGGGGGCGGGGGGGGGGGGGGGGGGGTGTCTGGTCGTAGCCAGGTCTGGGCCAGGGCTCTTCTAGCTGCTAGGGTTATCTTGTTGAGCAGTTGGTGGTGCGGTCTGGGTCAGTTGTCTAGGGGTTTGGCCAGCAGGAATGTCCATGGGTTTAGTTCTACCGGTCTGTCTAGAATTTGGGATAGTAGTGTTTGACTCTTTCTTTTTTAAATTTTATTGACCATCTTTATTTAAAAGAGTTTTCATAATGCACGCAATAATATGTGAGGGTTTGATATTTTTTCAGTAAATTTTCTTAACCCCTTAAGGACACATGACGTGTGTGACATGTCATAATTCCCTTTTATTCCAGAAGTTTGGTCCTTAAGGGGTTAAAGGGACTCTAAAGACAACAGAAAAAACACTTTTTGCTTAATAAAACAGTTTTTGTGTGCAGAGGGGTTTTAGAAAGTTACAGGGTCAAAATAGGGTTTGCAAATTAAGTTCTCTGGTTGTCAGGCAGGTCCCCCAATATATAATTAATAAATTTAGTATAATACACTGAGAATTAAATACTATTATATAAGTACACTGAGAATGATAGATAGATAGATAGATAGATAGACAGACTGTATAGTAGTGTGTGATATGCCTTATTTATATATAATTAGATTGTTTTACTCATTATATTCTGGGGGATCTGTCTGACAACCCACACAGTTCCCTTGAAGCCAATCTTGAAATACGGGCAATCCGAGTCATGTGATCCTTCGGTGGGATTGGCTGCAGAAGGACTGCATTAGTTGTCAGGCAGTCCTCCCGATCGAATCTGGCGAGGTAAGTATTATTCTAGTTGCTTCACTGGCACCGACGTTAGGACGTGCCATTGTGTCCTAACTTTGTTAGAGCCCATGCCTTTCAGGAAGTAATGGCACGTCCTAACGTCGGTATCAGGTTAACTTTCAAACCAGTAATAAACAGTGTTTATTGTTATTCCCTGTGTGCTAGTCTTGCATCAATTGAGTGAGTGGTCCCTTAATTTCTACCTGTGTGCAGTTATATATTTGTTTGTATAGCGCACAGCTAACTCGCTTCGAATTTCTTATAAGTAGTTTCTTTTAAATAATTGTTCATAATCAGGAGTTTAAACAAACAAGGTAATTATTGATTTACTGTCCAGTATACTACTTGTTCTTTTTTTGTCTGTGGAATTGTGTGTTAGCAAGACTGCAGGTTTGACTTAGTGTACATCTTGTAACATGTATGCATGCTTGGAAGAATCTGTTCAAGCTCTATACCACTGTGGCAGGTGTGAACGAGTGGCTACTCTGGAAGTTCAGATTGGAGATCCGGAGAAACATTTTGCAACATTGAGACTGATTGACAACTGAGCAGAGTTTAGTGGGGGAATCTATTGATGGTGGAAGAGACAAGACAACGGGCAGGTAGTTGGGCAACACATACCCAATGGTAGAAGAGGAAGAGGAAAGTTTTGGCTAGTCCTGATTTTGTGCCGCCTAACAGATTTGCCTGTTTGTGTGAAGATGTTGAGAACACCAGCTCAGGAGTAAATTTACCGGCGGAAGCTGTTAATTTAACAGCTGACAGAACAGCCCCTCTAGAACGTGTGGAATTAAGAATGTAGAGACTAGACAGGTTGTGGTGGTATAGACGACACTATTATTGAGTGGATACAGTAATCTGCTACTCTGATTGTCTCAACCAGACAGTTTGCTGTCTTCTGCGTGCACAGGTCTGGCATGTTGCTGAAAGAGTGGATGGGTTATTGGGAGGGGCTGGGGATGACCAGGCTGTCATGGTCCACATTGGTACCAATGACAAAATCAGTGGAAAGTCAGGGATTTAGGAAGTGAGCTGAAGAAAAATACCTTCAAGATAGTATCACCAGAGATATTACCTGTGCTGCTCGCTACTGTAGAAAGGCCTGGGAGATTAGGGAGAATAATGTGTGGTTAAAGCTGTGGTGTATGAAGGAGTGTGTGGGATTTTTAGAGCACTGGGCTGATTTGGGTACTATCTTTATAGCCATGATGGATTAAACGGAAGTTGGTCTGTTGTGCTGGGGGACCGGATGGCAAGAAGGCTAGAATGTTGGAGGAGATTTTAAACTTTTTAAAGTAATGGTGGAGGGGGGGGGGGGGGGGGGAGGGGGAGGGAGGACACATAAATCTACAAGACGTAAATTAGACAGAAAGGAGATTGGATTTAGCTCAGAGATGAAGGTAGAGGCAAGATCAGGACAAATTAGATATTTATATAAAAAAAAATACATACAGTACAAGTGGCTCATGACAATATTAAATGTATACCTACTATAACAAGAAACCTAAATAACAATATTGGGGAACTAGAAACCACAGCATACAATTATAGTGTATGACATAATAGGCAAGACAGAAACATGATGGAATGAGACACATGAATAAGCAGTTAACTTAAATGGTTATATATTTTTTAGGAAGGGTAGAAAAAGAGGAAAAGGTTGTGGGGTATGCTTGCATGGCTACCATGAGTTAGAGTCAAATATTGAGTAAGTGGTATGTGATGAGGAAAATGTGGAAGCTTTGTGGGTAGATATTTGAATTAGGCAAAAGAAGGGAAATCATATATAGGTTGGGATAAGTTATAAACTACCTATTGATATTGTTGAGGAAGAACAGGAATTGTTGATATTGTTGAGGAAGAACAGCTGCTTGAGCAAATTGGGATAGTTGCACATCTAGGTAATACTTTATTAGAGATTTCAATCACCTGGACATAAATTGGTTTTCAAACCTGTTTATTGACACCTTCATGTCACCATTGGCAGAAGTACTACCAACTAGAAAGGATATTTGTCTGGATATGTTTTTAAAACAAATAATGCTGATCTTTTGTCGAACATTTAAGTAAGGGAGCACTTGGAAAATAGTGATCACAATATAGTGTCTTTTGAAATAAACTCCCAAAAGCAAATAACCATGGGATATACTAAAAGAAATAATCTAAAAGCAGCTTTACAACTTTAGGGCTAGAATAAACTCGTTAGTAAAAAAAACAAACACTGAGGATAATACCAAATACACTGATCAGCTACAACATTTAACTATTGACAGATGAACTGAGTAACACTGATTATATCATTACAATGGCACCTATCCAGGGGTGGGCTATATTAGGCAGCGAGTGAACAGTCTGGAAGGACAAACACTTCTAACCCTACCCTAACCCTACTCTTAACCCAACCCTAACCCTACTCCTAACCTAACCCTAACCTAACCCTACCCTACACCTAACACTACTCTTAACCCTACCCCTAACCCTACCCCAAACCCTATCCCTAACCCTACCCCAATCCTACCATTACCCGTTTTGCCACTTTTCAGAAGTACGAAGCATAATAGTTCCTGGCGAACATAGCTTGTTCGCGTTCGCCACGGCGGGAGAACATATGCGCGGTTCGATCCGCCCCCTATTCATCATCATTGAGTAAACTTTGACCCTGTGCCTCACAGTCAGCAGACACATTCTAGCCAATCAGCAGCAGACCCTCCCTTCCAGACCTTCCCACCTCCTGTACAGCATCCATTTTAGATTCATTCTGAAGCTGCATTCTTAGTGCAGTGTTTCCCAACCCAGTCCTCAAGGCACACCCACCAGTCCAGGATTTAAGGATTACCCAGTTTTGTCTAAGGTGTTTTTTCTTTTTTTTCTAAAAACACCTTAGACAAAACTGGGTAATCCTTAAATCCTGGACTGGTAGGTGTGCCTTGAGGACTGGGTTGGGAAACACTGTCTTAGTGAGAGGAGGGAAAGTGTAGCTGCTGCTGATTTGATAGGGAAATGGATAGCTAGGCTAGTGTATCCAGTGTCCACTACAGTCCTGAAGGACTCATCTGATCTCTGCTGTAAGGACAGCACCCCAAAAAGCTCTTTTTAGGGATAGAACAAAAGTCTGCTTTTTTTTCCTGTGTAATCTAATTGCAGTTGCCTGTCTGCCAGCTTCTGTGTCAGGCTCACAGTGGATACTGTGCCCACTTGCCCAGTGCCACCACTCATATCTGGTGTCACAATAGCTTGCATTTAAAAACAAAAATACATTCTTCACTGTAATAGATTGAATAGCAATTAGTTGTCTGCAAGCGTCTGTGTGTCAGGCCTACAGCGTGTACTCTGCCAACCTCTGCCAGTGCACATTGCCACTCATATCTGGTGTCACAATAGCTTGCATTTAAAAACAAAAAAGGTTCTTTCACTGTTATAGATTGAATAGCAGTTAGTTGTCTTCAAGCGTGTGTGTCAGGCCTACAGTGTCTACTCTGCCAACCTCTGCCAGTGCACAGTGCCACTCATATCTGGTGTCACAATAGCGTGCATTTAAAAACAAAAACATTTTTTTCACTGTAATAGATTGAATAGCAGTTAGTTGTCTGCAAGCGTCTGTGTGTCAGGCCAACAGCGTGTACTCTGCCAACCTCTGCCAGTGCACAGTGCCACTCATATCTGGTGTCACAATAGCGTGCATTTAAAAACAATTTTTTTTTCACTGTTATAGATTGAATAGCCGTTAGTTGTCTTCAAGCGGGTGTGTCAGGCCTACAGCGTCTATTCGGCCAACCTCTGCCAGTGCACAGTGCCACTCATATCTGGTGTCACAATAGCGTGCATTTAAAAAGAAAAAACTTTTTGACTGTAATCTAATAGCAGTCAGTGTCCTTTAAGCGGGTGTCAGGCCTACAGCGTGTACTCTGCCAACCTCTGCCAGTGCACAGTGCCACTCATATCTGGTGCCACAATAGCTGGCATTTAAAAACAAAAAAAGTTTTTGACTGTAATATAATAGCAGTCAGTGTCCTTCATACGTGTGTGTCAGGCCTACAGCGTGTACTCAGCCAACCTCTGCCAGTGCACAGTGCCACTCATATCTGGTGTCACGATAGCGTGCATTTAAAATCAAAAACAGTTTTTGACTGTAATATAATAGCAGTCAGTGTCCTTCATAAGTGTGTGTCAGGCCTACAGCGTGTACTCTGCCAACCTCTGCCAGTGCACAGTGCCACAGTGCCACTCATATCTGGTGTCACAATAGCGTGCATTTAAAAACAAAAAATGTTTTTTACTGTAATCTAATAGCAGTCAGTGTCCTTCAAGCGGGTGTCAGGCCTACAGCGTGTACTCTGCCAACCTCTGCCAGTGCACAGTGCCACTCATATCTGGTGTCACAATAGCTTGCATTTAAAAACAAAAAAAGTTTTTGACTGTAATATAATAGCAGTCAGTGTCCTTCATAACCAAAAATTTTTTTTACACTCTTTTAGATTGAATAGCAGTTAGTTGTCTTCAAGCGTGTGTGTCAGGCCTACAGCGTGTACTCTGCCAACCTCTGCCAGTGCACAGTGCCACTCATATCTGGTGTCACAATAGCGTGCATTTAAAAACCCAAAAACTTTTTTCACTGTTATAGATTGAATAGCAGTTAGTTGTCTTCAAGCAGGTGTGTCAGGCCTACAGCGTCTACTCTGCCAACCTCTGCCAGTGCACAGTGCCACTCATATCTGGTGTCACAATAGTGTGCATTTAAAAACCCAAAAACTTTTTTCACTGTTATAAATTGAATAGCAGTTAGTTGTCTTCAAGCGGGTGTCAGGCCTACAGCGTGTAGTCTGCCAACCTCTGCCAGTGCACATTGCCACTCATATCTGGTGTCACAATAGCATGCATTTAAAACCCAACATTTTTTTACACTGTTATAGATTGAATAGCAGTTAGTTGTCTTCAAGCGTGTGTCAGGCCTACAGCGTGTACTCTGCCAACCTCTGCCACTGCACAGTGCCACTCATATCTGGTGTCACAATAGCGTGCATTTAAAAACAAAAAACGTTTTTCACTGTTATAGATTGAATAGCAGTTAGTTGTCTTCAAGCGGGTGTGTCAGGCCTACAGCGTCTACTCTGCCAACCTCTGCCAGTGCACAGTGCCACTCATATCTGGTGTCACAATAGCGTGCATTTAAAAACCCCAAAACGTTTTTCACTGTTATAGATTGAATAGCAGTTAGTTGTCTTCAAGCGTGTGTGTCAGGCCTACAGCGTGTACTCTGCCAACCTCTGCCAGTGCACAGTGCCACTCATATCTGGTGTCACAATAGCGTGCATTTAAAAACCCAAAAACTTTTTTCACTGTTATAGATTGAATAGCAGTTAGTTGTCTTCAAGCAGGTGTGTCAGGCCTACAGCGTCTACTCTGCCAACCTCTGCCAGTGCACAGTGCCACTCATATCTGGTGTCACAATAGTGTGCATTTAAAAACCCAAAAACTTTTTTCACTGTTATAAATTGAATAGCAGTTAGTTGTCTTCAAGCGGGTGTCAGGCCTACAGCGTGTAGTCTGCCAACCTCTGCCAGTGCACATTGCCACTCATATCTGGTGTCACAATAGCATGCATTTAAAACCCAACATTTTTTTACACTGTTATAGATTGAATAGCAGTTAGTTGTCTTCAAGCGTGTGTCAGGCCTACAGCGTGTACTCTGCCAACCTCTGCCACTGCACAGTGCCACTCATATCTGGTGTCACAATAGCGTGCATTTAAAAACAAAAAAACGTTTTTCACTGTTATAGATTGAATAGCAGTTAGTTGTCTTCAAGCGGGTGTGTCAGGCCTACAGCGTCTACTCTGCCAACCTCTGCCAGTGCACAGTGCCACTCATATCTGGTGTCACAATAGCGTGCATTTAAAAACCCAAAAACGTTTTTCACTGTTATAGATTGAATAGCAGTTAGTTGTCTTCAAGCGGGTATGTCAGGCCTACAGCGTGTACTCTGCCAACCTCTGCCAGTGCACATTGCCACTCATATCTGGTGTCACAATAGCGTGCATTTAAAAACAAAAAAAAATTTTTTTCACTGTTATAGATTGAATAGCAGTTAGTTGTTTTCAAGCGGGTGTGTCAGGCCTACAGCGTCTACTCTGCCAACCTCTGCCAGTGCACAGTGCCACTCATATCTGGTGTCATAATAGCGTGCATTTAAACACCCAAAAACTTTTTTCACTGTAATAGATTGAATAGCAGTTAGTTGTCTTCAAGCGGGTGTGTCAGGCCTACAGCGTGTACTCTGCCAACCTCTGCCAGTGCACATTGCCACTCATATCTGGTGTCACAATAGCGTGCATTTAAAAACAATAACAAAATGTCACTGTTATATATTGAATAGCAGTTAGTTGTTTTCAAGCGGGTGTGTCAGGCCTACAGTGTGTACTCTGCCAACCTCTGCCACTGCATAGTGCCACTCATATCTGGTCTAACAGTAGCTTGCACGCATAGTACCACTAATCAAAAAAAAATGACAGGCAGAGGCAGGCCACCCCGCAGGGGCCGTCGTGGTCGTGGTGCTGTGATTCCCTTTTTCCCTAGAATAATGCCCAGTATTCAGAGGCCACGTACCCTGAACTTGAAAAGTTCTGAGGACATAGTTGACTGACTAACACAGGACACCCAATCTTCTACAGCTTCTGCTCGGAACCTTGACGCACCATCCTCCTCCACCTCTCAAGATACCACTCACCCGCCTGCCGCCACCACCAACACTAGCACCACAGCCGCTTCACTTTATCTGTCAGAGGAGTTATTTACACATCCGTTTGAAGAAATTAGTGATGCGCAACCATTATTGCCAGAGGATGTAGATAACAGGGATATGTCTCAGAAAGGCAGCATTACACACATGGACGTACGGTGTGATGATGATGATGTTGTACCCGCTGCTGCTTCCTTTGCTGAGTTGTCAGATACAAGTGAAGCGGTTGCTGATGACGATGCGTCCATGGATGTCACGTGGGTGCCCACTCGGCAAGAAGAAGAACAGGGCGAAATTTCAGATGGGGAGACAGAGAGGAGGAGGAGACGAGTTGGAAGCAGGGGGAGGTCGTCGCAAGCAGCTAGTGGCACAGTCAGACAGCATGCATCGGCACCCGGGGTCAGCCCGACAGCACGCCAATCAACGCATGCTGTGTCCACCACCAGAATGCCGTCATTGCAGAGCTCAGCAGTGTGGAATTTTTTTTGTGTGTCTGCCTCTGACAACAGCGATGCCATTTGCAACCTGTGCCAAAAGAAACTGAGTCATAGGAAGTCCAACACCCACCTAGGTACAACTGCGTAGGCACATGATCGCACATCACAAACGCCTATGGGATCAACACATGAGTACAAGCAGCACACAAACTCAAAGCCGCCATCCTCCTCCTGGTCCAGCATCTTCAGCCACATCAACCACTGCTGTCCTCCTTGCCCCCTCTCAACCATCCGCCACTCCGTCTCTCGCCTTGAGCAGTTCCCGCTCATCTGCCCACAGTCAGGTGTCTGTCAAGGATATGTTTGAACGTAAGAAGCCAATGTCCGAAAGTCACCCCCTTGCCCGGCGTCTGACAGCTGGCTCTTCTGAACTATTAGCCCGCCAGCTTTTACCATACAAGCTGGTGGAGCCTGAAGCGTTCAAAAAATTTGTAGCTATTGGGACACCGCAGTGGAAGGTACCCGGGCGAAATTTCTTTTCACAAAAGGCAATCCCCAACCTGTACTCGATTGTGCAAAAGGAAGTAATGGCATGTCTGGCACACAGTGTTGGGGCAAGGGTCCATCTGACCACTGATACCTGGTCTGCAAAGCATGGTCAGGGCAGGTATATCACCTACACTGCGCATTGGGTAAACCTGCTGACGGCTGCCAAGCATGGAATGCGTGGCTCTGCAGAGGAGTTGGTGACACCGCCACGACTTGCAGGCAGGCCTGCTGCCACTTCCTCTACTCCTCCTACTCCATCCTCTTCCATCCTCTTCCATAACCTCCTCGGCTGCTTCTGCGTCTTGCTCCACATCAACGGCACCCCCCAGCTCCCCAGGTACTATTCCACATCCCGGATACGGCAGTGTCACGCCATCTTGGGTTTGACTTGCTTGAAAGCAGAGAGTCACACCGGACAAGCACTCCTGTCCGCCCTGAACGCACAGGTGGAAAAGTGGCTGACTCCGCAGCAACTGGAGATTGGCAAAGTGGTTTGTGACACAAACAAATTTGTTGGCGGCATTGAAGTTGGGCAAGTTGACACATGTGCCGTGCATGGCACATGTGTGTAATCTGATCGTACAACGCTTTGTGCATAAGTACACTGGCTTACAGGACGTCCTGAAGCAGGCCAGGAAGGTGTGTGGCCATTTCAGGCGTTCCTACACGGCCATGGCGCACTTTGCAGATATCCAGCGGCGAAACAACATGCAAGTGAGGTGCTTGATTTGCGACAGACCGACACGTTGAAATTCAACACTCCTAATGTTTGACCGCCTGCTCCAACAAGAAAAAGCCGTTAATGAATATTTGTATGACCGGGGTGCTAGGACAGCCTCTGGGGAGCTGGGAATTATTTTGCCACGTTACTGGACGCTCATGCGCAATGCCTGTAGGCTCATGCGTACTTTTGAGGAGGTGACAAACCTAGTCAGTCCCCCGAAGGCTCCATCAGCGACATCATACCATTTGTTTTCTTCCTGGAGCGTGCCCTGCGAAGAGTGCTGGATCAGGCCGTAGATGAGCGTGAAGAGGAAGAGTTGTGGTCACCATCACCACCAGAAACAGCCTTATCAGCATCGCTTGATGGACCTTGCGGTAAAGCTGGAAGAGGATTGTGAGGAAGAGGAGTCAGAGGAGGAATGTGGCTTTGAGGAGGAGGAGGAAGACCAACCACAACAGGCATCCCAGGGTGCTCGTTGTCACCTATCTGGTACCCGTGGTCAGGGCCGCCATCAGGGGGTGACAACCATAACGGTTGCCGATGGGCCCTATATCTGTTGGGAGAAGGTGGTCACTTCCTCCCAGCACACTCCGCGCGGGAGGAGCGTGCGCGCGCCAATGAAGAGGGAGAGCCAGGCAGTGAATAGGCAGCCGCGTCGACTCCCATCATCCCCAGCCACCCTCCTGCAAAGAAAAGGTAAGAGACAGGAGGGTGGCTGGAAAATGAGCTATGTATGTATGTCTGTCTGTATGTATGTGTATGTCTGTCTGTATGTCTGTATGCATGCATGTCTGTCTGTATGTATGTCTGTGTATGTATGTCTGTCTGTGTATGTATGTCTGTCTGTATATATGTATGTCTATGTATGTCTGTCTGTGTATGTATGTCTGTCTGTATATATGTATGTCTATGTATGTCTGTATGTGTATGTATGTCTGTCTGTATATATGTATGTCTATGTATGTCTGTCTGTGTATGTATGTCTGTCTGTATATATGTATGTCCATGTATGACTGTCTGTGTATGTATGTCTGTCTGTATACATGTATGTCTATGTATGTCTGTCTGTGTATGTATGTCTGTCTGTATATATGTATGTCTATGTATGTCTGTCTGTGTATGTATGTCTATGTATGTCTGTCTGTGTATGTATGTCTGTGTATGTATGCATGTATGTCTGTCTGTATGCATGTATGTCTATGTATGTCTGTCTGTGTATGTCTGTCTGTATGTATGCATGCATGTCTGTCTGTCTGTTTGCATGTATGTATGTCTGTCTGTCTGTCTGTATGCATGTATGTCTGTCTGTATATATGTATGTCTATGTATGTCTGTCTGTGTATGTATGTCTGTCTGTATGTATGTATGTATGTATGCATGTCTGGAGGTGGGCACCAGGGGGCCTAGACCCTGAGCTGAGTTAGGGGCCCCCAAATATCTGGTGGCGGCCCTGACCGTGGTGTTGTACGTGGCTGGGGGGAAGAACATACCTTCATTGAGATCACTGAGGAGGAGTAACGGGAAATGAGTAGCTCGGCATCCAACCTTGTGCAAATGGGGTCTTTCATGCTGTCGTGCCTGTTGAGGGACCCTCGTATAAAAAGGCTGAAGGAGAACGATCTGTACTGGGTGTCCACGCTACTAGACCCCCGGTATAAGAAGAAAGTGGCTGAAATGTTACCAAATTACAACAAGTCGGAAAGGATGCAGCATTTGCTAAATAAATTAAAAAGTATGCTTTACACAGCGTATAAGGGTGATGTCACAGCACAACGGGAATCTAACAGGGGAAGAGGTTAAAAGTAATCCTCCTCCTCCCACGACCATGCCGGCAAGGACAGGACGCTTTACAGACGTGTTGTTGATGGAGGACATGCTGAGCTTTTTAAGTCCTACGCATCACCACAGCCCTTCGGGATCCACCCTCAGAGAACGACTCGACCGACAGGTAGCAGACTACCTTGCCATAACTGCAGATATCGACACTCTGAGGAGCGATGAACCCCTTCACTACTGGGTGTGCAGGCTTGACCTGTGGCCTGAGCTATCCCAATTTGCGATAGAACTTCTGGCCTGCCCCGCTTCAAGTGTCCTGTCAGAAAGGACCTTCAGTGCAGCAGGAGGTATTGTCACTGAGAAGAGAAGTCGCCTAGGTCAAAAAAGTCTAGATTACCTCACCTTTATTAAGATGAATGAGGGATGGATCCTGAAGGGACTGACAGTGGGCGATACATTCGACTAAAAAAGGCCTGATGAGATGAGCTGCCTTGGGCTAAAAATGGTCCACACGCTGCTGTATTTTAGCTCTGAATGCCGGTTGACTTGCGTGACTTATCCGCCACCAACTAGGGTTCAAGCCGCAATGTTTTAGGGCACTTTCTGCCTGGGAAACAAACATCTTTTTTTCTGGCCACTGCTACAGCAGCGGCTGCAACAATACCTAATTTTTCAGGCATGTGTACATGTTTAATTTTTCGGGCCTCTGGTGCTGCACTGTGGCTTCAAAAACCAAACCAAAAAAAAAGCACATAACAGGGATTAAACTGATAGGAATAGTACTACTTAACACACCACTCCTATCTGGTGGCACATTAGATTGCACGCGCAGTGCCCCAAATGTAAAGTAGGAGGACCGACCAAGCATCTTTTTCCATCTCCCGGTTTCTAAAATCGATGCCATATACACGTCCCATGATAGGGCACCAGCTCGTTATTCTCTTGGGCGCCAGCTCGTTATTCTCTTTTTCACTTCACTAGGAAAAAATTTACTGCACTATGGGCACTTAGACCAACTCTTTGTCTTGCACAGTGATATTCCTAGCCAGCATCTGTGATGGGAAATCAGGCAGTCATCTAAACGTTTAGATTGAGCTTTAGCTTAGAACACCCTTGAAGGTGTTTAAGGAGATTAGAGCTAGTTTGGAGGATTCTTCTTAGACCTCTCTGAGTCTTTATAGCCCTTCTACCTATTCAGCATTTCTGGAAACTAGCTAAGAGAAAGGGTGGCTGTGTGCCTATGATACATTTAACTTTATATCACCTTATTGACACTTTTTATGACAGCATCACACCGGTCTCCAGACTCTCTGCCTATACCCATCTATTTAGAGGGAATTTCCTTGCCCCTGGCAATATTATATAATAGGTAATAGTATTACCATTATTACACAATTAGCCACTATAGGGGAATGAGTATAGTATCCCTTTGTTATTTATAAATGTTACAATAAAGACTTTTGTCCATTACTCAATTTACTTTAACAAAGGGTACTAACCACGGTATTAGGAAGCATTACTCTGCTTTCCCTTTCTCCCTCTATTATACACCTATGCTCACTAGGATTTGTAGGTATCACTTTAATATAGTTGTCTAACCTTTTCCTATGCCAGTTTTAGATCTCCTTCTTGGGAGATTTTTTCTTTTTTCAGTTTATTAGCATACCTGGGTACAAGCCCTGGGTGGGGCTGGCACCACCACCTGACCACACTTCATCGTTTCTTCAACTCATACCGCTTTTTCCATCTTTGAAGGGGTTTGGCGAAACAAGGAAACAGTCCTCTACTCGTAACAGGGATTAAACTGATAAGAATAGTACTACTTAACACACCTTATAATAACGCAGAGAGAGGCAACACAGAGAGAGGAGTCTGAAGAAGAGGAGTCAGAGGAGGAAGGTGGCTTTGAGGAGGTGAAAGACCAAACATAGCAGGCGTCCCAGGGGGCTTGTTGTCACCTTTCGGGGACCCTTGGTGTTGTACGTGGCTGGGTGGAGGAAGAGACCTTCAATGACATCAGTGAGGACAAGGAACGGGACATGGCTAGCTTGGTATCCAACCTTGTGCAAATGGGGAGTTTGCGGTTGTGCAAATGGACTGTTTGCGGTTGTTTGCGGTGCGTTAAACGGGGAGTTTGGTCTGTCACTGTGAAGCGGGCGTAACCCTTACACTACCTGATCGATACAACATCATACAGTAGGTCCCCCCCATCATTATTTTTATGGCCCCCACCCACCACTCATGGGTGGGGGCGGGCGGGAGGACAGTAGGTCCCCCCCATTGTGATTTATGGCTGTCACCCACCGCGCAGGGGTGGGGGCCGGGGGGAGGACAGTAGGTACCCCCCCTTATCCTTATTTACTGAATATTCCCCTGTATAACAATGTTTGGCATTTAGTAAATATTCCCTATTCTGCTCTGTGTCAGTGTGTATCAGGGTCTCTGAGGACAGGTGTCAATCCATATCTGCCAAGTGACCCTATGTAGGAGGAACAGTCCCTATTCTGCTCTGTGTCAGTGTGTATCAGGGTCTCTGAGGACAGGTGTCAATACATATCTGCCAAGTGACCCTATGTAGGGGGAACAATCCCTATTCTGCTCTGTGTCAGTGTGTATCAGGGTCCCTGAGGACAGGTGTCAATCCATATCTGCCAAGTGACCCTATGTAGGGGGAACAGTCCATATTCTGCTCTGTGTCAGTGTGTATCAGGGTCTCTGAGGACAGGTGTCAATCCATATCTGCCAAGTGACCCTATGTAGGAGGAACAGTCCCTTTTCTGCTCTGTGTCAGTGTGTATCAGGGTCCCTGAGGACAGGTGTCAATCCATATCTGCCAAGTGACCCTATGTAGGGGGAACAGTCCCTATTCTGCTCTGTGCCAGTGTGTATCAGGGTCTCTGAGGACAGGTGTCAATCCATATGTCAAGGTATCGATATGTCATATGTCAGGTGTCAATCCATATCGATTGTGATTTAGGAATGTTAGGTGATTTATGCCCTTTGTGGATTAAAACCAGACTCTGCATCAACTGTGTAATTTTCCATGGGAGTTTTGCCATGGATCCCCCTCCGGCATGCCACAGTCCAGGTGTTAGTCCCCTTGAAACAACTTTTCCATCACTATTGTGGCCAGAAAGCATGAACTGTAAGCATGAACCCCAGCTCTTCTATGGTCCGGTAATATGCCTGTTTTTATCATTCACATTGTGCCTTTTGTTAGTTTTTAACTTCTATCTTGATGAAAATTCACTCAATTCCTGAGATACAATACCTCCAGATACTGGTACTATCATGTTTCCATGATGGCTTTAGCATATTCACCTGGACCAGGGCCAGCCCAAGACATTGTGCTGCCTGGGTCCAAAGATTAAATGCTGTCTTCCCCCCACACCACCACCAAAACCACGCTCACCAAAACGTGCCCACATCCATTATGTCAAATCATGATGATTAAAACCCAAATTTAATTTCTGAATCATGATTGGATCTATACATTCCAGTAACATATTTAGAGCAATGCACACTAAATTAGATTTCACGATATATATATATATAGAAACACAGAATGTGATGCCAGATAAGAACCATTTGGCCCATCTAATCTGCCCAATTTTCTAAACACTTCCATTAGTCCCTGGCCTTATCTTAAGTCTAGGATAGTGTGTGTGGGATGGAGTGTATCTGTGTACTGGAGTGCAGTGCGTCTCAGTGTGTGTGTGCTGGGGATGAAGTGTGTATCTGTGTGCGCGTGGGATGTCTGTGTGTTTACTGGGGATGAAGTGTGTATCTGTGTGTGCTGGGGAACGAAGTGTGTTTCTGTTGGTGTGCTGGCGATGAGGTGTGCATCTGTGTGTTAGGGATGCACAGAGTGTCTGTCTGTGTGTTTAGGATGCAGTGTGTGCCTGAATTTGTGCTGGGAATTAAATGTGCATCTGTGTGTGTGCTGGGGATGCAGTGTATCTGTGTGTGTGCTGGGAATGAAGTGTGTCTATGTGTGGATGCTGGGGATGCAGTGTGTCTCTGTGTGCTGGGGATGAAGTGTGTCCGTGTGTGGATGCTGTGGATGCAGTGTGTATCTAGGCTGTATATTGACAATGTTGCTTATATTAAAATAAACCAGAGATGACTCTTATTGTTATTGAGTTGTGGGGGGAAAAATATCAGAAGTAGCACAACTGTATTATCTATTAACTCCTTCACTCCCAAAATCGAGTATACATGTTTTTACTTTGCAGAAAAAAAAAACTATTTTAGTCCATAAAGCCTCATTCACCTTCATTTATACTCCAGGAATGGTTTCAAGCTTGTAGATCAAGCATGTCAAACTCAAGGCTAACACGGGCCAAATAAACAAGGTTTAAGTTTATGTGGGCCGCAATAAAACAAAAACTCAGTTTTCGTAGAAACATATCAGCATCTCCCTGGGGAGTGTTCAGCGCCTCCATGCAGATCCAATGTAATACACTGCCCCCAAATCCAATACACTGCCCACAAATCAAATACATTGCCCCAAATCCAATACACTGCCACCTCCCCCACTCGAATACACTGCCCCCTCCCCATTCTAATGCACTACCCCCCTTCTAATACACTGCCCACAAATGCAATTCACTGCTCCCCCTCCCTTCATTTTTATACACTGCCCCATTCACCCAATCTATTACACTGCCCCTTAATCTAATACACTGGCCCCTCCCTCCACTCTAATACACTGGCCCCCCTCCCAACACTCTAATACACTGACCCCCCCCAACATTTAACACACTGCCCCCTCGCACCACTCTAATACACTGCCCCCCAACATTTAACACACTGCCCCCTTGCACCACTCCAACACACTGCCCCCCTTTCACCACTAATACACTGCCCCCTCCTTCCCCTAATTTAACACACTGCTCCCCTCCCCCAAATTAATACACTGCCCTCCTCGCTTCCTCAAGTCAATACACTGTTCTCCCCCGAATTTAACACACTGCCCCCTCCCACCAATCTAATACACTGCCCACTCCCTCCCGCAATTAAATACACTGGCTCCCTCCCCTAAATTAATACACTGCCCTCTCTCTCCCTCAAATTAATACACTGCCCCTCCCCAGTTTAACACACTACACAGCAAAGTCCCTCAATCCCTCAACCTTGAGATGAGCCGCCTGTGCTCCAGTTTCAGCTCTGCTCTTCTCATGTAGGCCAAACGCTGCTCTGGAACTGCGAGCAGGAGGAAATCAGAGTTTGCAGGAATCTTTGATCTGCAAACTTTCTTTGTCTTAGGGATGATCATAACCACTTAGCAAAGCTAGTGGGTATGTTGCAGCCTCCGGGAGTCAAATGCCAGAGCTGAAAAAACGCTTGCGCTGTGCTCCTGCACAGCAACAACATTTCAGCCAATCAAGTAATCAGGAGAGCCGTGCTGAGCGCGGGAATCCTGATTACCTCAGATTTTTAAAATTGGGAAACTGCGGATGGTTAGCTCATCCCACGAAGAACAGCGAATATATATTATCCAAAGGGTAGAGAAACTTACTTAAACATCTAAAAAAAAAAAAAAAAAAAAAGAATTCAAGAATCCAATAGCAAAGAGGAACAAGAAAATATTTAATAAGTCGTAAAGACAATATGAGATGGACTTGAAAACTTTTGTATAATGCTCACAGCTAAACAGATAACAAGGCAACAATGTATGAGCTTCAGAAAGTATCAAATAGACACTGAAACTGGAACATCGTAAATTGCAACAAAATTAGTTCTGTAAAGAAAAATTAAACGTTGTAACAAGTCTCTGAAAGCAGATTCTTTATGCAGGGAGCCCATGAGAATTTCCTATTGCAGATACTACTAGCTTCCAATCTTCCTACTTAGGTGGATCCTTGGTTTGTTGGTCTTGTCTTGGAGTATATAGTCTGTAAAAAAAACAGAAAGCAGTTAGAAACAGGCTGAATAACCACAAGATAACCTTATGTAAAGAAAAACAAACTACCACCAGCATGCAAAACCCTTACACTAGGGGAGGGTGGGATGGGCGCTATTGCTCGCTGGTTATACTCATCTATAAGACAAAAAAAGTTTGCAGATCATAGATTCCTGCAAACTCTCATTTGTCCTCCGGGAGGCATAACAACCTAGCAAAGCTAGTGGTTAGGACAGCAAACACACGGTGGTGGTCCTAAGACCAACTTCTGATGGCCTCCAGTGAAATCTAACAAAGGTTTTACTGGACAACCACCTTGCAGTTTTCAAGATAATAGGGAGGGGAAGGCCCTTTGCTGCTGCTTTAGTAGCTGAGGCGCCCCTAATTAAGTGGCCTTTGAACACGTGAACATCAATACCAGCCGAAGACTTGGCGGAAAGTATCCAACCTCTAATTGTATTGACATTGGCTGGATGAAAGGGATTTCTTGATGTAATAAATAATTGACTGATATCATTTCTAAACGCAGCAGAAAGGTCAAGGTACGATTGTAACAGACTGACTAAACATAAGCCTGGTTCAGAAGGATCCTGAACCAGTTCCACCAATTCCACTGGACCTTGGGAAATATGGGGTGTTTTTTGTCTCCCTTTTAGTATAATATGGTCTGGGCCAACCACGGTTCTGAAATATGGATTTTAGTTAACTTAGCTCCTCTAGCTGCCAAGGACAAAGACAGCAGAGAAACCAACTGAAATGTCCATCTTAAATCAATTTTAGCATTATCCAAAGATTTAAAGAAATGTAATAAGAGGTCTACATCCCAAGTAGATGTGTAACATGGAGTATATGGGCGGCAGACTGATAACACTTTTAGTAATCTCAAATACAAGGCATCCTTAGTAAGGTTAGGGATAAGGAAATTTAAAGCAAATCCATAGGTCTTGATAGTACTGACCGCTAAACCCGAATGGAACTTAAGGGTAAGAAATTCTAAAGTCAATGGAATGGTATCAGATCCCTGAGAAGTCGATAGAAAAAAAGCCTCCCATTCTTAGAATTCCTCAGTCATATTTCTCTATCTTACCCTAGTTCTGTGTCTTAAAGATGAATTAATGATGTCCAGGACCTGATCCAATAAAAGGGGATGCGTTTACAACCTACCAGGGCTGCGATCCATGTCAGCTGCGGAAGCTTGGGCAACAGATCGCTGGTTCCCTGAAAGCAGTCTATAGTCATGCCCAATGGGATCTTGGTTCCCTTGACTAACTGGAGGTCCATACTGGGTAAACGAGAACTCAACTCTATACCCTGTCCCTGTGGATCTTCTCCAGCACTTTTATGAGTAAAGATGGAGGGGGAAAGGCATAAGGGGCGGGAACATCTGTCCATTGGAAAGACAGTGCATCCATTTTCCAAGCTCCCTTTGTCCAAATCCTGGAGACAAACCTGGCAGTTTCTGCAGACGTTTGGGATGCAAACAGATCTACTTGTCTCTGGCCAAAATTGCTTTCTATCCATTGGAATAGAGCAATCTTTAATTGAATCGTTGCCAGAGACAAACTCTGGCCAAAGAAAGAATCTGCGAGCTTGTTCGCCTCTCCCGGAACGTATTCTGCGTAAACCCAAACTTTGCTTGCTAAAGCCCAAGACAGAAGCTCTAGAGCCTCTAAACAAAGACCCCTTGATCTTGTGCCGCCTCTGTGGTTTATATAAGCCAACACTGTCCGATTGGACTTTTACCGACATCGGTAACTGGTTTAGAGGAACTAGGCCCTGGAGAGATAATTTTATTGCTCTTAACTCCAAGATGTTTATATGAAGGAGTCTCTCTTGGTCTGACCAAATTCCTCGTATTGCGTTTTGGGCTGTAAACGCACCCCAACCATGATTTGAGGCATCTGATGTCTAGAGTAACTGCAAACGGCTGCTCTAGCAGGGGACTAGGAAATGGGCTTTCTAACCCCAGAATAGACTTTAACTCTTCTCTGACCTTCTTGGGGAGAAAGAATTTTGATTCCCAGTGGCCACCCTGTCAATTCCCTAAAAACAGCTGACTTCTTCTGAAAAGTAAAGGGGAATTGTTGTAGGCTGGTGTTAAAACTATTAATTTCCCGATAATCTTTGCCAGATCTGTCAAGGATCAACTCTGGAGAGATGAGGTCAGATGTACCAATAATTTGTCCCATTTGTCTTGATGGATTCCTAGTAACATAGTCCTGGTATTCAGTACAAAACCCAGAAAGTTTGAGTAGGAATTAGGACTGATTTCTGTAAATTCACTACAAATCCTAGGTCTTGTAAAAGGGAAGCAAGATAATCCCTCTGAGAAGCAAGGACTTCCCCATCCGGTTTCATGAACAGGATGTTGTCTAGATAGTACAGACACATGTAACCTTTTAGTCTGACATGGGCTATCACTGATGTAATTTTTCTGGAGAATGTGTATGGTGCATTGGATAGGCCAAACACCATAACAGTCCACTGCCACACCTTTCCTTTCCACCGAAACCTGAAGAAACGCCTGTGTTTCTTGGCTATAGGGACTGAATGGAAGGCATCTTTTAGGTCTAAGTTTATGCAGAAAAATGTTTTCTGTACTAAGCCTGGAAGATTTGATAAACCCTCTATGCTGAACCTTTTTCTTTTGATTAAAGCGTTCAGAGACCTCACGTTTAGAACCGGTCTCAAGAAACCATCTGCTTTTGGGATTGGGAACAACGGACTGACCCATTCTGTAATAGACATGTCTGCTAACTCTATCTTCCCTTAATTTAAAGCTAGGGAAGGGAGGCATCTAGCACTGAGTTCACCTATCTGCCAGGTGCAAAGCTCTGAACTGGGAACTTACAAGGGCAAGTTGTAATCCCTTCTGAAAAATCTTTACAACCCATTTGTCTGAAGAAATATCCTTCCAATTTAGTGGCGTGTGAGGAGGCACACTTACTTGAATGCATAGCTTTTCTCTTGGAAGCTGGATCACCTCTGGAATGAGCTCCTCTGCCACCGCCTAGGAGCTTGTGTTTTCCACTGTAGTGGCGTTACTGAGCCTGGTGAGATGATTCTCGGGATGCTCCTGCAGCCCGATATGGGCGACCCTCTATCTGAAAGGGCTTCTTTAGCCAGGAAAGGACTTTTTGAGCTCTGAAAAGATCTCCTTGCCGTATAACGGTCTTTAACCTCCTGAATGAACGAGGGACTGAAAAGGTAAGAATCCTCCAAATTTGGGAACTCATGTGATTTAGGGGCTAGGTCAGACATTCCTGCTGCGTGGAGCCAGCAGGTTCTGAGAATGTTTGAGATCTAATTAAAGGATTGGCCAATAATTAGCACTGCCCTGCTGGACACTTTCAATAAAGCCATCTTAGACACCAGCAGAGATGAAGCAGAAGGTTTCTGAGCATTGCCTTCTTTTTCTGCTTTATCCAGCACCAGTAATAGTGGGTCCACAGCATCAGCAATTTTAAACTGTATATTACGAAAAAGTCTGGTCTGTGGGATCTGTAGATACACTGCTCCATGTGATAAGTAACAGAGCAGGATCTCCCTCAGGAGCCATTAAAGCCTTGATGTCCGGGATACCAATGTGGTTCTTGAGGAGAAGGTAATCCTCCTTAACCAAGGGGGATCTAAAGGCTAGTTTGGCAAAATCTCTAACCTCAGAATTGTGCTCCATAGCCAATCTGGAGTGAAATAATTTTGATGGGAGAAAACGTTGCTAAGTTTCCCTCACTCTGTGGGAGCTGCTGAACGTAACACTTCCTCAGATTCCCAGTCTATTTCTGGAAAGCTGTGTCTACAACTGGAATGGCTTTAGGAGGAAGAATGAGCAAACGCTCTAGAAGAGGAAGGAGAAGGACTATCTAACCTCCAACAAGATTTTTTCTCTGGAAGGTGTTTCTGGTGCTCAAACGAGGGAAACAAACTATTCCTCTTTTGGGATCCTGTCCCTTTAATTTTTCGCTTACTCAAACGAGTATGAGGGGAAGGAGGAGCAGAACATTTTTCCTCAGACTAGAAACTAGCAGAAGAGACCAGCCGCCTTTCTTAATTCTTTTTATGTAAAACTGGGACCAAATCCTCCTCAGAAGATGAAGATGATAGATCCCTGTCAAGGAAAGCTCTCTTATGGAGCTTTCTAACATTGATGGGACTGCCTCTAAGAGAGGCATACACTAAACCTGTGGCAGATACAGATATGGAGTCCTCCATCAATGATGCCATTGTATCTGATCTGATGTGATCAGGATTCCCGCGCTCAGCATGGCTCTCCTGATTACCTGATTACCTGATTGGCTGAAACTCTGTTGCTGTGCAGAAGCACAGCACAAGCATTTTTTAAGCTCTGGCATTTGACTCTGGGAGGCTGCCCATAAAGACACATTATTCCATGGTACTGTGTATTGGATCAAATACAATTTTGAATTAATTAGGTGTATTAAAACAGGTGGTTGTGACCAATTTTTAGAGTGTTTAAGGTGCTGTAGCATTGTTACATGTTTGTAAAATTTCAGGTATGTTATTGAACAGTGAGAAGTAACTAGACTAGGTTTTCTAGATCATGTATGCAAAGAGCCTGGGCCTCCACAACAGCTCAATAGAATTTAACCCCTTAAGGACACATGACATGTGTGACATGTAATGATTCTCTTTTATTCCAGAAGTTTGGTCCTTAAGGGGATAAAATCAAGAACTCTATATACTTTTCACTTTTTATTTTGATGATTCAATTTATTTAACTTTGATGTGATATAGAGAAATAAGTCTGTTATTTTACACATCTATTTATTTCCTAGATGATACTTAATAGATCAATAGATTAATTTTAATGCTATATGGGGAAGACAACCTAGATGCATACCTTAGCTTTGTGGGGGTTTCCGATTTCATTTATGGTCAAAAAGTTCAACCAGTTATACATTTCCAGACTGCCTTTTGTGATAACAAAGTGACCCTTTTTATATGTGAGCGGTGACCTCCCCATATTCATTATATAATAAATAAAGCTTTTGAATAGGGAGATTTTTTATTTTCCAATGTCTAATTATGGGTTTTTTTTTTAAAGAGGGATTGGAGTCTGTAATAATGGGAATTTTGGATAGCGTTTGTTTCTACCTTTTGTATTTAATATTTAATTTATACTGGATCTTCTGACTCTTCTGTATACACAGGGTTTTTCCATGTACATTTATATACACTAAATGACATAGCTGCATGATGCATTTTCGTGTCTGATTCTAACGTCTTCCAAGTTCTTCTTTCTTGTGGCTAAGGTGTCTTCATTTACCACCCCACCCCCCTCCCTTACTGTTTCCGGTCTTTTGTCTAACACCTAATCTCTGTAACCTATTTTTTCCCTTTTATCACAACTTCTTGTTTTTATCGCACTAAAATATTTCCTGACAACATTATATTATTAGAACCTCATTATTTATTAGTAGAGGTGCTGCCTACCTGCTCAGAAAGTGTGTTTGAACATACTGATCAAGTTCAATGATCAAGTTCAATGAAAAGATACAATTGAGTATATTACAGATTATGAGTGAGCAATGTGACATGTCATGATTCCCTTTTATTCCAGAAGTTTTGTCCTTAAGGGGATAAAATCAAGAACTCTATATACTTTTCAATTTTTATTTTGACGATTCCAGAAGTTTGGTCCTTAATGGGGTTAAAATCCTGAGCAGTTAGTATATTTAAACAAAACCATTAATAAACAAATAAGTAAAATTAATTCCACCATAACTATATATGTATAAATTATTAATAGCAGGAGAGTTGCAGGTTACCTAGCACTGGTTCATAACACAATAGATAATACATCTCTGTTAATGTAGAATTCTATGCGGTTATGACTGTGATTTTGAGGTTTGGGTGTAGCACGTGGAGACTGAAACAAATGGTGTTGGCCTTTTGGATAGAGCTACTCTAATGCAAAAAACTTTTACTGTTGCTTGGATTACTGTTCCTTAACTTAGGGACCTTGCCGTGGTCAAAAGTGGTCAAAAAGTATCCAGGGCTTAAACAAAATTTCTCCACAAATAGTCCCACCCTAATTCTGCCCTTTATCATCTGCCATGCATGCCTAGTGAAACACTTGTGAAAACATGAAATAAAGGCCCACACTCACAGCTGGATATTTACAGATATACACACAATAAAAGATCACCCCAAGCACTAAAACCAATCAAGACTTGTGTAGTGGTTATAGTGCTAGGTGTGCCCTGCTGCATTCTCCTCTGGGGCTGGAAACTGAGCTAAAACCTGATATGAAGGGCTGTCTTTTACACAAAGACCGTCATCTGAGCACTCTGAGCCTATGAGTGGAGGAGCATATGGCTGTAGAGAAAGCTGTGATGGGCACCCAGGCAAGTTGTCAACCCGTTCTTAAATGGTTTGACTATTTAACTGGGATGGCACCATAGCAACTACAGCAGTCTGTGTTCCTGTAATGTGTCCATCTGTAAGTTCTCAAGTTATTTGACTACTTACCCTGGGAAAGCGCCAGGATACTCCTGGCTTCATAAACACCACAACAGGCTGCAGTAGTTATTGTGCTTAGATTGAAACAACAGGCTGTAGTTGTTATTGTGATTGGATTGATACAACAGGCTGCAGTAGTTATTGTGCTTAGATTGATACAACAGGCTGTAGTTGTTATTGTGCTTGGATTGATACAACAGGCTGTAGTTGTTATTGTGCTTGGATTGATACAACAGGCTGTAGTTGTTATTGTGCTTGGATTGATACAACAGGCTGTAGTTGTTATTGTGCTTGGATTGATACAACAGGCTGTAGTTGTTATTGTGCTTGGATTGATACAACAGGCTGTAGTTGTTATTGTGCTTGGATTGATACAACAGGCTGTAGTTGTTATTGTGCTTGGATTGATACAACAGGCTGTAGTTGTTATTGTGCTTGGATTGATACAACAGGCTGTAGTTGTTATTGTGCTTGGATTGATACAACAGGCTGTAGTTGTTATTGTGCTTGGATTGATACAACAGGCTGTAGTTGTTATTGTGCTTGGATTGATACAACAGGCTGTAGTTGTTATTGTGCTTGGATTGATACAACAGGCTGTAGTTGTTATTGTGCTTGGATTGATACAACAGGCTGTAGTTGTTATTGTGCTTGGATTGATACAACAGGCTGTAGTTGTTATTGTGATTGGATTGATACAACAGGCTGCAGTTGTTATTGTGATTGGATTGATACAACAGGCTGCAGTTGTTATTGTGATTGGATTGATACAACAGGCTGTAGTTGTTATTGTGATTGGATTGATACAACAGGCTGTAGTTGTTATTGTGATTGGATTGATACAACAGGCTGTAGTTGTTATTGTGATTGGATTGATACAACAGGCTGTAGTTGTTATTGTGATTGGATTGATACAACAGGCTGTAGTTGTTATTGTGATTGGATTGATACAACAGGCTGTAGTTGTTATTGTGCTTGGATTGTTGCTTTAAGATACACACATTCTGGGATGCATACATACGGACACTGTAATAAAAACAGTCACAGGCATAGGCATACACTGGCTTATACATAGACACAGGCACATACAGAGAACACATACACAGACACACATAGGAATACACAGACACACATAGCATCTCATAAAGCCACAAGCCCAAACATAGACACAGGCTATATGGACATAGAGGCAGAGGCACATACTGGCACATAAACATATACAGAGACACATATGAACACACACACTGTATCTGCTCCTGACTGTGATTCAACAAGGAGACCAGAAATGAGAGCAGCATGACCACAGTACTACACAGATTTGGGGCTCTGCATCCCCTCCATTTAAAATAAATTTGGGGTTATAGGGCCCAACCTTTGGCGATGTAACCCCTCTAAGTCCTCCTTTAGTGATGCACCTGAAACTTGCATAAATAGCTCATCTATGCTATGCAAAGAGGAAAGTTCCTAAACAAAACATAAATTTCCATGCGTCCGCTCGTCTGGCAGGGTTTGTCTGGGCGTGTATGGCAGTGTCTACTGGTATGTGTGTGCATCTGACATTGTGTATGTGTGCATCTGGAGCCCTGCTCCAAGGAAAAAATCCTAGAACTCTGCCTCTGTCTCTGCCTATAATGGCAATGCCCTTCAAAAGCATTTGCTTCAGTAGGCCCTTTCTGCCTGCTATGCCTGGTTGTTTGCCTCCATTAGAAGATTACAAATTATATCTTTGCAACAAATTGGAAGGAGATCTTGTCCAGCAGAGTGTCTGTTCATCACCAGCGTTCATCAGATCATAGCACACAGGCCTTATGTGCCCCAATACCTAAAGTATGGTGGTGTTCTTCTGTCCGAAAAGCCGTAATACCATCTATGACCCATTGAACCAACACAACTTTTCAAACACATTTGAAGATGTATTTTATATGCATGCCATTTGAGTTTAAGTCTTATTGCAGATGGAGGTCAGGTGGATGTAACCAGAGATACAAAGTCAATTGTTGTATTTAAGACAATAATGACTTTCAGCAAAAGGCCCACGAAGCCCTGAATTCAGCATTGTTCCTGACTATCCAAACCTGACCCATGACAATAAACTCTTTTATCAGGGTATGGATCAGGTCACAGCTGTCCCTAAATAATTTAGTCATCTGGTTCTCTACAGTGATGACGTTTCCATGCATTGTATCCATCTACGGCAGGTTCTTATTGACAACCAAAGTAACTCAGTTTGCCTGGGGGTAGTTGCTGGTGCCGGGATATCCCTCACCGGCGGGGGGGAGGGGAGAGGAAGGCTCGTGGGTGGTCCTCCACGGCGTTAGAGTCTGTTTCCCGGGTGCTCGGAGCTGGGTGATCGGCCGCCTCACCCGCGCCCCCGCCTCCACATGGGTCGCTAAACAGGCTGGTTGTCACTGCAGTAGGTCCCGGTGATGCAGCTTGTGTTCCCGGTAGCTCAGCGTTTCGTGAGTAGGCTCGTTGCGACCTCCCTTGCATCCTCTACATGGGTGGTGCAATTTGGGGGGATTTTGTTGCTTGAAAGTCGGGTAAATTTAGTTTAGATTAGGGATTTGGACGGAAGCTCGTGCTTCCTGCATCCGATTAGCTCCACAGCTCAAAATGTGTTTCTTTTATAGAATTTATATTCCTTTGAACAGTGTATTTTAAACGGTATAATAACTATAACCACTGTGTGCTTTCACCTTTTTTTTATGTATTTTTATGTTAAGTGTAAAGGTGACATTACACTTGGGTGAGTACAGCTGCACTATTTGGTTGAGGTGGATTGCTTTTCCAAAATGGCTCACTTTATACCCCTAAAGTTGCCCACTTTTTTGAAATTAATGTATATTTTTAAAAGGAAATATTCAGATTCTATGACATACTAGATGTTATCATATTTAATAGAGGTTGGAGAGGGGGGCTTCCATAAAATGGGGGAGGGGTGACCCATCAAATCTTAATCCTCTGGCTTTAAGTCTTTGGGGGAGGTGATGCGAGGAGATGTGAAAGTGGAGGTGTGAGGCAGAGCTGTCGCTGGTGTCTCAGAGTTTTGGCGTTCCACGTGTTGCAGCTATCGTGAGGTGGCCGTGGTCTGGCTGAATAAGGGGATTTCCTGCAAACCACATCAAGACAAGAATAGAGCTTGAGGGGGGGGCGGGGCCCGACAGCCGAGCTAGCCAGACGCACATGCAGAGAGCTCTGACTCAAATCAACCTAATATTGGCTAATATTGGCCAAAATCTCGACTATAGCAGTCTTGCTCAACTATAACTACTGTCTGAACCGAGTAGGGGAGAGTGGACACCTGAATTATAATCTTTTACCGAGAAAAACCACACTCCACAAATGCGGCCTAGCAAAGAAAGCGGCCTAGTGGTAGGGGGAGGCGGCCGATCTCCCACTGTGGGGACCGCTATAAGCAGCAGCTCTCCTGACACCCCGCATCCCCCCCCTCTGGACCGGTGGGGGTCATCCCGGTCCCCACTGGGGAATCTTACATACCTACTCGAAATGGCTGACCCGCCGGAGTGGGGACCTCAGATCAGGCCAAAGATGGCCGCTAAGCAGCAACCCCTGCAGCCAACACCAAGCCCTGAGATCCAGACCTGGAGAGAGCACTTTGAGGCTCGGTTTGATCGAGTCTGCCAGGAATTCTTTAAACGCATGGAAAATAAAGCCACCCGCAATAATCTGTTCGCTGTGAAGGGGAAAGAGTTTGCACCGTCTACTTACCGATCCAGCGCACACAAAGAAACACACCCCTCCTGCAGACAGGACCGCCGGCAGACACTCCAGGCACCAAATCGCAAAGCAGCACGCCATCACCGACCACTCATCCTACCATCTTGCAGTGGCTTCTCTGCACGACGCTCCAAACCACTCCGTCGCAGGGTTCACATTAGGCAACGCAGATCAAGAGCACAGAGTAAGCCCAGAGACCAAGATCCAGCTACAGGACTCGAGGGACTGTCGATTAGGGCAGTACAGGAGCACACAAGCATCTGGGACTGGAGGGGCTCTCACCTGCAGAACGATGGACTCAGGTCCCCCAAGGCTAACAACCTACCATCAGCAGGCATTGGTTAAGCACTCGCTGGCAGAGACATACAGGCCCCTTAATGCAAAGCTTTAATGCAAGGCTATGTTGTTGTTGCCTTTTTCCTTTTTTTTTTTTCTCTGTGTTTTACTTCCATCCCTTAACAGTCAGGATAACTACCTCTGCAGTATCTCTCTAAGGCAATGCAGATGTACAACCAGTGGAAACTGTGCTTTAATTATATTTCCTTTCCATATTAGTTTTACGGTTTTCACTGGTTTTATTACTTTGATCCAGCCTTAGTCTTCGCCAACATGTTTCCCTGTCACTTATGATAATTCAGTATGTTACCTACTGTTCATAACTAGCAAATCCCATGCCCAGGGATTATTTATGTATAAAATAAGCTATTTCTACATTCTATAAAAGAAAATACCCAGTGGTTACTACCTAGCTAATCATTAACTTAATCTATGATATTAACCTGTGATTGTTTCAAGTTGTAATGTTTGACCTAACCCTGTATCACACCTTCTCAGATAAGACGAACTGACAAACTACTTGATAAGCGACAATTATATATAAAATGTGCAGAACCCTCTAATGCCTGACTATTGTAACATGATGTTTCATTACATGTTTTCCTTGCTGTTGTGGCATGATAAGCATGACTTGTTGAACCCTTGCACAAATAAAATAAAGAATAAAAAAAAAAAAAGAATAGAGCTTGAGGAGGATCCAGCACTGTTTTCCCAGCATACTGGGGGTGATTTAGAGAAATGAGTAACACCTATAGAACATTTAAAAACATCCCCATGGGGGATGGGGCCTCACTGCCATGGAGGAAAGACGCATATTGGACAAACACATTTATAAGCCTACTATAGCTTGATTTGAGACAAATTGTCACATATTCATCCGCTTATAAAATTTGATTAATGGAATTTACTGTTTAGACAGGAAAAGTTTTGCCAAGCAGCAATCAATCCACAGGAGGGTTTGTGCTGAGCAGCAATTATGCAAATAGGAACCTGGTAACTGCCTTTGGGGTCAAAGGCCGGTTACAACCAATCAGATCCACAGGCGGGTATTTAGGCCCAGTTCTCCTCTTGCTCAGTGCCCTGTCGTGGTTTCCCTTGTGGTTGTCCGAGAACGCATTATTGATTCTGGTAATTCTGGTTATTTGACTTTGGCATTGTTTTTGACCTCCCTGTTTTCTGGCATCCCTGACCCCAGGCTTTTCCTTATCGTTGTGTCTCTTTCTGTGTTCCTTGACCTCGGCTATTCCTGACTATTCTTTGGTACGTTAATCCGGCCATTCTAGGGTCCGGTATACGTTACCTATCAGTCCTCTGTGTTACACAAGTCTACGTGCTGGATCATACTGTAATCCTGACACAAATCAAGTGAAGATCTTTACTCTGGGATAGACCTCATTCCACTGTGACAGACACGGACTAGTGTGCGCCGGGCGGGAGAGTCAGCCGATCTCCTGGACCAGGGGTGCTCAGAGACATACAGTTCCACGCAAGAGCCCCGTTACCTTGGACTGGTGGTGGTGATCCCGGTTCAATCCTTGGAGGCTACCCATCTCAAGCAGAAGCATGGGAACAAACCCTAAGATGGCAGAGATTGTGTAGTTTTCTAACCAGATGAAATCTTCTCTAAGCAGGACAGTCTCTGTTAGGTTCGAAAATCAAAACAGGGTCTGGAAACCCTTACACTGCCATGGACTTATGTACTAACTTGTTTCTGCTTTCCTTTGTCTCTGTAATCAGCTGCTGGGAATACTCCATTTCAGATGGATTATGAATAAGCATTAAAAGGTTTTAATGTGAAGTACATCGTATATATAAAACACAATTTGTCTAGGGGTGTATACATCAGCGGCAACATTAACCAATCATAGGAGTCTCAGAACAGAAAGTCTAATTTTTCCTAATGCTGTTAGTTAGTTACTTGTTAATGAATACAAGTGAGAGAATGAGATTAGGAACCTAGATACACTTTGCAGATGCTAGTAAGAATACTATTTTTTTCCAAGTGCAGAATGTTTATAACAGATAGCGAAAGCTGGCATCAGGCTCAAGGACACAAGAACAGAAACCTATTGTATGTTTTAAAAAATGTGAGTTTAACCCTTTCAAAGCATGAGTATCTTGTATTGTAATCAGGCCTACTGTCCATTTGGTCTTTCAAGTTATGTATACAGTAATACTTTAGCTACATAATAAGAAATACAGAAGTAGAGAGCATGACATGAGACTGACACCCTGTAACATAATATATATATATATATATATATATATATATATATATATAGCTCTGTATGTCTAGAGGAATATTGACTAAGCATTGCATAGGTAAAACAATTTGTTTCCATCAGTCTCTTTTCCAACATCTGTCAGCAGCTAGGAGGCAGGAGGCTCCAATCTGCCCCACTACAATTGGGTAGCTGCTCACCTCAGAGTTCCAATAAAAAAGCCTCTGGCTTCACCAGTGGTGAAGGCCCCATCATGGTGGCAGAGCAAGAAAAGCGCTATGTCCAAGCATAAGGCAGCACAGAGGCATACACCCCTACAAACCAAAGTTGGATGGCAATAGAAGTCAGAGGTACTGTGGGGAACCCCACAGTCCAGAAATTCAATTCACAAACCTTCATCTGGGCACCATGACCTACAGTATTTCTCCTGAAAGCAAGACTGTGCTTTGCCCTTGAAGGGCATAGGCTGAACAGGGCTCTAAGACTGAGCTGTGAGAAAGAGCTTGTGACCACTCACTTTATCCTCTCAACATAACCGAGTTGGAGAAGCTTCCTGTTTTATTTTATTTTTTAACTGCCTATTTGGGTGCATCATTATTTGCAACTCTTTTGTGTCTGTACCTTGCTGTCCAGTCCTGATATTTCTCTCCTGTTCACATAATTTCATTGGGATGGGGGGCCCCCAGTACCTTCTACTGTTCTCTCTCTTGTTTTTCTTGAAAAGTGAGCTTATCTTTTCACACCTATGTCATGTTATCCAAAAATAAAGAATATTGACAACAAAAAAAAACAATAAAAAAAAAACATTCCCATAATGCAGTAAACCTACAGAATTGAGGTATGCTCAGAAGTATATATAGATAATAGGTGATGTAGGAAGAGAGGACTGGATGGGAGAGGGAGACTAATATTTTGGGGTTTGTTTTTTTGTTTTGTTAGTGATTAATTTTTTTAAGTTAGTCTGAATGTATTAATGTACAGTATTATTGGTAATGCGCTGTTGTGTATTGCTGTTTGTTTTTGTGTATGAAAAAGAAAAAGGAATAAAACATATGAATGTCAAAAATTCAGCACAAAAATGGGTATTGACTTGTCTTTTTCTCCGGCCATCACCCACATACCAGGGCTATTGAGTATACCAACCAATGCCTAGTGCAGTATCTTAGGTGCTCCAGGACAACTGGACAGACTTGCTTCCATGAGCTGCCAGACAAACATGAGACCTCTGGGCACAACCCATTCTTTATCACATATGGCCACCATCCCAACATACTTCTAGCAGAATTCAAACTAATGCTAGCTCTGAATTCACATTTGGACAAAGTGAAGAACACCTGGAAACAGGTCCAAGCCATTACAGAGATAAGTGTTCTGAACACTCTAATACCGTGTACTGGCTTGCTGTTATTCCTAATTTGTATTTCATAGAACAAATAGGCTCTTATTGTCCTGAAAATAGGTGCGCATATTCAATTAATTCTTAATAATTTCTAAGTTATCCTTTACAAGTGACCATCCAAAATCTATTAATGAAGCTACACCCAAATTAAATTCTCCAATAACTTTGGACTCTAAAGTTATTGTGCCCTTCCATTATTGCAAGTTTTATTACAAAATTTTATAACACACATGACAAGCACTAATAATAATAATAATAATAAATCTCCTGTGTTATATGGTATTATTGGAAAACTCAATTTCGTTCTCTTCTCAAGTCTGTCATTTTTTTTTTTATCATTATGGATTACAGGTGAAGCCTGGGTTGTACTGTGACAAAAATGTTGCTTATGCATTTAAAGGCAGAGGCATCACTAATGACAAGCACGCCCATGTTAGTTTGATGCCCCTCAAGGGCAGCACATGCGCAGAGACCTGAACAGTTCTCACATGGGAAAAACACCCTGTATTTGTCTTGCACAGTGGAAGCAAATTTAATGACACACTTGTGTTGCATTGGCTGGTGACTTGTCTCTACACTGCGTGCAGAATTATTAGGCAAATTAGTATTTTGACCACATCATCCTCTTTATGCATGTTGTCTTACTCCAAGCTGTATAGGCTCGAAAGCCTACTACCAATTAAGCATATTAGGTGATGTGCATCTCTGTAATGAGAAGGGGTGTGGTCTAATCACATCAACACCCTATATCAGGTGTGCATAATTATTAGGCAACCTCCTTTCCTTTGGCAAAATGGGTCAAAAGAAGGACTTGACAGGCTCAGAAAAGTTAAAAATAGTGAGATATCTTGCAGAGGGATGCAGCACTCTTAAAATTGCAAAGCTTATGAAGCGTGATCATCGAACAATCAAGCGTTTCATTCAAAATAGTCAACAGGGTCGCAAGAAGCGTGTGGAGAAACCAAGGCGCAAAATAACTGCCCATGAACTGAGAAAAGTCAAGCGTGCAGCTGCCAAGATGCCACTTGCCACCAGTTTGGCCATATTTCAGAGCTGCAACATCACTGGAGTGCCCGAAAGCACAAGGTGTGCAATACTCAGAGACATGGCCAAGGTAAGAAAGGCTGAAAGACGACCACCACTGAACAAGACACACAAGCTGAAACGTCAAGACAGGGCCAAGAAATATCTCAAGACTGATTTTTCTAAGGTTTTATGGACTGATGAAATGAGAGTGAGTCTTGATGGGCCAGATGGATGGATTGGTAAAGGGCAGAGAGCTCCAGTCCGACTCAGACGCCAGCAAGGTGGAGGTGGAGTACTGGTTTGGGCTGGTATCATCAAAGATGAGCTTATGGGGCCTTTTCGGGTTGAGGATGGAGTCAAGCTCAACTCCCAGTTTCTGGAAGACACCTTCTTCAAGCAGTGGTACAGGAAGAAGTCTGCATCCTTCAAGAAAAACATGATTTTCATGCAGGACAATGCTCCATCACACGCGTCCAAGTACTCCACAGCGTGGCTGGCAAGAAAGGGTATAAAAGAAGAAAATCTAATGACATGGCCTCCTTGTTCACCTGATCTGAACCCCATTGAGAACCTGTGGTCCATCATCAAATGTGAGATTTACAAGGAGGGAAAACAGTACACCTCTCTGAACAGTGTCTGGGAGGCTGTGGTTGCTGCTGCACGCAATGTTGATGGTTAACAGATCAAAACACTGACATAATCCATGGATGGCAGGCTTTTGAGTGTCCTTGCAAAGAAAGGTGGCTATATTGGTCACTGATTTGTTTTTGTTATGTTTTTGAATGTCAGAAATGTATATTTGTGAATGTTGAGATGTTATATTGGTTTCACTGGTAAAAATAAATAATTGAAATGGGTATATATTTGTTTTTTGTTAAGTTGCCTAATAATTATGCACAGTAATAGTCACCTGCACACACAGATATCCCCCTAAAATAGCTATAACTAAAAACAAACTAAAAACTACTTCCAAAAATATTCAGCTTTGATATTAATGAGTTTTTTGGGTTCATTGAGAACATGGTTGTTGTTCAATAATAAAATTAATCCTCAAAAATACAACTTGCCTAATAATTCTGCACTCCCTGTAGTGGGATACCAGGGGACACAGGTGGGACTCCAAGCTTGAGTGTTCCTTTCATGATAACCCTAGCTGATTACCATTAGGATATACAGTTGTGCTCAAAAGTTTGCATACCCTTGGAGAATTGGTAATATATGTACCATTTTAAAGAAAACAGGAGTAAGCAGGCAAAACACACTTATTTTATTTCTTATGGGATTCATATTCAACTGTAGGTTATAACAGAATAGCACAATCATAAACCAAAACATGGCAACAAAGAAAAAAAATTAAATGACCCCTGTTCAAAAGTCTTCATACCCTTAGTTCTTAATTCTTTATACTGTGTATTGCCCCCTTTTAGCATCAATGACAGCGTTGTAGCGTTACTCACCTTTCCCAGGGGCCGGCCGCGGTCCTCTCTTCAAGCCGCGCGCGGTCCTGCGGCTGCACGAGCCGCGCGCGGCTCATCCGACGCTTCAGGCAGGAAGGCGGGCAGTGACCGCGAGATGCGGTCACATGTCCCGCCTGAATCTAAGAGCGCGCCGCGAGTCTCGGGCGCGCTCTTAAAGAGACAGTGGGAGCCTAAATTGCCAAAAGGCTCCCATTGGCCCCTGTCATCCCACACACCCCATACACTTACCTTTTGGGGGTGTGGAAGTGACAGGAGCCAATCACATTAGTTTTGAACCTATTTATACTTACCCTTTTCCCTTAGTTCCTTGCCCTATCGTGGTTTCTGCTACAGTTCCCTTTAGCGCTTCTTGTGTTCAGTTGTGTTCCTCCGTACTTGACCTTGGCTTTGTATTCTGACTTCGTTTTCGCTTTATCCTTGTCTGTTCTGTTTGCCGGCTTGCTGTTTCCTGTGTACCAGACCCCGGCTTGTCCTCGTTTACGCTGTCTCTTTGTGCCCTTGACCTCGGATTGTTCCTGACTCTGTACTTCTCCTATATACGTCGAGTCCGGCCATTCTAAGGTCCGGTAGACGTATCTCTCCTCTGTTCTGCCTTCTGTTTAGCTGGATCCTGCGTGTAGGGGTATATTCTCGTTACAAGCGTGCAGTCTTTTGTAATAGCTGTGTCATGGTCTTGAGCAGGTCAGGTAAGAGACTTATGCCAGGGTTAATGTTTGGTAGTTTATTGGAGACTTTAGACATAGTTACACACAATTGCTATACTTATCAAGGCAAAGAGGGAGGCAAGTAAAGAAGGGAGAACATAAAAGAGTGTTAGGCAAATGGTAGCAGGAAGACCTATAAGCAGAATTATAGGTAAGGTTGAAAGAGAACCTATAAGTGAAATTATAGGTAAGGTTGAAGGAGAACCTATAAGCGGAATTATAGGTAAGTGTAATGAGTCTTACCTGATCGGGAGTTCAGCTCGCAGAGTTATACGCTCACCCTTGCAAAGTAGACACAGACCAGGGTGACCAGGTAAGACGCCACCTGGCCTGTGAGTCTGTGCACGGGGGCTTTCCTGGAAAAGTGCTCCAAGACGCTGTACAGTAGGGATTAGCAGAAGCGTAGTCAAGGGAAGCCAAAATCAGGGAAGCCAGAGATCAGAGTAGTCCAGGAGGAAAGCCAAGGTCAGAAGCCGGAATTAGACAGGAAACACTGGAACACAGGTACGGAGAAACAGGAACCAAACAAGGGAATCAGAGTCAATGAACTGACACCCCTCCCAGGGTGTGACAGGCTTTTATATCCAGCCAATTAATATGGCATACAGGTGTGCTAGAGTAGCCACGGGTAAGTTCAGCTCCCAGTGCTGGAACAAGGCAAGGACACCTATTACGGCAATACTATGAATGGCTGGATAGCACAGTGGCAAAAGAGCAAGATACACGAAGCCAAAGTCCAGGGTTCAAATCCCCTGCTGAATTGGAAATAAAATAGTAGTTTAGTGAATCAGCCCCCATTGGAAGGAGCACATATATTACTTTGCAATGTGAGTTAGTATCATAGTTCAGGTTGGTATTAAAGCAAGTTGGATGCATAGTTCAGGTTAGAATATTGCAGGTTTGTATAATAAAGCAGGTTAATAGCGTAGTCCAGGTTAATAATAATGCAGGTTGGTTTGTAGAGTAGTTCAGGTTGATATAAAGAATCTTGGTAGCAAAGAAGGTTGGTTGTATAGTTCTTGGACCTTGGAATAAATAAGCTTGGTTGAGTAGATAAGGTTAGTATTCAACAGGATGGTAAGTTCACAGGAGCCAGGGACAGAAGTCTTTTCAGGTTGACCATCAACTTCAATCTAAAGGCCTTGTATTGAGTAGGGTGTAGCCCTTTGTAGCATCAGTAATTAGTCTAGGCAGGTGAGGATGAGTGAAAGTAAGTTCAGAGCTAGTGGTTAGGGAGGCCACTAGTGGCAAAACATAGTTACTGCTGGAACTAATTAAATGAAAAGCAATACAGTTCTGGAATTAGGGTTTGAATCCTGACGAGTTGTCTATGAGTCTCCTAATTCTTGCAGGTGGTATGGCTGCCCATTCGTCTTGGCAAAAATGCCTCCAGGCCTTTGGTCGTCTTGCATGAACTGCACGTTTGAGATCTCCCAGAGAGGCTCGATGATATTAAGGTCAGGATACTATGATGGCCACTCCAGAACCTTCACCTTTTTCTGCTGTAACCACTGGAGGGTCAACTTGGCTTTGTGCTTAGGATAATTGTCATGATGGAAAGTCCAAGAGCATCCCATGCACAGCCTTTGCGCAGAACAATGCAAATTGTCTGCCAGTATTTTCTGATAACATGCTGCATTCATCTTGCCATCAATTTTCACACACCTCAAAACATCAGTGAGCCACCACCATGCTCCCCAATGGGGATGGTATTCTGTTCATTATATTCATTATTGACCCCTATCCAAACATAGCACTTATGGTTGTGACCATAAAACGCTATTTTGGTCTCGTTACTCCAAATTACAGTGTACCAGAAGCTGTGAGGCGTGTCGAGGTGTTGTCGGGCATATTGTAACTAGGTTTTTTTTTTGGTATTGGCACAGTAAAGGCTTCTCTCTGGCAACTCGACCATGCAGCTCATTTTTTAATATCGTCGCATTGTGCTCCTTCAAACAACCACACAGTTTTTTTTTCCAGAGCAGCCTGTATTTCTCTTGAGGTTTCCTGTGGGTTTTTCTTTGTATCTCTAACAGTTCTTCTGGCAGTTGTGTCTAAAATCTTTCTTGGTCTGCCTGACCTTGGCTTGGTATCAAGAGATCCTTGAATTTTCCACTTCTTAATAAGTGATTGAACGGTACTGATGGGCAATAACAAGGCTTTGGATATCTTTTTATATCCTTTCCCATCTTTATAAAGTTCTATTACCTTGTTACGTAGGTCTTTTGACAGTTCTTTTCTGCTCCCCCATGGCTCAGTATCCGGCCTACTCAGTGCATCCATGAGTGAGCTAACAAACTAATTGACGATTTATACACAGACACTAATTGCAGTTTAAAAAGCCACAGGTGTGTGAAATGAACCTTTAAGTGCCATTTTAACCTGTGTTTGACACCTTGTGTGTCTATAACAGGGCAAACAATTCAAGGGTATGTAAATGTTTGATCAGGGCAATTTGGGTGATTTCTGTTATCGTTATGATTTGAAAAAGGAGCCAAACAACTATATGATAATAAATGTCTTCATATGATCACTATCCTTCAATAAAATAAATTTTTTTACATGACCAGTCATATTTTCTAAATCAATGCCAAATAATCCACAATTTCAGCCAGGGTATGCAAACTGTTGAGCAAAAGTCTAATATATATATAATAATAATGTTTATTTTGTTCCACAACATCAAGATTTGTCTTTATTTTTGATCTCTTCTGCATTTTATTCTACTGAAAACCACAATGTGTCTACATTTTCATGCTAAAAACAACATCCTGCTCTGTCTGATGTTATTACATTACCTAATTTAGTAACATTTGCAAATACTAGTATCACTTTTTTACATTATAGAAATATGCTTCAAAGACAAGAAAGTGTTTTGGACAGACTCACTGTATACCACTGGAAACATGCAAATTACCTGGAATATATCCAACATTTTAACTCTAGCATTATAAAGGAACAAGGTTAGGTAGCATTTCGGTAAGAGTAACCACAAAAAGGTAAGATCGGGGGCGGGGCCGGACCGCCATGCGGAGCAGTCGCAAGATGGTGCAGCTCCTGCAGAATCTCCGGTTTTACCGCACAAAGACGACTTGAAAAGTGCCTGACAGCGATGATCCAGTGCAGCAAGCCACCCTGGTTCCGAGGAGAGGCTTGCTGCAAAGTTCTAGTCCCTCGGAGGGGCGCTCTCCGTCGTCCACGATGGGGACCGCTCGGGCGGTGAGTAGAGCAGACGGCCGCTGCCCTGCTGTCCTGCCCACCAGCGGTCAGAGCGAAGCACAAAGCTGGGTGGAGCTGGCCCTGTCCTCCCCCCTCTGGACCGGGGGGGGTGATCCCGGTCCCCACCCGAACCCTGCCGGCATGCAGCAACATCGGCACTCCAGGCTGTGACAGAGAGGCCCCAATCCTCAAGGGCCGTAATCAAAATGGCGGAGACCGCATGCCGAGTCACCCGAGAAGCACTCACCTCACAGTGGCAGCAGGCCGGCATGAGCCATATGGGAACTGGCGGTCACCTGCAAAGACCCATCTGGAGCCTGGCAAAACTGGCGGAGAAGCCGGAGCCACCTCAGGCCGACACAACCAGCACCACAAGCAACCACTCACCTAAACACCACCACCGGCCTAACTCAAAGAGGAAGCAGTGAATCTCCAGCCGTACCGCGCAAGACACACATGGACACGACGAGACTACGGGGACTTACCTCCCGGGCGAGACAGGCACTTGAAGGAACCGCAAGTACACCAATAGGGGACTTTCACTATACCTAACACAGCGGTTCCTGGGCCCTTACCCTTCTGCCACTTTTAAGCTACCCAATGGGGTCTCCTGGCACAAAACCGCCGACTATCAACTTGCCGGACTGGGGGCCACCCGGGGTGGAAAGAATCAAATTGCAATTACACATGTTTTAGCGAAGATGCCTTAACATATATACACTAGACGTGCTAGATAACTTAGTGCCTATATTCTTTAATTGCAATAATTAATCTAAGAGATCTGTTAATCTTAATATGAATATAAAGCGACACATATCTGTGAATCAAACTACTACTACTTTAACTTGTCTGTATAAGCGTGAGAAACTATCCTGTTTATATAACTACTAAAAAAGTGCAATGTCATTAATGCCATGTAACAATGCGTGTTTGCAAACTTGAATGCACCAGCTACTGTGGCAGTGCAAATTCACATGTTAACCTTATGCACGAACAAAAAAAAAGAATAAAAAAATAAATAAAAAAAAATAAAAAAAAAAAAAGGTAAGATCAACTGAAAAGAAAAAGGAAGAAAAAAAAATCATACTAGCTTCACAAAAACACTTAACCCCTTAAGGACCAAACTTCTGGAATAAAAGGGAATCATGACATGTCACACATGTCATGTGTCCTTAAGGGGTTAAAGGAACACTTGAAACAATAAACACAACAATTTAGTAGACATATCCCATAAGAAAATATGTATGGAATTTGTTTTATGCGTTTTGGGGGGAGTGTGGTAGGGGGCAATCTTGGCTAGCAATAACTGTTTATCTAGTATTTGCAGCCACTAAAAACACATCTTCCCCAGCCAGAGTCAAACTTGCCACAAGTCAAAATAGGCCCCTACCTACAGGAGCATGTCCTTAGGGGGCGCTTTTGTTGCCAGTTAGAACGTGTTTTGTTGAAGATTAAAGGGGCACTATAGGCACCTCGACCACCTTATCTCATTGTCCCTGATATGTTATCCCTGCAGCTTCAATGCAACATTGCAGTTTCAGAGAAACTGCAATGTTTACATTGTAAGGTTAAGCCTGACTCTAGTGACTGTCTACCAGACAGCCACTAGAGGCGCTTTTTGGGCTTTCACGGACTTTGAAATAATGCAGGACGTCTACACGCTTAGCATGAGGTTGTCTTCTAAATACACATAGAAAGTATTGATTTACTGCTTTACTATGGGGAAAGTATAATGCGTGCACCAAGCATGCCGAGCATGCAGATTACATTCCCCCCATTAGGCTGACATCAGACGGGGAGAAGCCTGACCTCAGTTCCGAAATCATGTAAGTGTAAGAATAATTTTTAACCCTATATTTGCTTTCAGTGGGGAGGGGAGGAGAGGGAAGGGGACACAAGGGGGAGGCAGAGCAACCTTATAAAGTTAGGTTACAGCTTTGTATTCCTAACACTATAGTGTTCCTTTAAGGGGCTGGTGGGGAGAGATAAGTACCAGGAGCCTTCGTCAAAGTCCTCTGTAGTCCAGTCATCCTCCTATGCTTGAAGGTGGAGCTAAAGGAATAGTAATTAGACTTGGGCATTTGTTTTTTGTTCTGTGACGGACCACCTGGCACCCCAACCGGGTACCTCAGTCAATCACTGCTTCCTAGTGAGTACCATCAGCACTGCACTGGAACACCATAACCACCGTAAACCCCACAAACCGCAGCAGCTTGATTGGGGTCTCGCCGTCCTCCACCCACCCTGGACCCATGACTAGGTAGGTCTCTCCTAGTCCAGAGAGCGTAGCAGGAACGAGCTAGTGATTATACTCAGGGGAGTATTGTGATATAGCAATCCCCAGAGTGTATGTAGTTCTCCAATCCCCCAAACATGAGCCAAGACTTCATGAAGGGGTAAACAAATCTCTCTTTAATGTTGCCACACTAGCCTTTTATGCAAGTCCCCATGCAAGGGGTACGCCCACATGGACCTTGTTTGGGACAGGGACACAAAGTTTACAAACCAATCAGAACAGTAATTAAATGTACAACACTCCCATAACAAACATACAATCCCTCCCCTCTGCCTGTGAGATAATTGAGTCAGATACTGTATTAACCCAATTATCTCCAGGCAGAAAAAACACATATTTTACAAAGTCCCATAAGTACCCCAAAATACAACATATCCCCATAAATGTTACATCCCCTGAACAACATATCCAAAAATCACCCAGATCAGAGCAGGGGTTCCTGGAAGTCTCTTTTTGACCATCTGCACGCATGGTCCCATGCCCAAAACAGTTCCAGAGAATCAGGGCTTGCGGTCAGTCTAGTTCGGTAGTTTGAAAACGAACAAACTACCGAACAGAGTAAATAGTCTTACCCTGGCGCTTGTTCCCTTCATCCAGACGAATGATCTCACCAAACAGTGCTTTTCTAAGTTGAATAGAATCAAAAGCAGGCGATGATGGAAGTCCAGCGGTGTTCAGAAGTTTCTTTATCCGATTTCAGTTCCATGAGATTCATGCGAACAAGATGGCCGCCACCTCGTGGTTGTTCATAGAATTTGCGACCACCCAGATGAACAATTAGAACACTGCGGTAGGAAACATTCCAAGTTGTTAATAGGTGTTAACAAGCTACAGGGTGGTCTCTGTTCGCGCAGTTGTTTGGTAAACAAACCATATATTCCCAATTGCACAAACAGAGCCTGTATGAAGTAGATTAGCCAGGTCTATTGCAGGGGCCATAGTCAGAGGGTAGGAGGCTGGCAAACAGGCCCCTCCAAAAACTCGTGGCAAACTCAGAGGAAAAGGGGAGATTGTCACTTATTTGTACTAACGTGGTTTCGTCTGAATTTTTCTTTTGTCCTTTCGCCCAAAAGACTAATAAATGAATGCATATTACAACGAATGAAACAACAAACAAATTACTTGCTGGCCGAAATTTCATTTGAGCAATTCGTTCTTTCATTTTACAAGGAGGAAGTTTCTGGGTTGTGGGCCCGTCCTTGTAATATTTAGAAATAGATTTTAAAAAATCTTTTTCATCCATAGCCTATGAGGGTCAATACTTATAGTATAAGGGAAAATAAATAGGGTTATGTCTACTAAACAATATAATAGAAAAAAAAGTAGCTACTAGGCAGCATGATTTTAGGGCCACCCGATAGACATCTTCAATCAGGGGCCTATCCAGTCAGTGCTGGAAGGAAGTGAGTACAAGTCACTTCCTCCCAGCTTACCAATGAGCCGCATGGCAGAGGGAGAGAGGAAAGGATCAGAGAGGAGGGAGTCTGAAAGTAAGGACCAGAGGAAGGAGAGCCTGGGCCAGACTGCCATAACGCTCCGACAGATGTCACTGGACCCAATGAAAGCAACCCTCATACACCCAAAAAAGTATGGAAGCAGGGCGGCGCCCAAAAATATCTTTGAGTGTATGTGTGTATGTGTTATTTGTGAGTGTATGTGTTATCTGTGTGTACGTATGTATTATCTGTGTGTATGTATGTGTTATCAGTGTGTGTATATGATATGTGTGTCTGTATGTGTGTCTGTGTGTCAATGTATGCCCCGAGTATGTGTGTCTCAGTATCTGTATGCATGTTAGTGCTTGTATCTGTATAAGTGTCATTGTTTATATTTGTGTGTCTGTGCATCTGCATGTGTGTCAGTGTGTATGAATGTGTACTAGTGTGCCTGTGTATCTGTATGTGTGTCAATGTGTTTATCTGTGTATCTGTATGTGTGTTTGTCAGAGTAAGTATCTGTGCGTGGTTGTATCTGTGTCAGTGTGTGTATCTGTGTGCCTGTGTTTTTGTAAGTGTGTCTGTGTGTATATCTGTGTATCTGGATGTGTCAGTGTGTCTGTAAATGTGTTTGTGTATCAGTGTGTGTAGTGGTGTATTTGTATTCATGACACATTTCAGCATTCTAACTCCAACACTACACACAAATACTCCCCTCAATTCAAATGTCAACACTACATACAGACACACCCCTACATTCAAAGGCAAATACTACACTCAGTTAACTCACTGCTTTCAAATGGCATCAGTACACAAACACACACAACACAAGACTACGCACAAATGCATCCCTACATTCACATTACTTATATTCAAACATACAAATACTGCTCAGTGTAATGTACAACCCTGCAAGGATGAGCGAATGGTATATCCAGGGGCGGACTGACCACTCGGGCAGATCGGTCATGGACCGAGGGCCCGAGGCAGTCAGGGGCCCGGCTGGCTGCATAAACATGCTCTGTCTGGGGAGATCAGATCACAGATCTCCCCAGCCAGAAACAAACAGAATAGCACATATTCCAGCGATAGGTTGCTCCTGCAACCTATCTCTTTCTGTTTCCCCCCTCTGCCTCCCGTCCACCCTCACCTTCTGAGACCTGGCAGTGATCCCGCTGCTCCTGCCAGGTCTCCTCCATGCAATGACTGCGGAGCTCCGTGTGAGGGGAAGAGGCGGAGCCGAAAGAGGGGAAGTTACATCACTTCCTGTCCTGCAGAATCTGCTGAACCCTGGCAGACAGCAGGTAAGTAAATATTACTTTTTTAAGCTAATATCCCCCCCTTACCCAGCCCAGCCCCTTCACCCAGCCCCAGTGCCCCCTTCAACCATCCCAGCCCTGTGCCCCCTTCACCCACCCCAGTGCCCCCTTCACCCATCCCAGCCCCAGTGCCCCTTTTCACCCATCCCAGCACCTGTACCCCCTTAACCCACCCCAGTGCCCTTTCACCCATCTCAGCCTCAGTGCCCCCTTTCACCCATCTCAGCTCCAGTGCCCCCTTTCACCCATCTCAGCCTTGTGCCCCCTTCACCCATCCCAGTATCTGTACCCCCTTCACCCACCCCAGTGCCCCCTTCACCCATCCCAGCCCTGTACCCCCTTCACCCATCCCAGCCCTGTGCCCCCCTTCACCCATCCCAGCCCTGTACCCCCTTCACCCACCCAAGTGCCCCTTCACCCATCTCAGCCCCAGTGCCCCATCCACCTATCTCAGCCTTGTGCCCCCTTCACCCATCCCAGTATCTGTACCCCCTTCACCCACCCCAGTGCCCCCTTCACCCATCCCAGCCCTGTACCCCCCTTCACCCATCCCAGCCCTGTTCCCCCCTTCACCCATCCCAGCCCTGTACCCCCTTCACCCACCCAAGTGCCCCTTCACCCATCTCAGCCCCAGTGCCCCATCTCAGCTCCAGTGCCCCCTTCACCTATCTCAGCCCCAGTGCCCCCTTTCACCTATCCCAGCCCAGTGCCCATTTCACCCATCCCAGCCCCTGTACCCCCTTAACCCACCCCAGTGCCCCCTTCACCCATCCCAGACCCTGTGCCCCCTTTCACCCATCCCAGACCCAGTGCCCCGTTTCACCCATCTCAGCTTCAGTGCCCCCTTTCACCCATCTCAGCCCTAGTGCCCCCTTTCACCCATCTCAGCCCTAGTGCCCCCTTTCACCTATCCCAGCCCTGTGCCCCCTTCACCCATCCCAGCACCTGTACCCTCTTAACCCACCCTAGTGCCCCCTTCACCCATCCCAGACCCTGTGCCCCCTTTCACCCATCCCAGACCCTGTGCTCCCTTTCACCCATCTCAGCTCCAGTGCCCCCTTTCACCCATCTCAGCCCCAGTGCCCCTTTCACCTATCCCAGCCCTGTGCCCCTTCACCATCCCAGTGCCCCCTTCACCCATCCCAGACCCTGTGCCCCCTTTCACCCATCCCAGACCCTGTGCCCCCTTTCACCCATCTCAGCTCCAGTGCCCCCTTTCCCCATCCCAGCCCCTTTCACCCATCCCAGCTCCTGTGCCCCTTTTCACCCTTCCCAGTCCATGTGCCCCTTTACCCATCCCAGCCCCAGTGCCCCCCACCCAGCCCAGCACCTGTGCCCCCCTTCATCCATACCAGCCCTTGTACTCCCTTTACCCATCCCAGTACCTGTGCCCCTTTCACCCAGCCCCTGTGCCCCTTTCACCCATCCCAGCCCCAGTGCCCCTTCACCCATCTCAGTGCCCCCTTCACCCATCTCAGCTCCAGTGCCCCTTCACGCATCCCAGTACCTGTGCCGCTTCACCCAGCCCAGTACCTGTGCCCATTCACCCAGCCCAGTACCTGTGCTCCCTTTACCTATCCCAGCCCCTGTACCCCTTCATCCATCCCAGGCCCTGTGCCCCCATTTTCCTATCCCAGCCCCTGTACCCCTTCACCCACCCCAGCCCCTGTGCCCCTTTACACATCCCAGCCCCTGTGCCCCCTTTATCCATCCCAGCCCCTGTACCCACCTTTTCATATCCCAGCCCCTGTGCCCCCCTTTACCCATCCCAGGCCTTGTGCCCATCTTTACCCATCCCAGGCCCTGTGCCCCTTCACCCATAACACCACCTGTGCCCCCTTCACCCATCCCAGTCACTATGCCCCTTTATCCATCTGAGCCCCCTTTCACAGCCCCTCTGCCCTCTTTATCCATCTAAGCCCCTATGCCCCTTCACCCACCTCACCCCTATGCCTTCCTGCACCCACTACAGTCCTCATCACTCTCATCCCTATCCCTCCCTGCACTCACTACAGCCCCTATCTCTCACTGCTCCCACTGCAGCCGCTATCCCCCCACCGTCCGTATGCCCCCTGCACCTATTATAGCCCATATCCCCCTTCATGCACTGCAGTCACTATCCACACACATACTGCAGCCTCTGTATCTCCCCCACACAGTAGAGCCTCTAGTATCATACAAACATACACTACAGTCCCAGTATCCCCCAGCTGCCTACTATAGCCCCTATCCCCCACACACACACAACAGCCCCTTTCCACACACTCTCTGCAACACAACCAGCTCTCTCCACTAACATACAACACTGCAAACAGCTCCATACACACACACAAACCCACAAGGAACCTCACTGTATGCACGTAATCCCACAAACAGCATTCCCACACATTCAATACCACATGCAGCCTCCCTACACAAACATCACAAGAGGCATCCTCAGCATGGCAATACTGCATACAGCCTCCTTATACACACACACATCACAAGAGGCATCCCCAGCATTGCAATACTGCATACAGCCTCCTTATACATACAAACGCAATTATTACAATTACTTATATAGCACCAACATATTCTGCAGCGCAGTACAATAGGTAAAACAAGTCAAACAATTAATTCTAATTCAACATGTTGACATACAGGAACACAAGCAGCATCCCACACATGCAACCACACAAGTAGCCTCCAAACACATGTGTTTGGAGGCTGCTTGTATGGTTGAACATGTGGGGGATGCTGCTTGTGATGTCACCAGCAAACACAGAGGAAGTGTTTAATTAAATTTGTTTTCTGTCTTTATTTTTATGGGGGGTGGGGGAGCGTAAGGCAAGCTATTAAGGGGTACTCCACTCAAAAACAATGTTTTATTTAAACATGGTTTTTGGTTGGATTAACCCTTTAAAGTATATCTGGCCCTGTTTGGGGGACGCCATGACTCACACAGCCATGCTGGGTAGCGCGCACAAATCTGTATGACAGCTGCACAGACCTTGCACCGGGAGGGGGGCCCTTGATCTCCTATTGACCGAGGGCCCTATAAGTTGTCAGTCCGCCCCTGGGTATATCCACAGCTGGAAAAGCATTGTGGGAGTTGTATTACAGACGGAGATTTACCTTTTTCCCCCATCCTTGAGATGGGGGGCCCCAAAGCATTATTGCTTCAGGGCCATCTCTACTTTTGTTCTGCCAGTTATGTAAATAGGTTGGTTTCAGTTGTGGTGTGTTTGGATTGTTACATGTGTAACAAAGGTCTGTACTGTGTGTGGCTAGGGGCTGTAGAAAGAGGAAATGTGTGTCTGTATGGGGGAATGTAGTGTGTAGGGTCTATCGAGAGTTTGTTTAGGGAATGTTGTGTGTGTATTTGCATAGAGGGGATCTAGTGTGTGCATAGGAGAACCAGAGAATGCATAGGGTATGTCAGGAATGTAGTGTGTGTGTGTGTGTGTTTGTGTAGGTATTGCAGTGTGTATCTATGGTGAGCAAGAGTGTGTAAGGTATCCAGAATGTGTACAGGTGATCTAGTGTGCGTAGGGGGATCCAGAGCATGTATACCCTACACATCTAGTGTGTGTGTGTAGGGAATCCAAGGTGTGTATAGCAGATCTACTGTGTGTATAAGGAATGTAGCGTGTATTGGGAAAACAGTGTTTGTAAACAGTGTCTGAGGGGTGCAATGTGTGACTATGTTGGGTTGTATAGACCCTATATTGTATGTTGGGAGGCGGGATGGAAGCAAATATATAAATATTTTGTATTTATTTATTTATTTATTTAGAAACTTTATACCTCTACCACTGGCCAGTGAAGGTACACATCGAGACCTGTGCTTGTATAGCGCCAGCCCTGTCAGCCTCATCCCATGTAATCACAGCCCACCAGGCATTTGCCTGGTTTGCCCCATGGCCAGTCTGGGCCTGAATGGACTTAATTCAATTTCTCAATGAGAATTACATATAATGGTTTTGATATTCGAACAGAGAAGTATCAGCCTTTGATAAGCTTTTAAAGGCGTCTATGTAATCGCTCCAAACTGATACATGGATTAACAGAAGCCGATAAACTCCTGATAATGACAATTGGCTCTAATTAAATTAAAGCATCTGTTTGTACAATTACATCTGGTATGGCGTAAATAAAACCTATTTTTTTAATTAGGGCAACATTCAGTACTACCAGTAGATGTCCCCATTGCCTGTCTAATTCAGCTATTTCTGACAGCCTAAAATGAGACATCCTTTGTATCACCTCAGTGAGAAAAGCGACTTGAATTACATTAGTAGAGAAATCACGCAACTGTTACAGCGCCTGTGAGAGTTACATTGTTTCCACTTACACTGCATGCTATGAAACAGGAGGAGCCTACTATGGAGTGATTATCATCAAGCAAGCAGATAGGTAATTTACCTGCCACTCAAACGGCAGGTTCTCAGGCACCCATTGAGGAGCCAGTACCATTCCAAAGAACTACCCAGCAGACTGTAACTGTAGGTTTGTTTTTAGCAGATGCACAGCCTCACAAAATCAGCATGAAGGGCTTCTTTATGTGCAGAAGCATTTGGAATGTACTGTGATATTCTTTGCAATCATAAATTGCTACGTGTTTACTGTTCACAGAGAATAGTTCGCATTTCTAATCCTGCAACACAAACATCAGTTGTTATTATGGACCCAGTATCTTACCAAAACATAGAAAACACACACTGAGAATAGGAAATGGCTCAAATCCATTTCAGAAGCAATGTGATTCAGACCCAGACTGCAGGGCCTGGGATGTCCTGTGTTCATATAGAAAGAACACACTTGCACAAGGTGAAGCTAAGTTTACTCAAACTGATGCTTTCAACAGTCTTCTAAAATGGAGTCTTTCATAGATTTCTCTTATGCAATAAAACTGACAGCTTTTCAGATGTAGAAATCCAGATTAAAGGGACACTATAGTCACCTGAACAACTTTAGCTTAATGAAGCAGTTTTGGTGTATAGAACATGCCCCTGCAGCCTCACTGCTCAATCCTCTGCCATTTAGGAGTTAAATCCCTTTGTTTATGAACCCTAGTCACACCTCCCTGCATGTGACTTGCACAGCCTTCCATAAACACTTCCTGTAAAGAGAGCCCTATTTAGGCTTTCTTTATTGAAAGTTCTGTTTAATTAAGATTTTCTTATCCCCTGCTATGTTAATAGCTTGCTAGACCCTGCAAGAGCCTCCTGTATGTGATTAAAGTTCAATTTAGAGATTGAGATACAATTATTTAAGGTAAATTACATCTGTTTGAAAGTGAAACCAGTTTTTTTTTCATGCAGGCTCTGTCAATCATAGCCAGGGGAGGTGTGGCTAGGGCTGCATAAACAGAAACAAAGTGATTTAACTCCTAAATGACAGTGAATTGAGCAGTGAAATTGCCGGGGAATGATCTATACACTAAAACTGCTTTATTTAGCTAAAGTAGCTAAATTTGGGTATAGCATACCCTAGCATTGATGGCTCATCGTTGTTCTTTATTTTCTTAAAAATACAAGTACCTAAGTACTTAAGGAGCTAAGTGGGGAAATAAGTGAATCTCTGTATTTAATCTTTCAGGATTATTTTCTTTTAAGAATTGTACCGGAGGATTTGAGGAAGGCAGATGTCCTTGCCTGGAAATTATAGACTTATGCTTAACTTCTGTGGCTGGGAAAGTATTTGAACGGTTATCAAGGGATAATATTCAGGAATTTATTGGGAAGAACATTGTTATTAGCAATAATCAGCATGGTTTTATGAAGCACAGGTCATGTCAAACTAACTTAATTGCATTGTATGAAGAAGTAAGTAGAACTATAGATCAGGATGTTGCAGTGGATGTGATCTACTTGGATTTTGCAATGGTGTTTGATACGGTTTCACGCAATAGGTTAGTGTTTACACAAAAAGAAATTGATCTAGATGAAAATGTTTGTTCTTAATTTGAACATTGGCCTAAAGATAGAGCACAAAGAGTTGTCATTAATGGTTAATTAATTAATTAATTTTCAAACTGGACAAAAGTGGTAAGTGGTGTTCCGCAGGGTTCTGGAAGACCACACTTTGAATGTGCTGTGCAATTTTGAGCACCTATTCTAAAGAAGGATATCATAGCACTAGAAAAAGTGAAGAGACGAGCTACAAAATTAATAAAAGAAAAGGAGCATTTTAATTATGAAGATAGGTTACATTTAAATCTCTTTAGTTTTGAAAAACAGCACCTCAGAGAACGGATATCATAGCATTATACAAAAATATTCTAATACAAACTATTATCTGGAAATCTATTCATAAACAAGAGACTATCCATGGGAAACAAGTTCATGCATTTAGACTGGAAGAAAGGAGATTTAGTCTAAGGCAAAGGAAAGGGTATTTTACAGTAGGAACAATAAGAGTGTGGAATTATCTGCCTGAAAAGGTGGTTTTATCAGAGTCTGTACAGATGTTTACATAGCAACTGGATAAATAGTTGCAAAAACATAATATCCAGGGATTGAATTTTTAATTTATAGAGTAATAGCTTCATGATTTGAGGAGATCTGACTGTCATTCTGGGGTCAAGAAGGATATTTTTCTAGTGTTTAGTAGATTTTTTTTTTTGCCTTCTTTTGGATCAACAGCAAAAGCAGATGTGAGAAAAGCTGAACTTGATGGGCACATATCTCTTTTCAGTTATGTAACAATATGTGAGTAATTAGTAAGCAAGTTTGGCATCTTTGCTCTCAAGCGGTTATATTTGCTAAGCTTTCCATGATGTTTAACAAGATAGAGTCCCAAATGTTTGATATCGCTGTACTAGTCTTTAAAAAAACATTCCACCGATGTTCCTCTATTTTTGAGCCTGCTAGCCTTTATTGTTATTTTTATATTTATTTTATTCTATCATTGTTCCTGACATTACCTGAAGCACAAACTTCCTGGAAGTTGGTGGGGATTGTTCCACCCACACTGCAAATACTACACTATTAGTATTACTCTTTCTATCTCTTCTCTCCAATTTTGTTCCGGAGTCAAATGCCAGAGCTGAAAAGGCTCGCGCTGTGCATCTGCACAGCAACAGCCTTTCAGCCAATCAGGTAATCAGGAGAACCATGCTGAGCGCGGGAATCCTGATTACCTCAGATTTTTTAAATGGCATCATTGATGGAGGACTCTATTTCTGTGTCTGCCACAGATTTAGTGGATGCCTCTCTTAAAGGCAGCCCCATCAATGTTAGAAAGCTCCATATGAGAGCTTTCCTTGCCAGGGATCTATCCTCTTCATCATCTGAGGAGGATTTGGTCCCAGTTTTAAATAAAAAGCATAAAGGAAGACGGCTGGTCTCTTCCGCCAGTTCCTCGTCTGAGGAAAACTTCTCCACTCCTCCTTCCCCTCATACTCGTTTGAGTAAGCATAAAATTAAGGGGACAGGACCCCAAAAAAGGAATAGCGTGTTTCTCTCGTTTGAGCACCAGAAACACCTTCCAGAGGAAAAGGGAAAATCTTGTTGGAGGTTAGATAGTCCCTCTCCTTCCTCCCAAAGCCGTCCCAGTTCCAGATACGGCTCTCCAGAAATAGACTGGGAATTCGAGGAAGTGGTTCGTTCAGCAGCTTCCACTGAGCAAGGGAAACTAAGCAATGTTCAGATGGCCAGAGTAAGTCTCCTAGGAAAGACTCTCCCATCAAAATTATTTCACTCCAGATGGGCTATGGAGCACGATTCTGAGGCTAGAGATTTTGCTAAACTAGCCTTCAGATCCCCCTTGGTTAAGGAGAACCTTCTCCTCAGGAACCACATCGGTATCCCGGACATTCAGGCTTTAATGGCCCCAGAGGTAGACCCTGCGCTGTTATCCATTACAGGGAGCAGCGTATCCTCTGATCCCACAGACCAGACTTTTCGCAATATACAGTTCAAAATTGCTGATGCTGTGGGCCCACTATTACTGATGCTGGATAAGGCAGAAAAAGAAGGCAATGCTCAGAAACCTTCCGCTTCATCTCTGTTGGCATCTAAGATGGCCCTTTTAACAGCGTCTGGCATGGCAGTGCTAATTATTGGCCAATCCTTTAATTACATATCAAACATCCGCAGATCCCGCTGGCTCCATGCAGCAGGTCTGTCCGACCTAGCCCCCAAATCGCATGAGTTCCCAAATTTGGAGGATTCTTACCTATTCGGTCCCTCGTTCATTCAGGAGGTTAAAGGCCATTACAAGGCAAGGAGATCCTTTTCAGAACTCAAGAAGACCGTCTCTGGCTACAAAAGGCCCTTTCGGACAGAGGGTCGCCCCTATAGGGCTGCAGTAGCGTCCCGAGAAGCCTCTCACCAGGCCCAGTACCGCCACTACAGTGGAAGACACAAGCTCCCAGGCGGTGGCAGAGGAGCGCATTCCAGAGGCGGTTCAGTTTCCAAAAGAAAACCCATGCATTCAAGTAAGTGTGCCTCCTCATATGCCACTAAATTGGAAGGATATTTCCTCAGACAAATGGGTTCTAAAGATTTTTCAAAGGGGTTTACAACTCCCCCTTTTAAGGTTCCCAGTCCAGACATTTGCACCCTACAGAGAGGTGAACCCAGTGCTAGATGCCTCCCTTTCCTTAGCTTTAAGTCAAGGGAAAATAGAGTTGGCAGACATGTCTATTACAGGATGGGTCAGCCCATTGTTCCCAATCCCAAAGTCAGACGGTTCCTGGAGACCGGTCCTAAACGTGAGGCCTCTGAACGCTTTCATCAAAAGGAAAAGGTTCAGGATGGAGGGTTTATCAGATCTTCCAGGCTTAGTACAGAAAGCATTTTTCTGCATAAAGTTAGACCTAAAAGATGCCTTCCATTCAGTCCCCATAGCCAAGAAACACAGGCGTTTTCTCAGGTTTCAGTGGAAAGGAAAAGTGTGGCAGTGGACCGTTGTGGTGTTTGGCCTATCCAACGCAACATACACATTCTCCAGAATTATGAAATCAGTGATAGCTCATGTCAGACTAAAAGGTTTTATGTGTCTATACTATCTAGACGACATCCTGCTCATGCACCCAGATGGGGAAGCCCTTGCTTCTCAAAGGGATTACCTTGCTTCCCTTTTACAAGACCTGGGATTTGTAGTAAATTTACAGAAATCAGTCCTAATTCCCACTCAAAGCATCCTCTTTCAAATTACTGGTACATCTGAACTCATCTCTCAAGCACCAGAGTTGGTCCTTGAGAGACCTAGCAAAGATTATCGGGAAATTAACACCAGCATACAACAATTCCCCCCTTACTTTGCAGAAGAAGTCAGCAGTTTTTAGGGAACCGACTAAGACAGGGCAGCCATTGGGAATCAAAATTTGTTCTCCCCAAGAAGGTCAGAGAAGAATTGAAGTCCATTCTGGAGTTAGAAATTCCACTTCCTCGTCCACTGTTAGAGCAGCCTGCGGCAGTCACTCTGACGTCAGATGCCTCAAGTCACGGTACGACCCAGAACGCCATAAGAGGAATCTGGTCAGACCAAGAGAGTCACCTCCATATAAACATCATGGAGTTACGAACTATAAAATTAGCTCTCAAGGGCCTAGTTCCTCTAAACCAGTCACCGACGTTGGTAAAAGTCCATTCGGACAACAGGACAGCGGTGGCTTATATAAACCATAGAGGGGGTACAAGCTCAAGGGGTCTTTGCTTAGAGGCTCTAGATCTTTGGTCTTGGGCCTTAACAAGCAATGTTCAGGTTTTCGCAGAATATGTTCCGGGAGAGGCGAACGAGCTTGCAGACTCTCTCTCTCGCCAAAGTTTTTCCCTGGCAACAATTCAATTAAAGATTGCTCTTTTCCAATGGATAGAAAGCAATTTTGGCCAGAGACAGGTAGATCTGTTTGCATCCCAAACATCTGCTCAAACTCCCAGGTTCGTCTCCCCGACCTGGACAAAGGGAGCTTGGAAAATGGATGCAATGTCTTTCCAATGGACGGATGTTCCAGCCCCTTATGCTTTCCCCCCTCCATCTTTACTGATGAAAGTGCTGGAGAAGATCCCCAGGGACAGGGTGCAGAGCTTAGTTCTCGTTTATCCAGTATGGACCTCCAGACCCTGGTATCCCTTGATCTATCAGTTAGTCAAGGGAACCAAGATCCCATTGGGCATGATAGTGGACTGCTTTCAGGGAACCAGCGATCTTCTGCTCAAGCTCCCACAGCTGATGTGGATCGCAGCCCTGGTAGCCCGTTAACACATGCCCTTTTATTGGATCAGGTCTTGGATATTATTAACTCATCTTTAAGACGTAGAACTAGGGTAAGAAATAGAAAGATGATCGAGGAATTCAAAGAATGGGAGGTTTCTGTTCTGTCTAACACACAAGGATCTGATACCATTCCTTTGGCGTTAGAATTTCTTACCCTTAAGTTCCATTCTGGTTTATCTGTCAGTTCAATCAAGACCTACGGATCTGCTTTAAACTTCCTGATCCCCAACCTTACTCAGGATGCCCTGTATTTGAGATTACTATAAAGGTTAGCCGTCTGCCGCCCATATACCCCACGCTACACATCTACATGGGATGTAGATGTCTTATTAAATTTCCTAAAGTCTTTGGATAATGCTAAAATTGATTTAAGATGGACTGCTATTAAGTTGGCTTCTCTGCTGTCCTTGGCCCTGGCAGCTAGAGGAGCAGAGTTAACTTAAATCCATATTTCAGAACCTTGGTTGTCCAGGACCCCGGGAGGTTTCCATATTATACTAAAAGGCAGTCAAAAAACATCCCATTTTTCTCCTGGTCCGGTAGAATTGGACTTGGTCCAAGATTCTTCCGAACCAGGCTTATGTTTAATCAGTTTGTTACAATCGTACCTTCAACTTTCTGCTGTATTTAGAAATGATATCAGTCAATTATTCATTACATCAAGGAATCCCTTTCGTCCAGCCAAGGTTAATACAATTAGAGGCTGGATACTTTCCGCCATGTCTTCGACTGAAATTGATGTTTCAGTGTTCAAAAGCCATTCAATTAGAGGAGCCTCGGCTACTAAAGCAGCAGGAAAGGGCCTTCCTCTCCCTACTATCTTAAAAGCTGCAAGATGGTTGTCCAGTAAAACCTTTGTTAGATTTTACCGGAGGCCATCAGAAGTTGAACGCCTTCAGTTTCTTAGGACCACCACCAGGTGTGTGCTATTCTACCCACTAGCTTTGCTAGGTGGTTATGCCTCCCGGAGGACAAATCAGAGTTTGCAGGAATCTATGATCTGCAAACTTTCTTTGTCTTAGGGATGATCATAACCACCTAGCAATAGCGCCCGTCCCACCCTCCTCCAAGTTAAGGGTTTTGCCTGCTGGTGGTAGTTTGTTTTTCTAAAACATAAGGTTATCTAGTGCTTATTCAACCTTTTGATATCTGTTCTCTGTTTTGTTTTTTACAGACTATAGCCGTACTCCAAGACAAGACCAACAAACCAAGGATCCACCCAGTGGTGTATCCTGGTTTTGTGCTGCCCTAGGCAGGACAAAACTCAGGCGCCCCCCCTCCCTCCGCGCCACCCCCACCCAACCTTTCCCCCCGCTCTGCATTCTAAATACACACACATTCACTGACAGATACGCATACACTAGCTAACAGAAACACACACTCGCTAACAGAAACACACACACACTAACAGACACACTCACACTCAGTAACAGACAAACACTCACTAACAGACACACACTAACAGACACACACTCACTCACTAGCAGACACAAACTAGCAGACACACACACTCACTAACATACACACACACTCACAGGCAAGCACACACTAACAGACACACACACACTAACAGACACACACACACAGTCAGACACACACACACACTAACAGACACACACACACTAACAGACACACACACTAACAGACACAGACACACACACTAACAGACACACACACTAACAGACACAGACAGAAACACTAACAGACACACACTGACACACACACTAACAGACACAAGCACTAACAGACACACTAACAGACACACACACACTAACAGACACACACACACACACACACACACACACACACACTAACAGACACAAACACTGACACACACACTAACAGAGACACACACTGACACACACACACACTAACAGACACACACTCACCCACCCACATTAACACATTTTTTTACATTTATTTTTCACACATTTTTTTTAACTTTATTTTTCACACATTTTTTTAAAATTTATTTTTCACACTTTTTTTTAAATTTATTTTTCACACAATTTTTTAACATTTATTTTTCACACATTTTTTTTTTATTTAACCCCCCCCCCCCCCCCCCGCCTCCTTACCTTTGGGAATGCTGGGGAGGGGGGGTGTCTCTTCCTCCCTGGTGGTCCAGTGGCTGCTGGGTGATCGGGCGGCACTGCCTGGCGGGCGGGCGGGCGGCGAGGGAGCACTTCCCCTGAGCTGTCTGTTCAGCTCCCTCGCGCGCCTCAGAGTGAGGCTGGGAGCCGGAATATGATGTCATATTCCGGCTCCGCCTCCCAGCCTCACTCTGCGGCTGGCGAGGGAGCTGAACAGACAGCTCAGGGGAAGTGCTCCCTCGCCGCCCGCCCGCCCGCCCGCCCACCAGGCAGTGCCGCCCGATCGCCCAGCAGCCCGCCGGCATGTCTGTTAGCCACAAGGCTAACAAGACATTTGCCTTGGGACATTTGCCCCTGGAAAATGCCGCCCAAGGCAAATGCCTTGTTTGCCTCGCGGCTAATACGCCCCTGGATCCACCTAAGTAGGAGGATTGGATGCTAGTAGTCTCGTCAGTTTGATATTCTCATGGACTCCCTGCATAAAGAATATGTTTGCTGGGACTGGTTTCAACATTTCTTTTCTCTTTATTGAACTTATTTTGTTGCATTTTATGATGAATGTTACCAGTGTTCATTTGATACTTTCCTTTGGCATACATTGTTGCCTTGTTTTTCAGCTCAGCTGTTTTATACAAAGTTTCAAGTCTATCTTGTATGTCTTTATGATTTATTAAATATTTTTCTTGTTCCCCTGTACTATTGGCAACTTGAGTTGTTTTATTTTGTGTTTAGACGTTGAATTATATTCCTGTACACTGTGGGAAATATTTATCCTAAGTACTTTGTGGGATGTGCTAACCATCCGCAGTTTCCCAATTTAAAAAATCTGAGGTAATCAGGATTCCCGCCCTCAGCACGGCTATCCTGATTACCTGATTGGCTGAAAGGCTGTTGCTGTGCAAATGCACAGCGCAAGCCTTTTCAGCTCTGGCATTTGACTCCTGGAGGCTGCCGCATACCCACTAGCTTTGCTAGGTGGTTATGCTCATGCCTAAGACAAAGAAAGTTTGCAGATCATAGATTCCTGCAAACTCTGATATACACCTAATGAGGACGGAATGGACTGCAAAAGAACTTTGGCTATTAGAAGAATTTCTAGAATATATATATATATTTTTGACATTCTTAATTTGTTGCATTTTTCAATTCAGGTGGGATACAAAAAAGAGAGAGGTGGGGGGGGGGGGGGGTATCAGACATCAAGTTACAATTTGTGACATATGCATTATCAGAGCGTTAGACCTGGCAACAGGCCGGAGTTGTGCTGGAATATATTTTATTGCTTATTTTTTTTATTGTATTTTATGTATTCTATAGTATCTACTTTTTGTTCACTTTTTTATTTTAGTTATTTGTTTTATTGTGTCTTTTTTTATATTGGTGCAACCTGTTGTTTGTAGTAATTATATGGGATTGCCCTATTTCGGATACCAAATAGGGTGCAGTTTAGTTGATAGCTCCCTAATTTAGTACCTTTATGTGGGATTGTTCTATTTAAAGATACTATAGTAGGGAGCTATCTGCTAAACAGTATCCTAAATTGGTATCCTTATATAGACAATCACACAAAAAGATATCAAGAAGGAAGGTATTTACTAAACAGAGCCACAATTTGGTACCCTTAAAAAGGAGATATCCCAAATAAAGTAACTAAGTTAGGGAACTATCTGCTAAACAATGCCCTATAGGGCAATCCCACATAAGCGTACTAAATTAGGGAACTTCTGCTAAAAAGTGTAGGTTATAACAGAAATCTCAATTTCAAATGTTTATAACATTTTCATCCAAATTTCATTTTTTTTAGAATCATTAATTTCCAAATTTTGATCAACTCCAAAGCACCAAATTGTCCGTATTTAGAAGGGACAGTCCCTATTTTAAGCCAAAATCCCTCTGTCCATCTTTTCTCTCCTAATGCCCCTCTTTTCTAGGAGTTCCATGTTCTTTGTGTGTCTAAGTGTATAACACAGCTCCACAGCAATAAAACTAACAGTAATGTGCCTTTAACCCCTTAAGGACTGAGCCAATTGTACAAGTTTAGATCAAATAAAAATGTAAACAAAACCTTGAATTTGCGCTATATGTCTGTTCAGGCATAATTTACCTCTTTTATATTATGTGTATTCACACTTATCATAAATCATATTATTCAGGAGAAACAGGGCCGGGGGGGTTATCTCGGGCCCCGCCAGAGGGGACCGAAGACCAGCCACTCACCCCCTATGGGGCACGCTCAGCGCCTGGCCACATGTGCTCCACTACCATCATGGCGGCTCCAAGACCCACATCAGGCACGAACACGTGCTACACGCAAACAGCAGTGCATCTAGAGGCACCTCACCTCGACTCCTAAGACTGGATCCCCTGTCTCTTACTTCCGCACCCCTCCCACCAAGAACGACAGCTCTTAAAAAAAATTATCCTCAAAGGGATAAAGGAGTGGAGCGGAGGACGGGATGGAAATAAGATAGGGGAAACACCCAATAGGGCACCCTGATCCCCTCCCTTTCATATTCTGTACCCCTCCCCAATCCTTAGACCTAGAGCAGCAACAAACGTTATGCACAGAGCTCTAACAAACAAGCAACTGACAGATACTGTAACCAAAGAAACCTTGCTATAAAATTGAGCCAAATGCAAGACTGTCATAAATCGCATGCACAAGCTATACGAACTCTGTAACAATAATCTTACTCCCTTGTTATATTCCGTACCCTAACCCCAAAGTGAATGACAAATTTTCAAAAATAAAGAATTTAACACAAAAAAACAGACTCCTGAAAACAGACTCCTCGGGAGTCACAGAGCCAAGAAGGGTTTTTTCTTTCTTATTTATTATAGTTGAATTATGTTCACACCTTTCTCTTATGTGCTTTCAACCAAAATCCGACAGAATGTGTATATGCACAAAACTGATAATTGTTATACTGTATTCATCTAACCCACCCTTCTCAGATTCTGTAAAGCATTGTATATAACACATCATATGGAAAAGGGCTTCTGCAACACAATTTTTTACTGTCGATGCAAATATAAAGAAAACAAAAAAGATATATATTTGAAAGTTACATTTTATGATTAAATTTGTATTTGCACTTTTTTTTTCATTTAACGTATTTATTGGTTTTTCATCAATTCAATAAAAGAAAGGCTACAGTGAGTGGGGTACAGAATAGAAGAGGGGGGCATACCAAAAATCCATCATAGCTTATAATCACATTTGCCATGAACCATTACATGTTGTATTTGCACTTTTGAAGTTATGCCTCCTAACTATAATTTTTTTTTAAAGTGACAAGCACTTCAATTTGATTTTGCCATTAGTGTAATTGAAAATCAAGATTTGACTCATTAGAAAAAGGTGGTTAGTAATGGGCTTGATGTTTGGAGAGAGTTCTAATAAGCAGCATCCAGACAACCCTTATGATACTTAATGAACGTCCTGTTGTGTCTGTATTTTCATCCAGCCAATGATGCTCGATGCCTGTTCCATCTTCTCCATAGGACATCCTCATAAGCAAGAAAACTCGCATTACTGGATGTAATTTCAGTTACAACTTTGTTATGTGCTTCTAATTCACTGATCTGAAACTTAACCCCTGCTGTTGTCAGTGCTCACATTTACAGACTTTGCAGTATTTCGTTGGATGGTATACTGATGGTATAATTACAGAGTTTGGAGAGTAGCACAGGTAATTAAGTGATTTTAGAATCTAGAATTTTTTTTTTTATTTTTTTTTAAATTCTTTATTTTTGTATGTGCAGATAGGTTACAAACAAGCGAGCAGGGCCACGACAGCTACTGCAGGCATATTCAAGGCATTGCAATGAGTGGCATTTTGGTACAGCACATATTTTTTTTTTCCAAACATGAAAACATCGAGTATTGATACAGATTAGGCTTGCATAAGACAATCCGAAGTATTTCTAGGTTTAGTAATACATTTAGCTGGTGAGCATACATTTGTCAAGCTAGGACATCAGCATTACTATTATTCTAGTAAGATTAGATAGTCGCTATGAAGTGATATTAGGTTAGAGTAACCTTGCTGGTGGACAATATGATTAGCATTAAGTGAAGAATAGACTTATGTTCAAACAGGCGTAACTAATATAGAGCATAACTAGGTCATTTAAGCTAAAACAATAAGGTAAAGTGTCACAATATTACGGCAGCTTGTGAATCACTGGTTTGGTACCGACAGGCTGGGTTTGGGCTGTAAGTCCTTTAGGGGACATGGGTACCTTGCTCAAGAGTATGTGGCACGATCAGCCGATACCTTGGCTTGGTAGAGCCATGTCGTCCCTGGGATTTCTCCTGATTGCTTGGCTGCAGTTTCGTGGCAATGCTTGGTGTGTGTTGCGCCCGTCTTCTCTTTGGGTCACGGCCTCCCTGGTCGGCAGCGTGGATTCGCCCCGGGTTTGCAGTGTTTGGTTCCAATTCCTTCCATCTGGGTCTGAGCCCTGCTTGCCCGAGGTTGTCGGGTACGTTGAGAGTGGAGCAAGTTGTGTGGGTCGGCAGGTCCCTCTCTGGGTTGTGGAAGCTTGGGTGCTTGCGCCCGGGATTTCCCGCCCTTGCGGTCGTCGCTGTGCAGTTGGTCGGGCGGCTACCCTGAGGGCTTGTTGTGGGACTCCGTAGTGGCGGCGGCTGGTCTCCGGACGGAGCCAAGAGGCCACCATTCGAGCTGCTTGACGGTGGGACAGTCCCTTATTGCATATGAGCTTGTGGAAGCTTGTGCAGAGGAGGTCTAGAGCTTCCAGTTGGTGAGCGCGTGTGTAAGCGCTAGTGTTCCCGCCTTTAGGCCCGTGCCGGGCGGCCATCTTGGGTGTGCCGTGGCAGGCTGGGGTCACTGCTGGCTGCGAGGCTGCAGTCGTTTGTCGTCGTGTCGGTCCGCTTGGTTTGTGGATACCGGGATAACCCCCTCCGGTCCAAGGGGGGGGGGGGTTAGGAGATCAGGAGCGCCTCTGAGGGGATCCGGTGCCGGAGAGAGCGGCCGCCTCTCCCCAGCCCCTACTCCCGTAGGCCGCAGGTCTCTTTTCGGGTTCAGGGCTCCGACAGGCTCCGGGAAGGTGTCCGTCGAGTCTGTGGTGCACCCCCAGTGTGGGTAGCACACCTCGGTGCGTTTTTGGGCTGAATAGCCTCCGTTATGGTCCATTTTGCTGCCCGCCTGGCAGGAGCTCCTTCCATGCACGTCTGTGCAGCTTGGCGGTCAGACTCCGCCCCCTAGAATCTAGAATTTAATCACATGTCGTAGCTGAGTGATGATGAATGCAATGAGCAATAATGTACGACTAGTCTTTATGTCTAGAAAGAAGTTCATTTTTCTTTCTGATGCGGACAATTTTCCACAGTTTTAAAATATCCACCCAAGGGAAGGTCTCCCTTCTACATCAGTGTTATTATCATAATCATTATTTATTATTATTATTATTATTTATTTATTTATTTAGCGCCAGCTCATCACACAGCAGTTTACAATATTGTAAAGGGGGACATTTTGCAATTGTTACGGAAGCTTTACAGACTGTTACGAAATTACCCGTTTGTTTCACCATATACCCTGTTTTGGTATTTAGACTGTGTAAACCCATTCCACGAACCGTCAGGACTATGCATTCGTACATACGAACGACGGACCACCCGGCTCTTGGCGTGTGCCGCCACTTAATCTTTGTCACCCCTGAAATAACCGAAAGACCGACCACCCTACGAGCGAAGTGTGCCTCTAATTGACCACTGGGAAGCTGCGGTCTGTGGTTAACCGCAGCCTAATTGACTGTCTTAGGGCGGCGGCGTTCGTGTGACAATTCACCGAACTGGAACACACGAAAAACTCCCGAACGAGGACCACCCGCATCCTGGCGGGTGGCCCCAATTAGAATGTTAAGTTAAGTACCCCCCTTCATGGCGATCCCCATTTGGCTCACGGAGGGCTGAGACAACCATCCTCGGAGCGGGGTTCGCGCAACTGCTTTAGGTCCAGGTCCTGCTCTCTATCTGCCTACCTGAAACCATCTCATGTTCGGGACAAAAGGCACAAACGAACCTTATAATGAAGAAACTAGCTATACTGTTCGTAAGATCTGAGCGCTATTCGCCTATCTGTTGCGCTCAGATCTGGGCTACCTAACGAATGGTTTAACGGAAGATGTGGCTATTAAAATATTAAACTTATATATTTTATACCGTTTTACCTGTTAAAATAAAACATGTGATTTTGGGCGCTTGGAGATAATTAAATTGTCTAACCGATGGATTCATTATCTCCAAGCTGGGCGGTAACAATTTCAAATGATACATTCTTTTTTTTAAATTTTTTTTATTTTTCAAAAAAATGTATCACAATAGACAGTACAGGACAGTACAGGACTTATTAAAAAAAAAAATATATAGACAATAAAACAATAAAACAATAAATACGTTTCGACAGTACTAGCCCTCTAAGATACTGAATCTTTTAGTTTATTACCCTTAATTATCCTCTTAATTATAAATTGGACGACATACCAAATTTAGTATCTTTACTTCAACTTGAGAGAACCTTAAATAGCTATTTACTGTCTATGATAAACCATGTAAGCATAGAAACAAAACGAACATAAAGTCACACTGTGCCGAGATCTATATATATCCTGATAAATAATACCTTACTATAGGGCTTGATATTTTCCCCTTTACTTTTTCCCTTTCTTCTACTTTCTCTTTTTTTTTTTCTTTTAAAAAAAAATAAAAAATAAAAAAATGTACATTATTAAAAGCCAAGAAAACGGCTTTATATAGAGATGCAAAATATATAAACATTACAGCCCCAAGACGTATCAACAATGTTAGCTCTGTAAGATGAAAAATTATTGAAAGAATTTCTGATCTGTCTATATTCATAAGTCACAGAAAGTTTATCATCTTTTATTCTTCTCAAAAGAATTTTTTTTTTTTTTTTATTGTTCGCTACGTAGTTTTTTTAACAGTAGTGTCCAATACTCATACTGTGCTAAAATCAAATAATGGATCCCACTATTTTCCTTATGTAGGGCTTAACTTTTTTACCCATTCCTCCCATTGTTCTATTCTAGGATTAGTATAATTGTCTTGTCTCAGGATTCCAATCTCCATTTTGCAATGGTTCAGGACCTGAAATTTTATCATGTCCCAAGAGGGGGAATCAGATAATTTCCAATATCTCGCCAATGTTGCTTTGGTCTCCGTTAGAATGTGGATCACTATATCTTTTTTGCTTCTTGAAATTCTAGGCCAGCCTAGATGTAATACAAAGGACTTACAGGTAAATTCAAGATCTACTTTTATCACCTCTTGACAAAATGTTGCTACTTTGTTCCATAGTTGCCTTAGGTTTGGGCATGACCACCAGATGTGGACATAGTCTGCTCTAGATGAGCCACATCTCCAACACTTATATTGAGAGGATGGGTAAATTTTTGCCAGTTTAGTGGGGACATAATGCCATCTATTGATGATCTTATAATGACTTTCAGATGAATTTAAACAATGAATAGCCTTAGTTACGGCATTATTTGCATTTATCCACTCATTTCTTGTAATAGTGACCTGTAGGTCTTTTTCCCAAGATACCAGGGCTGGAAATGTTGGGCTCGATTTATATAACTTATATAGTTTAGCACAATGTGATACTAAATTTTTATTACTTTTAGAGTTAATTAAATTCATGAATGTATGTAATCCTTCAGATGACTCTATGGCCCTATGTTTATGTAAAAAATGTTTTATCCTTAAATATGTAAATTTCTCTCTATAGGGAAGGGAAAATAGCTGCCTAATGTCCTCAAAGGACATAATTTGATTCTGTTGCATTATTTGATCTATATTATTAATACCATTAGCCGTCCAGTTTTTTATATTTAAATCTTCTATATTGACTGTCAAAATGCTGAAGGGTATATCCGTGATAATTTTATCCAGTATCTTAAGTCTCTTTTTCCAGTTTTTCCACTGCCATAATAAGTTATCCGTAATTAGGCCTATGTTTGTATTATTTCTCTTTTGTAGACTCCAAAATATAGCTAATAAGTCTGGAGATCCCAGTCTTGTGGCTTCTATTTTTGCCCAAGCTTCCTCTGCGGAGCTCTCTTTTAGTGATATAATTAAATGAGCCAACGCGCATGTCTCATATGTCTCTAAAATATCTGGGACCCCCAACCCGCCTTTTTTGGAACTCATATTTAGTATTTTTTTATTCACCCTCGGTTTTTTTTTCAGCCATATAAACTTCTCAAAAGCTGTCTGTATCATTGTAAGCCATGGTTTGGGGATTTTGAGAGGTATCATGCGGAATATATAGCTCCATTTGGGCATTAAATATGATTTTACATTTATTCTCCCAATCCATGATATCTCTGCAGTTCTCAGGTCTTTAAGTTGTTTATTTATTTGTTTCATCATAGGGAGAATATTGTTCTCTATGATTTTACTTGGGTTACTTGTAATTTTGATACCTAAATATTGCAAATGTTTCTTAGCCCAAGCGAAGTCATATTTATTCCCAATCTTCCCTCTATCTTCCTTACTTAGATTTTTTGCTAATATAGTTGTTTTATCTACATTCAGCTTGAGATTGGAATAATTTCCAAATTCAGTTATAACTTTCATCAATTCATCCAATGATGGTACAGGATCTGTAATGGAGATTAGGACATCGTCCGCATATAGTGATAATTTATAAACTTCCTGACCGATTCTGACACCTTTAATCTTTAAGTTTTCCCTAATTTCACAGGCTAGAGGTTCGATATATAACAAGTAGAGCAGCGGCGAGAGAGGGCACCCCTGTCTCGTCCCGTTGCTTATTTTAAACCAGTCGGATGTTATACCTCTCCCTATAGTTCTAGCCCTTGGGAAAGAATATAAAGCCATTACAGCGTCCATTAGCCATCCACCAAAACCAAAAGCCCTCATAGCTGCTATCAGGAAGTCCCACCTGACCCTATCAAAGGCCTTCTCTGCGTCCAATGATAGGGCCAGAAATGGGACTCCCGAATCGTTAGTGCTATCTAGGATATCAATTATTTTTCTCACACTATTACTGGATAGTCTACCTTTTATGAAACCGACCTGATCTTTATGAATTATAAAAGGTAAGACGGTTTGCAACCTGTTCGCTAGAATGCTAGCATATATCTTTATATCCGAATTTAGCAGGGAAATAGGCCTATAGCTTCTTACTTGATCTGGTGGTTTTTCTGGCTTATGTATAGGGATAATATTTGCGTATAGCATTTCCTCCGGGATGACCTTTTCCTCCACCATTTTATTAAATACATTTTTCAAATGGAGCGCCAATTCTTCCTTAAATTGCTTATAAAATATGTTAGGATAGCCATCCAGGCCTGGAGTTTTATTCTTTTTTAACGTATCTATTGCCTCCTTAATCTCTAATTCAGTGAAAGGTTTGTTGATACTATTAACCTGTTCTTCTGATAGCTGTTTCATCTTTTTATTTTTAAAATATGTTTCTGGATTGTTGGGTTGGTTAGGCAAGTTATATAGCTCTTGATAAAAATAGTTAAATGCTTTACCAACTTTTTCAGGGGTTAGTTGTGGCCCTTCCTCAGTTGTAATTTTCTGTATCCTCGTGGCCATTCTAAATCCTTTAACTTTATTTGTAAGCATTCTATTTGCCCGGTTGCCTCTGTAATACCATTTTATTCTTAAGCGTTCCAATTTTTTGGCGGTTTGCTGCCATAGAATTTCATTAATATTTTCTTTAATTTTATCTATATTCTCACTCATTTGTTTGGAGGGGTTATCTTTATTAAGCCTTGTTAGAGCATTTAGCGAAATATATAGGTCTGTCAAGGAGGAACTTCTACTCTTATTTCTTATTGAACCCATTTTGATAAAGTGCCCTCTCAGGACTGCCTTATAGGTGCACCAAACTACTACATCTGATGTACCTTTGTTTTGGTTATCTTCAAAGAAACATTTAGTTAATTCTTTCACTTTCTCTATTTCTTGAGAATTTTTTAATAAAAGATCATTTAATCTCCAACTGTTCCTTATTTTATTATCTGGGCTTATATTAAGGTCTAATATAACCGGGTTATGGTCTGACCAAGTAACTTCCTGAATTATGACCTTCTTTATCTTAAGTGATGTCTCTACTGTACCCAAGAATAGATCTAACCTTGAATATGTATAATGAACTTTTGAAAAGCACGTCAAGTCCCTTTCTTGGGGGTGGTAGATTCTCCGTATATCTAACAAACCATGTCTACCTACTGAAAGTTTAAGCTGGTTTGATGTTTTTTTGTTTTGGATAACCCCTTTAAGTGAGTTTCTATCTAGCATTTCATCCATAATGCAATTAAAGTCTCCCCCTATAAGGACTTTTCCCTTTTTAATATTATCTATTTTGTTTAGTACCGTTTGTATAAAGCCAATAGGTTTAACATTAGGTGCATATAAATTCGCTATTGTACACTGCGTGCAGAATTATTAGGCAAATGAGTATTTTGACCACATCATCCTCTTTATGCATGTTGTCTTACTCCAAGCTGTATAGGCTCGAAAGCCTACTACCAATTAAGCATATTAGGTGATGTGCATCTCTGTAATGAGAAGGGGTGTGGTCTAATGACATCAACACCCTATATCAGGTGTGCATAATTATTAGGCAACCTCCTTTCCTTTGGCAAAATGGGTCAAAAGAAGGACTTCGCAGGCTCAGAAAAGTTAAAAATAGTGAGATATCTTGCAGAGGGATGCAGCACTCTTAAAATTGCAAAGCTTCTGAAGCGTGATCATCGAACAATCAAGCGTTTCATTCAAAATAGTCAACAGGGTCGCAAGAAGCGTGTGGAGAAACCAAGGCGCAAAATAACTGCCCATGAACTGAGAAAAGTCAAGCGTGCAGCTGCCAAGATGCCACTTGCCACCAGTCTGGCCATATTTCAGAGCTGCAACATCACTAGAGTGCCCGAAAGCACAAGGTGTGCAATACTCAGAGACATGGTCAAGGTAAGAAAGGCTGAAAGACGACCACCACTGAACAAGACACACAAGCTGAAACGTCAAGACTGGGCCAAGAAATATCTCAAGACTGATTTTTCTAAGGTTTTATGGACTGATGAAATGAGAGTGAGTCTTGATGGGCCAGATGGATGGATTGGTAAAGGGCAGAGAGCTCCAGTCTGACTCAGATGCCAGCAAGGTGGAGGTGGAGTACTGGTTTGGGCTGGTATCATCAAAGATGAGCTTGTGGGGCCTTTTCGGGTTGAGGATGGAGTCAAGCTCAACTCCCAGTTTCTGGAAGACACCTTCTTCAAGCAGTGGTACAGGAAGAAGTCTGCATCCTTCAAGAAAAACATGATTTTCATGCAGGACAATGCTCCATCACACGCGTCCAAGTACTCCACAGCGTGGCTGGCAAGAAAGTGTATAAAAGAAGTCTAATGACATGGCCTCCTTGTTCACCTGATCTGAACCCCATTGAGAACCTGTGGTCCATCATCAAATGTGAGATTTACAAGGAGGGAAAACAGTACACCTTTCTGAACAGTGTCTGGGAGGCTGTGGTTGCTGCTGCACGCAATGTTGATGGTGAACAGATCAAAACACTGACAGAATCCATGGATGGCAGGCTTTTGAGTGTCCTTGCAAAGAAAGGTGGCTATATTGGTCACTGATTTGTTTTTGTTATGTTTTTGAATGTCAGAAATGTATATTTGTGAATGTTGAGATGTTATATTGGTTTCACTGGTAAAAATAAATAATTGAAATGGGTATATATTTGTTTTTTGTTAAGTTGCCTAATAATTATGCACAGTAATAGTCACCTGCACACACATATATCCCCCTAAAATAGCTATAACTAAAAACAAACTAAAAACTACTTCCAAAAATATTCAGCTTTGATATTAATGAGTTTTTTGGGTTCATTGAGAACATGGTTGTTGTTCAATAATAAAATTAATCCTCAAAAATACAACTTGCCTAATAATTCTGCACTCCCTGTATATATTTCATTTTGTATTTTACATATTACTATAGTGTATCTTCCGTTTTTATCTATTTCCTGGTACATAATCTGTATATCTATGTCACTGGATACAAGAAAGGCAACCCCACATTTTCTTTTATCCTCTAGTGAAGAACATATTTTGATATTAAAAGTATTAGGAATAAATCTTTTTGTATCTTTCCTTAACCAATGAGTTTCTTGCAACAAAACTATTTTTGCACCTTCTTTTTTAATATATTCAAATACCATGGATCTTTTATGTGGATTATTTAGACCCTGTACATTAAGTGTCAAAATTTTAACCATTCGGAGAAAGTAGAAGAATAGGACATAGTCTCGGCACAGTCAACACAACAACAACAACAACAAATAAAACATGGTAAAAACCATGGTCCCTCATGTAAAAAATACATGAAGCATCCCGTCTCCAACCCCCTTTGTTGGGGACAGGAATCCACACCCTATTCCCTATGGTGTGGCATCCAAACTCCATCTAATATTGGAGTAATATGGGGATTAAACCTCTCAAATGATACATTCTAATGCCATTGGTCAACTGTTTGTATTGTCCATGTATCCCATCAGGTCCAGAGGGGGCTGTCCCTGGACCTGGGGTCTTGGATAAATTGCCATGCCTGTGTGCCATTAAACTCAGTACGTTTTGACCCTCAAATCGCAGCTTCGACTCATTTCGTGTGGGAAAAGGGTGTCCTAGCTGTACCATAGCTAGTGGGATTGCTTTATAATCACAGGATTCTCGTGGTATGCTGATCGGAACGGCTCTTCTCGCTCTCCACACTCAGGAACCAGGACATCCAAGCGGTCCAGCCTTCAGCTAACTTGGAGGTAACCATAACAGCAATAAAAATTAAGACAATTACAAAATGTTACAGGAGCAGTAGGTTGATGAGTACCCTGTCTAAAGTACTTACAATCTGGAGGAGGGCAATGCTAGCTGTCTGTAAATATATATATATATATATATATATATATATATATAAATTTGTATAAAAAGAATAGACACTGACTATTGAAGTATGTATTCACTTTTTTTCTTCTGGCTTGGGAAGCCCTTAGTATGTCATGATGCAACACATTCTAAATGTAGGCTGTAATTGTGACATACTCCCCTCTCAAAGTGAGTTTGCCACGAGCTCCTGGAGGAGCCTGCTTGCCAGTGTGCTCATCCTATTATTGGAGGGAAAGAAGATTTACTCTTTGTGTCTGCTGTTCCAGCTTGCAGGTGCTTCAACGGGGAAAGTCCTTGTAAGGACTAGAGCCCCCAGGACTAAGTGTCGTCCAGTGCCTGGGGGTGTCTAGAGCTAATTCCCCATTCGGCTCCAGGAAGGAGCGGTTCCAGGGCCACAGTCAAGCTACGGCAACTGTGGGCAGAAGTGCTGAGGTTTGTCGGCTGTTCCAGCAAGGAAGCGGTCCTACAGTAATGTAGGTATAATTCAATACAAAAGGATGTGCCTGGAGGTCTTTAAGTGAATTTGAAGCTAATTGAGACATGCAGAAAAATGTCAACACAAAACTTATTTTATACTAGATATGGCTGGATGATTTATAAAACTAAAACAAAAATTACTCCGGTGGCTCAGCTGTTTTGTGCCAGAAAAGAGGGGCCACTCCTGCAGCCAGTGCTCTGCTTCTGTTGCAATTCCGGCATGCATTGCTTGCCAGGGAGCGTTGTCACGACAACTCACTGCAACACTTTACAGCCGTGGCTCGTGACCGTAGAAGTAGTTCAATGTGTCCTGAGACCCGCTAGGAAGCTAGCAGGGCTCGCAGAGGCATATATATAGCGGTACTCGAGCCACGCAGAGGATTACCAGTGCTACCTGAGCCCCCCAGGACCGTCATCGCTGTCACCGCTTGCTGGCGACCCTGATCTGTCAATTTAAACTTGATTGTGACACTTGCATAGAAACCCACAAACAACATTATCATGCAATGGTGTTACACCAACACTAACATAAATACAAATGTGTGTTTATATCTATACTGTTTCCCTGGACCCATTTATATTATTGTAAAAAGACAGTCTTATAATAGCCATTTCCACTTGTTCTCCAGTTGGATGACCTTGTCCAATCAAATGCTTCTTCATAGAGAATGCTTCACTACAGACAAGCTCACTGACACACATGATCACTATTGACAAGCTCATTGAAACACACACACGCTCACTGACACACACATGCTCACTGAAAAACACACACATGCTCAATGACACACACATGCTCACTGACACACACACACACACACACACACACACTTTCTGACACACACATGCTCACTACAGACACAGACTGTCACAGTCCAAAGGAAAATCATTTACAACCCTAATGATTAGGGCTGTATGACCAGCCCCAGATGCCGTGGCCCACAGGGATATTTCCCAATAACCTAGTGGGCCAGTCTGGACCTGGACCTCTGAAGCCCACCCCAAGTCCACTCAGTAGCCAAACCCCATTTCACCACCATTTTTCAGGCACCAAGAGCTGCAGTAGGGGATGTAGTGTGTGTTTGTAGGGGATGAAATGCGTGTTTTGGCAAAGAGGCCTACCTACAGTGAAAAGGAATAAACCTGTGCATCATGGACCTCAATATCCCAGGCAGAGGGCCACAGAGTGCCATGCATCGTCCACCAAGGCGGAGGAAAGTCAGTGTAAAGCAGCACCTCCGACCACCCTTTAAAACGGGTTAGCCTCGGACTGTCATGGAAACTGAGCCTATGGCACACAGATGCCGGTCCTCACCAGGCCTTGGGCTGGAGAGGCACCCGACCCTCGCACCAAACCACTCCAAGAGACACCACCATCCTGCTACCTGCGGGATTCGGCTGAGCCTAGCGGACTACTAATGGACACCCCCCCTGTTCAGCAACACCTTACCTACCACACAGCACTTCTTTACACCTATATATGCCGATTCCTCCTGTTGCATCTCTGCATCTCTGCATAAGGTGTAGTATTAAAGTATTACTGTCAGCCTGAGGTTTTCCCTCTTGACATGAGCTTGTTATGTATCGCATGTTTCCTTGTCTATCTAAAGTGATTGATATTGCTTACGTACCGTGTGCCCTACCTATACTGTCCTGGCAATCCACCTACCAGTCATAAACCCTAGTGAGGCAGTAGCTATACTCTCTGTTCATCAATGGTTAAAACTATGCTCAATCCATCTGTTAATATAGCCTGATCCTTTTAAGCTATCCATGTCTAGTTATAATACAAGTTTGGCAAGCATTATTATTATTGTTTTGTTTACTCTCTTCTTTTTCTTATTATGTTCCTTCACTAGTGTGATGTCTACTCACTCTCATAAGTCAAGACCCAATGGCGCAAATAGCCTGATTTTACTAACTAAGTCCGCATGTTACTAATCTTACTTTACTCTAGACACTTTATCCTTGTGTGAGAATGTTATATTATCAACCTAGACGCATACTCATAGCCGGTTACCTAGCCTGAGATATACACTAAAACAGAAAAAAACAGATGTCTTTTGTTGTTCGGAGTAATACACTTCTAACCCTGGATGTTGACCATGATGCCAAGCTGAATTGCTCTGAATTACTATTTTTCTCTTCTGTATAATGCTATCATCTCAATAAAAAGAAAGATTGACAAAAAAAAAAAATGCGTGTTTTGGGATGTGTATGTGTATGTGTACAGGCAAGGCCAGACTGGGGGGAAAAAACAGCCCAGGCATTTTTAAATCACAGTGGCCCGCTGAGAAAGGGGCGGAGTCAGATAGGGTGTGTTTTGTCATCAGTAATGACAAGCACACACCTTATCTCAAAGTAAGCATGTTTGTTCAATGCTCTTCCAGTGCAGACCATGTGCAGAGCTCTAGCATGAGAAAAAGGCCCTGTATATGTTTTGCACAGCGCAAACATATATAATAACATGCTTGCACTGTGTTTGCTTGAAACTTGTCTCTGGTGTCTTCATAAATGGGATACAAGGAGACAAAAATGCCAGGATAGAGTATTGAGCATGTGTTTGGAGCCTGCTTGTGGGATTGCGTGTGTGTAGAGTGAACTGGTTGTGGTGTGGTATTGTATTAATAGGTTGGTTTGAGTCGTGTTGTGTTTGTGATGTAATGTATGTGTGTCTAGTTGCTGTAGAGATAGTGTGTGTATAAGGAATGTAGCGAGTGTGTGCATACAGGCTGTAGTGTGTGTGGGTTATAGAGTGTATTTGTAGGGAGTGTAGTATGTGTTTGCTTATAAGGAATCTAGTGTATGCATTGGGGATTCAGAGTTTGTATGTCAGAAATGTAGTATTTGTGTGTAGGTGGTGCAGTGTGTGTGTGTGTGTAAATGATCCAGAGTTGGGTAAAGTCTAGTGTATGTGTGGAATGTAATGTGTTTAGGGTGCAGTATGTGTGTGAGGGGTTCTGTAGTGTGTGTGTGTGTGTGGTTGTATATATACATATATGTGTGTGTTTGGAAGTATGGTATGTGGTGTGCAGTGTGTTTGTGTTTGTGAGGGGTGCACTGTGTGTGAAGGGTGCTGTGTGTGTGTGCAAAAAGGCTGTTCAGAGTGTGCTGTGTGTGAAAGAGGATGCTGTGTGTGTGTGTGTGTGTGTGTGTGTGAGAGAGGATTCTGTGTATGTGAGAGAGAGTGCTGTGTGTGTGTGTGTGTGTGTAAGGTAGCTGGCTGTGAATATAGAGGGATTGTGTGTTGGGGGAGCCATGTTAATGTGAATAAAAAAAAAAAAAAAAGCAAGCATGATATCCTTCTTAGCTTTTGCCTCAGGGGTGGGGGGGCTTGCTGCAATCCCTGGTGGTCCTAGTGGTGAGTGGTTGTCATGGCAATGCTCCAGATCTCTCAAGAGGAACCCGTCGGAGCTGCAAGATAGAGCTCCTCTGGGTCCTTTCCGGTCTCCCTCCCTCGCCGGCGGCTGCATGTCAGTGCTAATTGGCTGGTGAGGGAGATTTTTGATCTCCCCACCGGCCCTGCTGTATTCCATGACCGTCATGGAATACAGCAGGGCCGGTGCTCGGATAGTGCGGGCCCTGCATGGACCGGCGGGGGAGATCCTGCATTTGCCCAGTGTGCCCAATGGCCAATTCAGGCCTGTGTAGGGAATTCATTGTGTAGGGGATACAGTGTATGCATTAATTCCCCAGAAGAAAGGATTTCCCAAGTATGTGGTTTAATCTTTTCAGAACAGGCATTTGGTTGCTGGAACAGAAGCAGCCAAGAATTGGGGTACATTCACTCAACGGGTGGACACGATCAGAACAAAAACTGATCCATAAAATTACTCTGGCAGCTAGAAGGGCAATAGCCCAGTCTTGGCTAAGTTCAGAGGTACCATCCATCAACATGGTGCTATTGAAACTCAAACATACTCAATTAATGGACAAACTGAATGCCCAAGTGAGAGAGATGCTAAACAAATTTCACCAAGGTATGGGAGCCATGGGAATCATTCTCTAGTGAGTCAACTTAGACTAGTTGACCGACCACACCGCCGGAGGCCTGCCCGCCGCTGGCGGCAGCTGAATACCCAGGCCTCACAAGGCGCCCGACGATGGGTCGACCCGGCCTCTATGAGCAACCGAACCGGTGGAACACAGGTGCAGGCCTTTGTGAAGACCTGGGGCAGGAGGGCGTCCTCCATCAACCCGCACCAAGCTGCAGCCCTGAGGAATTGCCAAGTCGATGGGGCCGTATATTTCACTCTACTGGCCATACCCAGCAGCGGCATAGGCTAAACCAGCCTTTTGGACTGGCAGTCCGGTTTATACCGCGCACTACCAATGACTCTTGGGGACTTGGCTCAAATGGCAGGCATGAACCCCCCTTACTGGACTTCCACCAGCGGACACACGTACCACATGGTTTCATGGTATTGTCTAGTAGCTGCATCTAGTTAAGATATGACATACTTGTGTATAATGCCTTGCATCTAACTATTACCCTTACACCAACCAAAGTTGAAACTCTATTGTAATTCTATGCTTTATCATTTATACTGCGGCCTGTAGACACATATCTGGGACCGGCCAACTACAGTCGACTTCGCTTGCCTAATTGCCAATAAGCAAGTCAACCATTGCGCATTGGGATCACTCTGTTCATGGTCGCATTATGCTAGCCTGTCCATAACGCCATTTAGGCATGCAGGCCTTAAAGTCTGCAGTATACCTAAAATACGACCGCGCAGTCGACCACTCTAGTAGCCCCGTTGCTAAGTACACGCCACGACATACTTATTGACATGTCACTATGTCCCATCCCACATGCATCGCTAGCCTTTTTGACACGAGATAATTTATCCTCCAGCCTAGATATGCGTAATTAGCTATTTCCCACTCGCTACAAATGTTTGGTTTATTTTACTCGCCTAGCGTGGCACATTTATGAACCTCTGGACACAACTTATGACTTTAAATTCTTCGGTTAGAGAGTAGTCAGTCGTATGCTCGCTTATTATACAAACATTAGACAGCCTTTTGGAACCTTAAAAACACATTAAGGGTTAAGTAACTATTATCAGACACATTTACCTTCATGACACAGCACTGCAGAAAGGTTTACATGCTTATGCTAACTCATGACATGTCTTTTTGTATATTTAACTCTGAGAGCCAACACGGTCAAGAGGCTGCTAACATGGTTGTTTTCAAATAGATTATTATTGCTTGGATAAATCTGCCTACTATATTGGCACTGTTAAGCATCAATTATTCTTGTTATATTAATTTGATCCACTACAGTCAACAAGCTTGTATTATTATGTTGCTCACGTGACGTTTTACAACTTTAAAAAATATGACAATCTTGCAATACATACCTTCTCGTTATTATTAACCTATGTTACCCCACAATGCCTCCCCTTTTTATTCTGTACCCCATAACGCATGTGCCATAATAAAAGAAAGATTTACAAAAAAAAAAACAAAAAAAAACTTAGACTAGATCACTTGAATAAGGCCAACTGTCTCTTTTCTCCTTACCCTAGCCCGTGTTATTTTCCTTTCTTTCAGTCTCTCTACCATTCTCCCTCTCTCTTACTCTCTTAAATTCCAGGTGGGAATATCGCCAGAACATAAATTTACTTGAGGAGTGGATAATCTGGATATGACACTATCCCTCACAGGCGGTGGCCAACTATCCATTCAACTATTTATCAAGCAAATGGGTTTAGTGGCATCATCTAGCAACAAATGCCTATTTATTCGAATGTGATATATTTGACCTAAATGTTTTTCTTTTTTTTCTTTTTCCTCTTCTTGCAAATGTTTTAAGCTACACAAGCAAACATTTTTATTTATCCATTCATGTTTTTATTTTCTCATATGTAATCGTACTGTAATAACTCAACTCCCTGTTGCTAGTATGGATTATATCATCACAAGAATCTACTTACCGATACTACTTCATGTTCATATTCATGTACTCTATTCACTGTCATTGTATACTGCTCTGTCTACTGCTCAAGTCTAAATAAAGAATAAAAATGGGTTACATTGGTGTTGTGGCAGACTTGAGCATATATGATCGTAAACTTTAACTAAAGCTGCATTATTTTTGCCCAAGTCAGGTGTTTAAAAAAAATTTAAAAAAAGATTAAAGTTGTGAGGTTTGAAGTTGGTGATTAGTGAATAAGTGCACTTGATCTTGTATGTTATAGTGGATGCAGTGTGTGGGCATAATTGATGCATTGTTTGTGTGTGTGTTAGGAATGAGGTGTGTGTATAATGGATGCAGTGTGTGCGTATAGAGAAAGGAGTGTGTGTGTGTTTTTGTATGTAAGAAACTAGTTGTGTGTGTATCATAGATGCAGGGCTAGTATGTCTTTGTGCATTTAATGAATTCCTTGTGTGTTCTATGATGAAAGATTTGTATTTACTGATTTGTATTTATATATATATTTTTATTTATTTAAGTTTATAATTCCCCTCTTTGCTTCTTCCCTATAGCCAGGGAGCGGGACATCTTGTTCCCTGGTGGTTTAGTGTTACTTTAGAAACTCCTGCTTGTTCCTGTGCACGCTCTTTTCGCTGATTGATGGTCACTTGAAGCACACAGACAAATGTAAACATTGCAATGCTTACAATTGTAAGCTTGCAGGAACAGTAAGCTGGGTGCTTTTGTGGCTTCAAGTGCCCATTTAATTAACGTTAGAATATTCACTGGGAATAAACAAAAAAAGAAAAAAAATGCCATTCTACCTGTGTATGATTTACTGAGAAGATTATAGGCCTAAAAAGCAACTTTTAATAAATAAATCTAAAATATATTAAAGAAAAATAATAATATGAACAGCAGGAGTGAGTGGAGACTATACAGCGAGTAAAACTCTGTGACTACTTATACAAGCTGTAAAAGTGTATACATAATAACACTAATGCTGAAGCAATACTGTTTTGCTACAATATAACATCAGGGTATTCCCAAGTAATAGAAGTGATACTGTATTAAAGCGGCACTGTCATGCCGAATTCCGTTTTTTTTTTAACCCCCCTCCCGCCTCAACTACATCCAATCGACCCCCTAGTCACCCCCAAATGCCCCTATGCCCCCCACATTACCTAATTTTTATTCTTTATTTTCTGCCCCGATCTATATTCAGGGCGCCGCCATCTTTGTGTGGGTAGGTGAAGTCCCTGTGGGACACGTCATCTACCCACACTAGATAGCCCTGAGATTCCCGCACATGCCCAGTGAAACATCTGGACATGCGAACGGGAATTTCACCTATTCATTCATTCATCAGACAGACGAATGAATGAATAGAAAAAATCAGACGAACAAACTAACACTGTGTATCAGTGTTCGTTTGTTTGTTCGGTTTATTACAAGGAGGGAGCTACCGGCGTGCAACTCCCTCCTTGCAATATGTAAAGACAGAAGCGGCAGGGAGCAGTGCTCCCCACCACTTCATAAGCCCCCCAGGTCCCCTCCTCACTCTATGGGGGTCAATATGACCCCCATAATAGCACAAGGGAGATTAAAATCTCCCCAATGCCCCTACTCGCTATACCGCGAGTAGGGGCATGTCCACTAAACAGTGAGCAGCCTGTGGCTGCTCACTGTAAAAAAAAAAAAAAGGGTAATAAGGGGGGGACGGGGGACCAATCACAGTGCTCTGTGTCATTTTACAAGCGTGGGAAAATTCCAAAGAACTTTCCCACGCTTGTAAAATGACACAGAGCACTGTGATTGGATGGCTTGAAATCCATCCAATCACAGTGCTCTGTGTCATTTTACAAGCGTGGGAAAATTCCAAAGAACTTTCCCACGCTTGTAAAATGACACAGAGCACTGTGATTGGATGGATTTCAAGCCATCCAATCACAGTGCTCTGTGTCATTTTACAAGCGTGGGAAAATTCCAAAGAACTTTCCCACGCTTGTAAAATGACACAGAGCACTGTGATTGGATGGATTTCAAGCCATCCAATCACAGTGCTCTGTGTCATTTTACAAGCGTGGGAAAATTCCAAAGAACTTTCCCACGCTTGTAAAATGACACAGAGCACTGTGATTGGATGGCTTGAAATCCATCCAATCACAGCGCTCTGTGTCATTTTACAAGCGTGGGAAAATTCCAAAGAACTTTCCCACGCTTGTAAAATGACACAGAGCACTGTGATTGGATGGATTTCAAGCCATCCAATCACAGTGCTCTGTGTCATTTTACAAGCGTGGGAAAATTCCAAAGAACTTTCCCACGCTTGTAAAATGACAAAGAGCACTCTGATTGGCTTAAACCCACCAATCAGAGTGTTCTTAGGCTTATTGCAGGGCGGGGCAAGGCTTTATAAGCCTTGCCCCGCCCTGCAGAGCTCAGTCTGCGCGGAGCCCTCCATGGGTGAAGATGGATTATTTTTATGTGCGCTCTGGTTTTTTCTTTTTCGTCAGGTTTTTTTTTTTTTTGCGCTCGGGTTTTTTATTTTATTTTTAGTTCGACGGCTATGATGGTTTTTTATTTGCCCTTTTTTGGGGCTGAAAAATGAAGATTTTAGAAAAAAGAAGATGTCGAATGGTAAGTTTAATTTTACTTTACAGGTTAGCAATTTTATTCCCCCCTCACTATTTTTTAGGGTGAGGGGGGTAGGTAGGGGCATTTTTTATTTGGGTGGGGGGTGGGTGACTAGGGGCTTGGGCACCCCTAGTCACCTTGATGGGGGGGGGGGGGGATTTACTTAGTGCCCCCACCCGCCGCCCAGGGGTGGGGGCCGGGGGGGGCAGTAGGCCCCCCCCTCCTTATTACTATGATGGCCCCCACCCGCCGCCCAGGGGTGGGGGCCGGGGGGGGGAGGACAGTAGGTCCCCCCCCCCTCTTATTACCATTATGGTCCCCACCCGCCGGCCAGGGGTGGGGGCCGGGGGGAGGACAGTAGGTCCCCCCCCCCTACTACTATTATGGCCCCCACCCGCCGCCCAGGGGTGGGGGCCGGGGGGGGAGGACAGTAGGTCCCCCCCCTACTACTATTATGGCCCCCACCAGCCCCCCAGGGGTGGGGGCCGGGGGGGGGGGACAGTAGGCCCCCCCCTCTTATTACCATTATGGCCCCCACCCGCCGGCCAGGGGTGGGGGCCGGGGGGAGGACAGTAGGTCCCCCCCCTACTACTATTATGGCCCCCACCCGCCGCCCAGGGGTGGGGGCCGGGGGGGGGAGGACAGTAGGTCCCCCCCCTCTTATTACCATTATGGCCCCCACCCGCCGCCCAGGGGTGGGGGCCGGGGGGGGAGGACAGTAGGTCCCCCCCCTCTTATTACCATTATGGCCCCCACCCGCCGGCCAGGGGTGGGGGCCGGGGGGGAGGACAGTAGGTCCCCCCCCCCTCCCTACTACTATCATGGCCCCCACCCGCCGCCCAGGGGTGGGGGCCGGGGGGGAGGACAGTAGGTCCGCCCCCTTTATTACCATTATGGCCCCCACCCGCCGCCCAGGGGTGGGGGCCGGGGGGGAGGACAGTAGGTCTCCCTCCCTTATTTTACTTTACAGCCCCCACCCGTCGTTTAGGGGTGGGGGGCAATATTTTTTTTATTTTTTTTTTACAGTGAGCAGCCACAGGCTGCTCACTGCTTACTAGACATGCCCCTACTCGCGGTATAGCGAGTAGGGGCATATTATTTACTAATACCAAGTCATTTTTACTTAGTGTTAGTAAATTTGGCTGAAAGACCAATTTAGGTCTTTCAGCCTTTTAGTAGATAGCTCCCTGATACCGTGGGAATTAGGGAGTTATCTACTAAGCGGCTGCAAGATGCAGCCACAGCAATGAATAGGATCGGAGTTTCATTCATTTGAATGAAATTCCGATCCGAACAAAGTACCGAATTGCATCCTAACACCAATGGAGAAACAGTGCTCATTCTGTTAGGATGCAATTCGACAGTTTTGCCGGCGTTCTGTCTAAGTGACAGGACGTTCGGCAATACTGACAGGAAGCATTGTGGGAACTGGGAGGAAAGCTAGGGATCATGGGAAAATTGGTCTGACCAGCGGAAATGAAGCACACTTTGCTCCTCCGCTGGTCAGAGCTGGTCAAGCGGAGGAATCCTCCATAAGACAGAGTCCCTACTTTGTCTTATGATTTTAAAGAAAACTAAAGAAGACAGGAAGAAAAGAATAACAGATCCCGAGAGAGGGGGAGAAGAGGAAGAGATTGAGGAAAGGTAAGTTCGGCATGACAGTGCCGCTTTAAATATCACTAATAGCTGTAACAAGAGGGGAGATAAGATGACTGCTAAACCAGTGCTGTCAATAGTTAAAAGATTTATGGAGAAATAAATCCCTACATGATAGTACAACTAACAACATGGGTTAACTCCACATACAATAATTGATAATGTTCTATGGTACTTAAGCTCAGAAAGATCAAAGATAATGGTTCAGCTAAGACAGATATCTGACAGACGGCAATTAGCCAGTTAACTATCACAAAAGCTGCCTAGATCATAGCAGCGTATTGATAATAAATAAAGGTTTCTGTCAAGCAGTAAAGTGAAAAATAAGGGGTTGCTGACCTGGCTCCGTTTTTTCTGCAAGATACCTAGCAATATATTCTAGTTGTAACAACGGCTGCCTGTACTGAATGATGTTATCTTATGCTTGACCACGGTGGAGCACAAAGTAGTAGCTCACCTGTGAAGGACTGCTGACAGGCAGCAGTTAACCGGTTAAAAGTCACACAAGTTGCCTAAGTGCTAGCTGCATCTACATAATAGGTCAAAGTATAAAGAGAGGGTTTACAAACAGTTTTGAACAGGTTGCCTAGGTAGTAGAAAATATACAGACAGTGACAGAGGAAGGCATATAGAATAAAGATTCCTGAGTCTTGTGCCTTCGAGGGCACCCCTTAATAAATCGCCTCGTCTTATCAATCTCCCCCCATAAACATAATAAAGGAAAAAGAAAGAGAAATAAAGTATGTAGAGAGTACATAAAATTAGTGAGATGCTGGACATGAAAGAACTTGATGTCGGTAATTTAGCAATTGATAAGCAGAGAGTTAGGTGCCGACACCAATAATGTGTCAGTATGTGTCCAGAGCCCCTGACGTGCACGTTTCTCCAGTGAAGCTCATCAGAGTGGAACCAGATACAGGCAAGTATAGGAGTATTTAAATCATAGGCTCTCAATTGATTGGGAGATTATCAGGATTCTGACCAATGGTAGCTTGGGGAGGGAATCTCAACCATTAAGAAATAATTGACTAATTAACCCTATGTTTACCTGAATCTTATGTTTTTTTACTGAATATTAAAATTATTAATTATAAAGAAAAAAAAAAGGTGGAAAGGTGTAAATAACAGTGGTTATCAAAATCACAGTAATGTCATTATTTTAACTTATATGTGATTAACAATAGTGACATAGTTAGTTGAACGAACATAGCAATGTTTATCTGCTAAACTATTTACTGATTAGTGCAGATATATTAGTGGATTCCCAAACTTGTTGACTAAAATGTAACAATAATAAAAAAAAATAAGGATTTTAAGATTTTAGGAAAGAGAATGTTTGTAATAGACCTAAATTAATATTGATAATGAATAATTATACATTTATTTGTGAAGAAGGGGGTAAAATTAAATTGTTCATTTAGTCCTAAAGGGGATAAGGTCTTACATTCATGTATCCATCTGGATTCTTTCCTTAATAGGGTGAGATTAGTGGCCACCTCTTTATTGTGGGTGAGTATCGGCCAATTGTCTGCATAGATTTTTCGAATGGGATTCCATAGTTGATCATAAGTGCCTACGCATCTAATTGTAGGTTTAGTATCCTTCACTTTGTAATTTCTGAGACTAGTTGATCTGTCCATACTAGAGACTCGTTGGAATGCCTTTTTAAGGATTTTGTTTGGATAGCCTTGCTGTTTGAAGCAAAGCCTTAGGTTCTTAGCTTCTTTTATAAAGGTTTCTTCTTTCGAGCAGTTTTTTTTGCCCTCAGGTATTGCCCGTAGGGAATACCTGCCTTGAGTTTGTAAGGGTGATGGCTGTTCCAATGTAAGAAATTTTGCACGAAGTAGGTTTTCTGTAAAGTTCGGTATCTACTTCACCCCCTTGGGATAGATTAATAACCAAATCCAGAAATTCTAGTCTGTCCTCACTGATGACATGAGTTAGTTGTAGGCCAATAGTGTTGATGTTCAGTATCGAACTGTATTACTGAGCCAGTCCAAAATATCAGTACATCATCAATGTAACGATGCCAACTAATGATGAATTTATCAAATCCTGTCTGTAACGTATTTTTCAAAATTGTGGCTTCCCACCACCCTAAATACAGATTAGCGTAACTAGGGGCACAAGCACTTCCCATGGCCGTGCCCCTAGTTTGCAGGTAGTAGGTGCCGTTGAACACAAAATAATTGTGAGTTAGTATAAAATTCAATAGTTCCATAAGGAAATCCTTTTGGGACGCTGTGATTTTGGATGATTTTTCTAAGCAATATTGGGCTTCAAGGCCTACTTTGTGAGGGATGTTATTGTATAAAGAGACTAGATCCATACTTGCTAGAAGAGTGTATGGGGAGACAGTGAGATTCTCAAGAGTGAGTAAAGTCTGTTTAGTGTCCTGAATATAAGATGGAAGATCACTTACAAATGGGCGGAGTATTTTCTCCATGCATTTGCTCGCTTGTTCTGTGAGTGAGTTATTACCCAAAATTATTGGTCTTCCTGGTGGATTTTTTTTGTTTTTATGAATTTTGGGTAAGCAATAAAAAGTCGCTACCATAGGTGTGTTATTTGGACAAATAAATTTGAACTCATCTTGAGAGATGATCTCACTATCTCTTGCTTCAGTAAGTATTAACTTAAGAGTGTTCAGGTATGAAGCAGTAGGGTCATTTGGAAGCTTCTCATAGCATGAGGTGTCAAAAAGGTGGACCATACACATTTCAATGTATTTTTCTTTTTCCATTAGTACAATATTACCTCCTTTGTCAGATTGTTTAATTACGAGGTTGGGGTTTGATCTCAATTCTTTTAAAGCACGTGTCTCTTCATGTGATAGATTATTAATTTGTATGGGTTTATCAGGAGGGAGTTGTTCAATTTCATTACATGTCATTTGAATAAAAATGTCAATGTTTGTCACCTCTTTACAGTTTGGAGTGTACCAGCTTAGTGGTTTTAGATTTGTGAGAGGTGGGTCTTTATCTTTATTGTCCAGTAACGTGACTAGTGTTCTCAAATGTGGGTAGTCTTCTGGTGCTCTACCCATGTCCCTGGCGAGTAGAGTTTCTTTTCTCTTATGTAGAGCACTCAAATAGGTTAGTGTATTTTAACCAGTTAAATTTGTCAGTATTAGGTGTGGGTACAAAGGAGAGCCCTTTGTTTAGAAGGGACAGATGTGTAGTATTTAGTTGAAATTTGGATAGATTTATGACTTTGTTTTCCGTGGGAACCATTAGAGCTGCTGCTTTTAACGATTCCTGTAACCCCATTTTTTCTGTCTCTTAATTTTGGCTTTTGAGAGTTTTGCCAAGTTTGGTCCAAAAAAGGAGAGGGAGAGGAGGAAGAGGAGCCTGGTCTAGATTCCAATTCTGTATCAGTCAAGGGGGGTTTATTCAGAAATGATACTGATTAATCCTGATTTCGTAAAATACCTTTAGGTGTTTGATTATAATTCCTTGATCTGTAGGAGTTGGAGCTATTACTATTACTGTTGTTTGCAGACTCTGAGTCTGACCAATCAGTGTAATCAGAAGATATATTAGTGGATTCCCCAACTTGTTGACTAAAATGTAACAATAAATTTTTTTAGGATTTTAAGATTTTAGGAAAGAGAATGTTTGTAATAGACCTAAATTAATATTGATAATGAATAATTATACATTTATTTGTGAGTGAAGGGGGTAAAATTAATCATACACAGGTAGAATGGCATTTTTTTCTTTTTTTGTTTATTCTCTATGATATTCACCATTTAGGGGTTACCCCCCTTTTTTGTGCCTTCTACCTTGTGATATCTACATTTTGGCCCTAGGTTAATTCTTTTCATTTTCTTCGTATAACATTAGAATATTCACTAAAATATAAATTCAAGAATTCCCTAAGTAATAACAAATTAAAGGCCATAAAATTACATATTCAGCACAGCTGTTTTTTGTTGTTGTTTTTTTTTCATGTTTGTTTCAATCCAACAAACCGTGGTTCAAAGTTAATAAAGTCAGTCGGTTCGCGAGAAACACAATGCAAATAAACCAATGAAATCATAAGCAAAGTGTAGCAAAATCATGGTTCGATTTTTATATTTAACTCCTTAAGGACCAAACTTCTGTAAAAAAAGGGAATCATGACATGTCACACATGTCATGTGTCCTTAAGGGTCTAAGGAGGATAGCCTACGAGTAAGTCTAAGACCCACCGGGGTCGTATTTTTGGCTACATAGTTGTCCTCAAGGAGCTCTACCCCAGGTGGAGTGGTCGATGCTGAAAATAAGGGTGAAGTATAAGGCGAGTAACTGCCAATAAAATTATGGCTCATCTATAGAGGAAAGTATGTTGGTTGTGGTAGGAGCCAGGGAAATGGCCTTGCTAAAGAGGGCAGTCTGAGCAAGGAATGGTCTAAGAATGGTGGAAGCCTGAATATCTGACAGGGAGCATAATGAGAGAGCACAGGGCCCTATAGCATCCCCCCTTATGTGACGTATGGGGACAGCAAGGTGTCTCCTAGCTTGCAGATCTTCAAAGCACAACTGTTTTAATCACCTTACTCTCAAGATTCACACAACATTTTGTGAAACATATTTCAGTACTTTATTTGCAAGCATGCTTTGACACTACAAGAAAAAATATACATATAACACACGTGCGCCCCAGTGGGTAAAACAAATATAAAATAAGATTTACCCTAAATAAGATTGTAAGAAGATCCCTTCAGTCTTCTACTTCAGTATACATACAAATACAATCTATAAAACAATATAACAAAAGGATGGTGTAGGATGTTTAAAACACCATAAAGTGCGCAGATATATAATGCACTCACAGGATAGAGTTAAATTGCAGACGGAAAAAGGTTTCTTTAAAATTCAATGAAGGTCAAAATCTTCTTTTAAACCTTAAATATAAAGGAGAGACACAAGGACATAGTGCACCAATCTGACAAATGACAAAATTATTTATTCAAGTTTCCACTCACAAGATACGAAGTAAAATGCCAGCATGTCACAAATCTCAAAAGAAGTTCAGCTCCAAAGGCGACCTCCTGGATATGCAGATTGGATGCAGCAATCAAAATAAATAAAAAATAAAAAACGAAAACCATACATATAAACATAAACTATAAAACAAAATAAACAATAAAATAGTCTTTACAGCCTTGGTCTCTACACCCAACGCGTTTCGTCCTGAATAAGGACTTCCTCAGGGGAAAAATCAAATATGTTGTGTCCTTTCGTCTGCTTTTTAAATGTTTGAAAAAGTAGATTCCCGCCATAAACGGATGCCAATCCTGTCGGATCTCCGACATCTGTGCTCGTTCATTGACCACTTCCGGGTTCCAAGCCTCGTTTTCAGATTTGCGTTCCGGCGGTGAAAAAGTTCCGGTATTGTGTGGAACGCACATTTGCGTTCCACAAGTAAAACGATCGAAAAAGTCCAAGTCCATGAGAAAATAATAAAACAGAAGAATACAAAATGGCAAATGGTTAGGAAAAAAGGGGAAAATCCACAAGTAAGCTGGTAACAGCGGTTATACAAGCTATAATAATGCAACAACATTGCTAAAATATATAAAATAACCCATTGGACTCATTGTGAAGAACTCTTAAAACACCTTTAGTGAACAAGCAATAAAAATACAAAAATTGAATAAATAAGCCCCAAATGACGAAAAATTGGTATAGACACGGAGTGTGTAATTTTAAAGTATAAATAAATAAAAATCCCTAATAGGATAAGAAAATTAATTGTAAAAAAATGTATTTATATAAAAAATATGAATAAAAATTGAAAAAAATTATAAAATGAAATAAAATAAAATGAAAATGAAAATAAATAAATATAAATATAAATAAAAATAAATGAAAAATAAATAAAAATAAAAATAAATATAAATATAAAAATAATAAATATAAATATGAAAATAAAATGAAAATTTTTTTTTTACAAAAAACACACCATATCAAAATCAATGTTAAGTCCAGAAGGGCTGAAACTTTTTAAATTAAAAATCCAAAATCCTTCCCTTTGTCTCAGTTTTTTAATAACATCACCACCTCTGTCATCTAAGATGACCTTCTCTATACCCGTACATAAAAAAGTCTCAAAGCTAAAATGTGGGCAATTATTGCAGTGAATCGGCACAGAATGGGTGGTTAAATTTTTCTTTATATTGTTGCAGTGTTCCATGAATCTAGTTTTTAGCGCTCTGCTTGTCCTCCCCAAATACTGAATCCCACAGCCACAGGTTAGGAGATAGACTACATTAGTTGTATTACAACCAATGTGGTCTCTGATTGTAAATGATTCACCTGTTTTATAGCTAATAAAGTGCTGCGTTTTTTTTGGTAAAAATCTACAACCTTTACATCTCCCACATTTATAAAAACCTTTTAAGATTGAGATGTCATTTTTTTCTTTAGTCCTAAAAGTGCTCGGATGATTTTTTAGATTCTTACTTTTTTTATAAATCATTCTAGGTACTGGTGGGATTTGTTTTTTAAAAAAATCATCTGCAAGTAAAAGAGGCCAATGTTTTTTTTAAATTTTTTGAATCTTAAAAGCATGAGCATTATACTGTGTTACAAAGGAAAGAGTAAAATCATCTTTTGTGTTATTTTTATTTTTGTTAATAAGAAGATCGTTTCTATTGATGTTCTTACATCTGAAGATTTCTTTATCTAAAAATTCGGGTGAATACCTCTTTTCCAAAAATTTTCCCTTTAAAATTCTCGATTGATCTAAAAAGCTTTTTTCTTCAGTGCAATTTCTTCTTAATCTTGTGAATTGGCTTCTGGGTACCCCCCCCCCCGAAGCCAATTTGGATGATGTGCACTGTTAGTATTAATAAAAGAATTGGAATCAGTGGGCTTAAAAAGGTTTTTGTCTTGATTGTTGAATTTTCAATATAAATTGTTAAATCTAAAAAGGTGATACTTAAAGAGTCAAACTGAGGGGTAAAAATTAATGATTGATTGTTCCTATTTACAAATTTAAAAAATTCATGAGCTCAAAGGGCCTTTCCAAATTATTAAAATGCCGTCTATATATCTCCACCATAGTACCAAGTTCGCGCCGAAAGGATTGTTGTTCCAAATGTTAGAAGTTTCCCAACTATCCATAAATATATTCGCATAACTCGGCGCGAACTTGGTCCCCATGGCGCTTCTTTTGACCTGTAGGTAAAAATTGCCATCAAAACTAAAAAAATTATGAGTCAAAATAAAGTGAATGCTTTCCAAAATAAATTGTCTGTGAAGGGAGGATACTTCATTATCCTTGTCCAAAGCACACTTTACAGCCTCTAGGCCAAGGGAATGGTCAATGATCGTATACAATGAAGTGACGTCCAGGGTTGCCCATATGTAGTCCCCACTCCATTCGATACAATCCAATTCTTGGATAAGATGTTTAGTATCCTTAAGATAGGATTTAGCACCTTTAGCGTATTTTTGGAGGGAAGAGTCCACATATTCGGACAACCTGGAAGTCAATGAATCAACTCCACTTATAATGGGACGTCCTGGAGGCTGCGAAGTAGATTTGTGTACCTTGGGCAGGAAATAAAAAGTTATTATTTTCCTCAACAGTCATATTATAATCTCTTGTTTTTGGGTTAATTTTTTCCAAATCGTTGACTACCATTTTGGCAAACGCTTCAATTTGACTCCCTTTTTCAGTGGGGCAAAATGTTGATTTAGGTTTAAAAGAAGAGTTAGAGAAAGAAAAAGGAGAAGAAGTTTGTCCCAATTCTCTCTTATTGGAACTTGTTAAAGGTCTATCATTCTCTTTTTTAGTAAAAAAACTTTTTAGTGATAGTTTACGAATGAATCTATTCACATCTATGAACAGGTCGAAAGATTTAGCAGGAGCATTAGAGGCAAATTTGAAACCCTTTTCAAGAATTCTTATTTCATCTACAGTAAGGTTTACATTATCAATAATAAAAATGCCTCTGCTTAAAGCTAGTTCTTTTAGTCCTCTTCTATCCTTTCTCTGCTCAACCTCCTTTTTTTCCCCAGAGCATTCCACTCTCCCAAAGGTGCAAATCGATTGGTAAGATCCATTTGCGGTAATTTTGGGAAGAAGAATTTGGTTATTCCTTTCTTTTTTCTTAAACTTTGATCTTGCTCTAAAAAATAATTTGTACATTCTTGATTTAAATTATGTTTCATATCATAAAAATGACATCTCAATCTTAAAAGGTTTTTATAAATGTGGGAGATGCAAAGGTTGTAGATTTTTACCAAAAAAAACACAGCACTTTATTAGCTATAAAACAGGTGAATCATTTACAATCAGAGACCACATTGGTTGTAATACAACTAATGTAGTCTATCTCCTAATCTGTGGCTGTGGGATTCAGTATGTGGGGAGGACAAGCAGAGCGCTAAAAACTAGATTCATGGAACACTGCAACAATATAAAGAAAAATTTAACCACCCATTCTGTGCCGATTCACTGCAATAATTGCCCACATTTTAGCTTTGAGACTTTTTTTATGTATGGGTATAGAGAAGGTCATCTTAGATGACAGAGGTGGTGATGTTATTAAAAAACTGAGACAAAGGGAAGGATTTTGGATTTTTAATTTAAAAAGTTTCAGCCCTTCTGGACTTAACATTGATTTTGATATGGTGTGTTTTTTGTAAAAACATTTTTTTCATTTTATTTTCATATTTATATGTATTATTTTTATTTTTATATTTATATTTATTTTTAATTTTATTTTTATTTTTATTTTTATTTATTTTTAATTTATTTTTATTTTTATTTATATTTATTTATTTTCATTTTTCTTTTCTTTTCTTTTATTTAATTTTATTATTTTTTTCAATTTTTATTCATATTTTTTTATATAAATAATTTTTTTTACAATTAATTTTCTTATCCTAGTATGGATTTTTATTTATTCATACTTTAAAATTTCACACTCCATGTCTATACCAATTTTTCGTCATTTGGGGCTTATTTATTCAATTTTTGTCTTTTTATTGCTTGTTCACTTAAGGGTTTTTTAAGAGTTCTTCACAATGAGTCCTATAGGTTATTTTATATATTTTAGCAATGTTGTTGCATTATTATAGCTTGTATAACCGCTGTTACCAGCTTACTTGTGGATTTTCCCCTTTTTTCCTAACCATTTGCCATTTTGTATTCTTCTGTTTTATTATTTTCTCATGGACTGGGACTTTTTTGATCGTTTTACTTGTGGAACGCAAATGTGCGTTCCACACAATACCGGAACTTTTTCACCGCCGGAACGCAAATCTGAAAATGAGGCTTGGAACCCGGAAGTGGTCAATTAACGAGCAGAGATGTCGGAGATCCGACAGGATTGGCGTCCGTTTATGGCGGGAATCTACTTTTTCAAACATTTGAAAAGCAGACGAAGGAGAGGACACAACATATTGATTTTGCCCCTGAGGAAGTCCTTATTCAGGATGAAACGCGTTGGGCGGAGAGACCAAGGCTGTAAAGACAATTTTATTGTTTATTTTGTTTTATAGTTTATGTTTATATGTATGGTTTTCGTTTTTTATTTTTTATTTATTTTGATTGCTGCATCCAATCTGCATATCCAGGAGGTCTCCTTTGGAGCTGAACTTCTTTTGAGATTTGTGACATGCTGGCATTTTACTTCGTATCTTGTGAGTGGAAACTTGAATACATTATTTTGTCATTTGTCAGATTGGTGCACTATGTCCTTGTGTCTCTCCTTTATATTTAAGGTTTAAAAGAAGATTTTGACCTTCATTGAATTTTAAAGAAACCTTTTTCCGTCTGCAATTTAACTCCATCCTGTGAGTGCATTATATATCTGCGCACTTTATGGTGTTTTAAACATCCTACACCATCCTTTTGTTATATTGTTTTATAGATTGTATTTGTATGCTTTGACACTGTTTAATGTTGATCAGAAGATCTTAGCTCACTATCTCTACTTCAGGCCAGATAGCGGCCTGCGTATGCTGCAAACAGACACCGTTCTCATTCTGGACGTTGTGCTTTGTTAATTCTGGTGCCTACTAAATATATCAGTGTGTCACTGCCAGCACATGAAATCATATCGCAAAGTACGCCTTGTTTCATTTAGTGGCCCGGTTATTAAGAAGCATAGAGAGCACCAGGGACAAATGGTTACTTCAATCCATACTTAATAACTTAGATAAAATGGGGGCAGGAAGATGTAGGGAAATAAAGGGGGATTTAAAATGAAAGAAAGGCAAGACATAGGAGGGTAATCAGGGAATGTAGCTGGGGTATTTAATCGAATAGGGGCAGAGAAGGGGAACACAGAACATAGGTCTGAAGACAAGGGATGCAATAGTACAATATTTTTAGGCACAGGAAAATTGCAGATAGGCATTCATAAAACAATACTTATGTGTTCATAAATGTCAGTGTGTGGGTAGAAGGTGTGTCAGTTTGTGTATCTATGTATAGCAGTGTCTGTGACAGTGGTTGAAATGGGAAGGATTGTCAGTATAAGTGCACTATGTTTGTCAGTGTGTACATTATTAAAGGACCACTAAAGGCTCCATCTCAATGAAGTGGTCTGGGTGCAGTAGTCCTTTCATTTTAACCATGGAATGTAAGACATTGTGCTTTCATTGCAGGATTAAAGAGCATCGGTCATGCCCAAAACTACGTTCTCGCTTTTTAAAGAGCATGACAATACATCTATGCATTGTGCTTGTAGCTCTGAAGCAAATGTATAGATATAGAGGCAGCACTAATGCTCTCCATGCATTGCAGCCATAGTGCATGCTGCTAGTGCTGGCGTGGGGGTTTAGGAACAAAGTGATGCTCAGACGCCAGCATGCTGGCAATGAAGCCACCGTATCGGTGTCATGGATAGGGGCAAATCAGATCAGTGAAAAAACAGGAAGAGCAAAGCAGAACAGACCAGAGGTGCATGGTGGGTGTTACAGAAGACTAACACCCACCTCTGTAATGAGTAGAGGGTAAGTGGTGGCAGGTTCCTTTCAGATATGCATCTAGTGGCTGTCTTCCACTAGAGGTGCCTACGCCGTGAGAACAGTCATACTCAGTTTTCACAGCTAAGCTCCATTTGATTGTAGGAGTGCAGCACAGGCTTTTCATTTCTCAGTCCTCCTATATGAGGAGCGTTGGAGTGCACAAGAAGAGTCAATAAGACCTCGCAGGAGGCCGATCGATCGGCTGTCTGGACTAAAACGCTGATGAGTAACGCAGGGTGAGTAAAACATTTTTTTCCTTTTGTTTAAATTTAGATTCCGGGATGGGACCTGCGGAACAGTTTTGTATTCCTAACGTTCTAGTGTAGTACAATTATCTCTAGTACTGGGGCTACTACTCTATTTCACAAACAGCTGACCTGTGCATGGCCTTCTCTTGCTCACGTACTTTTAACACATTGTGCTATGATCATTATTCAGTATAACTTGGCAAACTGGTATTACGGGCAGATAATAACCACCGTTGCTTTCAATCTCTCCTCACCCAGGAAATTGTCTAGCAACCCTTGTTAAAACTACATCAATACAGGTTGGACCAGTTCTTGTTACTCTACTATATAAATCAATGCAAGTGTAATTTACATGAAAGATAACTGAATACTCTATCAGGGTTAGGATAAAAAATATATCCCTAGCTGTTGTGGAACTACAATTCCCATAATGCTTTACTATCCACAAGGATGGCAAAGCATCGTAAAGGATGTAGTTCTGCAACAGATAGGAATCTACTTCTTGGTCACATATATATATATGTTATCTAGCGTTATTTTATTTTTTTCTGTTTTCTGTGCACAATCTGAAAAATTATTGGTCTTCCCTTTTTAATCTTTACAAGAAATGCTTTGATGTCTTGACAATATCAGGAGCCCCATCATTCCCAACTTTTGGCTGCTGGGAGTTCTCGGCCCAAGAGTCCACTTGTACATGTGAGCAATAAGTATACCATCAGGGAAAATTTTGAATTACAGTGAATGTAAAGATTGCGTATCAGCTTCACTACTAATGGGTGACACTCCAAGAATACCCAACCAAATCTTTGGCCCTGAGTATAGAATGGAAAGCAAGTTTTCCCATAGCAAGTTGGATCGTGGTCATGCAAGATATCAACACAGACACTGCTTACTTGGAGAGAAAAGTTCAGTAACAGAGTCAAAGCTGAGCAGAAGAAGTACAGATGCATATGTTCTTACCATCCAAGTATGGGGAGGTTGGTTCTTTGCCCACTAACAATGTTAAATACGGCAACATTGGATCCCCAAAGGGAAAAGATGTCAAGACTCAGGTGAGTAAAAGTTCACACTTTATACTTTTTCTTTATAAGATTATCAATGCAGCATAGTAGCAATAGCCAATACACAAAGGGGGTACAACAATAGTTTTCCAGATTTTGAACAGAAGAAAATACGATAATATAGATAATATATATAGCAGCGGTGGCCAAGAAGTAGATTCCTAACTATTGCAGAGCTACATCCTTTATGATGCCTTACTTTTGGATAGTAAAGCATTATGGGAATTGTAGGTCTACAACAGCTAGGGATATATTTTTTATCCTAACCCTGATAGAGTATTCAGTCATCTTTCACGTCAAGTACACTTGCAATGATCTAACATTTACATAGTCAAATAATAAAAACTGGTCTAACCTGTATTGATGCAGTTTTGACAAGGGTTGTTAGACAATTTCCTGGGCGAGGAGAGCCTGTAATGTGCACTAGCTATTGCTACTATTTCAACTAAGGGTTTCATACCCAACCAATCAGAGTGCTTTGATAGTCAAGTCACTTATTTTGAGATTTGACTGTCAAAGTGCTCTGCTTGGTTTACAAGCCAGCCAATCACAGTGCTCTTGGTCATATGCAAAGTGTGGGGAAATTTAACACATGTTGCCATAGCTGTCATAGCATGTGAATGCTTAGAAAGTGGCTTTTCCCACAATTAGCCTTCATTCTGCAGCAAGCCCTCCATGGATGAAGATTAATTATTTTTTTATTGGGGTTGTTTTATTGATTATTTCCCTGTTTTTTTGTTTTGTTTTAATTAGTAATTGGTTATTCTGGATAGTTTTTTAGGGGCTAAAAAATTAGAAGTAAAAAGATTTTGGAGGAAGTATAATGTTTTTTTTTATTGATTTTTTTTTTACAGGTTTTTGGCTTCCTAATCACTATTATTAGGTTCTAGTCGGCAGTTTAAACCATGCCCATGGCCATTTTTCCCCCCTTTCCAGTTAGCTTGCAGGTTCATAAGGAAACTGCACGCACACTAAATTACCAGGGGAGCCCCAACTCTGACTGCTGCGTGGGAGGGATCAGGGGGGAGGCCTGTATGGATGGGAGCGGAGGGAATCTAAGAGACAGGGAGGGAAAGAGACATGGAAGAAGGGGGAAGAAGCAGAGGCGGCTCTCTAATTAGGCGGTTTAGGCGGCCGCCTAAGGCCTCGCACTGGCTGGGGCCTCGCGGCCGCCTAAACCGCCTGTGGCAAAGTGTGTCAGGTCCTCGGTCACTGACCGAGGACCTGACACCAGGAGGGGGCCCGGCGGCTTGCCCGGTATGCCGCCGGGTGCGAGGCCCCTCCTGGCTGCCCGGCCACCATCGCAGACACTGGTCTGCAGCTCCGCAGTGTGCAGAGCTGCAGACCATGTGACTCGCGAGAATTGGCCAATCAGAGCGTTGCCGCGGGTTACCACGGCAACGCTCTGAAATCTCGCGAGCTTACACGGTCTGCAGCTCTGCGGAGCTGCAGACCAGGAGCAGTGGCCACCGGACCACCAGGGAAATCAAGGTAGGCTTCACCCCCCCCACCACACTCAGCCTCACCCCCCCACCACACTCAGCCTCACCCCCCCTTCACCCTCCCAGTCACCATCACCACCCTCAGCCCCACCATCCCCCCATCACCCCCCACCCCACCCTCAGCCTTACCACCCCTAGCCCCCACCACCCTCCCCACCACCCTCAGCCTCACCCCCACCACCCTCAGCCTCACCCCCACCACCATCACCCCCCACCCCACTCAGCCTCACCCCCACCCCAATCAGCCTCACCCCCACCACCCTCACCACCACCCCCCTCAGCCTCACCCCCCACCCCCATCAGCCTCACCCCCCACCACCCTCACCATCACCCCCCACCACCCTCAGCCTCACCCCTCCCACCACCCTCAGCATCACATCTCCCACCACCCTCAGCATCACCCCCCACCCCCCTCAGCATCACCCCCCACCCCCTCAGCCTCCCCCCCACCCCCTCAGCCTCACCCCTCCCACCACCCTCAGCATCACCCCCACCCCCCCAGCCTCACCCCTCCCACCCCCCTCAGCATCACCCCCTCACCCCCCTTAGCATCACCGCCCCACCCCCCTCAGCCTCACCCCCACCCCCCTCAGCCTCATCCCCACCCCCCTCAGCCTCACCCCCCACCACCCTCACCACCACCCCCCTCAGCCTCACCACCCCTCACCACCCTCACCATCACCACCCTCAGCCTCACCATCACCACACTCAGCCTCACCACCCCCCACCACCCTCACCATCAACCCCACCACCCTCAGCATCACCCCCCACCACCCTCAGCATCACCCCCCTCACCATCACCCCCCACCACCCTCAGCATCACCCCCCTCACCACCCTCAGCATCACCGCCCACCACCCTCAGCATCACCCCCCAGCACCCTCAGCATCATCCCCCCCACCACCCTTAGCATCACACCCCTCAGCCTCACCACCCCCACCACCCTCAGCCTCACCACCACCCTCAGCCTCACCACCACCCTCAGCCTCACCCCCACCAACCTCAGCATCACCCCCCTCACCACCCTCAGCATCACCCCCCTCACCACCCTCAGCATCACCCCCCTCACCACCCTCAGCATCACCACCCTCAGCATCACCACCCACCACCCTCAGCATCATCCCCCCACCACCCTCAGCATCACACCCCTCAGCCTCACCACCCCCACCGCACCACCCTCAGCCTCACCCCCACCACCCTCAGCCTCACCCCTCCCACCACCCTCAGCCTCACCCCTCCCACCACCCTCAGCCTCACCCCTCCCACCACCCTCAGCCTCACCCTCCCACCACCCTCAGCCTCACCCCTCCCACCACCCTCAGCCTCACCCCTCCCACCACCCTCAGCCTCACCCCTCCCACCACCCTCAGCCTCACCCTCCCACCACCCTCAGCATAACCCCCTCTCACTCTCACATTACCCCCTCTCACTCTCACATTACCCCCTCTCACTCTCACATTACCCCATCTCACTCTCACATTACCCCCTCTCACTCTCACATTACCATTACCCCCCCGCTCCCTCTCACCATCACCCCCCCGCTCCCTCTCACCATCACCCCCCCGCTCCCTCTCACCATCACCCCCCCGCTCCCTCTCACCATCACCCCCCCGCTCCCTCTCACCATCACCCCCCCGCTCCCTCTCACCATCACCCCCCTCTTCCTCTCACCATCACCCCCCTCTTCCTCTCACCATCACCCCCCCGCTCCCTCTCACCATCACCCCCCCGCTCCCTCTCACCATCACCCCCCCGCTCCCTCTCACCATCACCCCCCCTCTTCCTCTCACCATCACCCCCTCTTCCTCTCACCATCACCCCCTCTTCCTCTCACCATCACCCCCTCTTCCTCTCACCATCACCCCCTCTTCCTCTCACCATCACCCCCCTCTTCCTCTCACCATCACCCCCCTCTTCCTCTCACCATGACCCCCCTCTTCCTCTCACCATCACCCCCCTCTTCCTCTCACCATCACCGCCCCTCTTCCTCTCACCATCACCGCCCCTCTTCCTCTCACCATCACCGCCCCTCTTCCTCTCACCATCACCGCCCCTCTTCCTCTCACCATCACCGCCCCTCTTCCTCTCACCATCACCGCCCCTCTTCCTCTCACCATCACCGCCCCTCTTCCTCTCACCATCACCGCCCCTCTTTCTCTCACCATCACCGCCCCTCTTCCTCTCACCATCACCGCCCCTCTTCCTCTCACCATCACCGCCCCTCTTCCTCTCACCATCACCGCCCCTCTTCCTCTCACCATCACCGCCCCTCTTCCTCTCACCATCACCCCCCTCTTCCTCTCACCATCACCCCCTCTTCCTCTCACCATCACCCCCCTCTTCCTCTCACCATCACCCCCCTCTTCCTCTCACCATCACCCCCCCTCTTCCTCTCACCATCACCCCCCCTCTTCCTCTCACCCCCCTCTCCCTCTCACCCCCCTCTCTTCAAGCAACTTCAAGCAGCTACCCCATACACATAGGGTCTCAGACAAAAACGCAAACATGTTCAGAGACATACATTCACACACACAAGGATACTCTGTCAGACACACTCTCAGGCACATACCAGGTAGACAGTGCATCAATGTGTATATGTGACACCTTTTTTTTGTTAGTGGGGCCTCATGTTTGCGTTTCGCCTAAGGCCTCATAAAGTCTAGAGCCGCCTCTGGGAAGAAGAGACATGGAAGGGTGGGGAACAGAGGCATGGATGGAAGCAGTGGCGTACACACAATCCATGGGTCCCCCGTGCATAACTGATCCATGCCCCCCCGCACCCACCGCCACTGCCACCCCATACAGACACACACAGATACACAGACAGACAGAAACATACATACAGACACACACATACACATAGATACAGACACATACATAGACACATACACACACAGACAGATACATACAGACACACACACAGACAGACACACATAGATACAGACACACATTAAAAATATTTTAGTCACCCTCCTATTACTTCCCTTTTAGGTGCAGGAGGGTGACTTCCTTGGGGTCCAGTGGCTCAGGTTAATGGGAGTCAGAGATCCCACTCTGACTCCCTCTACTTCCTCCCGCACGGCTCCCAGTGGTTGCTGGGAGGGGTGACTGGGGCAGTCACTTCCTCCCAGCGTCTGACATCATCAGAGGGGGCCCACTCTGATGATGATATTCATTTCCATCGGGTGGCCCTAACAGCATGGGCCACCTGATGGATCCCTTCACGTGCGGCCCTGGCAATTATACTGTGCGGCCGGGGCCGCAACACATGGCGGCATGCACCCGGTCACAGGGGTCCGCAGGGTGGCCAGGCCCCCTGGAGTGACGGGCCTGGTCGCATCTGTGACCCCTGCGACCGCATTATGTATGCCGCTGGATGGAAGGTGTGGGGGAGGGACACATGGATGGAAGGGGAGTTAGAAACATAGATGGGAAAGAAAGACATGGAAAGAGGAGGGGAAGAGACATGAATGGTGGGGAGAAGAGACATGGAAGAAGGGAAAAAAATAGACATGGGAGGGAGGGGAACAACAACATAGATGGAAGTGGGGGGGTAGAAGAGTGTCACGGCACAATGCGAGGTGCATGTGCACTGACTTAAAACAGTTAAAAAACAGTGTCAAAACTAAACAATTAAAGTGTTGGCTTGGATGAATATACTGGCAATGCAAATTATGTGTGTGCTAAATTAGTTATAATAAAAGTGGCATTACTATTCAAAAACTCTCTCTCTCTCTCTCTCTCTCTCTCTCTCTCTCTCTCTCTCTCTCTATATATATATATATATATATATATAAATAGATATATATATATATCTATATATATATATATATATATATATATAAATGTGTGTTTTTTATCACACTAATTTTGTATCCTGTATAGTCACAATGCTCTTACAATAGATTAATTAAATACACTTTAGCTTATGTAGTACTAGCAGTATTTGATTTGTCTCCCATGTTGGAATTAGTGTAGGACCCACCAACATTGGGGTACTGTGAAGTAGTGATGGGCTTACTAAACACAATATGGCCATATCGTGGTACTGAATCACCATATTTGTTTTCTTAGATGGGCAATTTTAGGCAGCCTAATAATATTTATAAGTGTATTTTAATGTGTGCGCTGCAACTTAATTTGTATTATGTATGAATATTGGTCATTACCGCAGCACCATTCCTGAGGAATGCATGTTCCGGGTGTGCCCCCAATCATTTTTGTCTTTGCTATGCAGTTTGCAGAGGGACTGAGGGAGCGAGTGGAGCAGACACTCCAGACAGTGGAATTACTACTGAGTGAATTATATAAATGTACCCAGGATTACATATTGTGTGCATGAGAATGAAATAAGTGATTTATTTGTGTTGGTCTAGGATTCACCAACAGGCAGCAAAGATGAACAATTACATAATGTTATCTCTCATCAGGGGTTTGGGTAACTAGCCCCAATGCAACTCTACATTTTATTTTATTTAAAAAAAAAAATGTAATTCTTTATTTTTGTAGTGCATATCAAGAATAACAAACAAGCGTGAGGTACCCCGACGGCAATCCTCAAGCAGATTTGTAACATTTAGAACAATGGGGTAAACCAATATGCATGCACAATTTTATAATTTTAGTCAAGACTGTTAAAGCGAGAGTGTTATAAGCTAAGTAGTGATGTCTCAGTAGTTAGACAAAAAATATAGCACTTTTCTCTTTTTCGTTGTGAGACAGATGGGTGGACGGGGTAGTGTCCTGAGTTTTATAAGAGCATGAGAGAACATTTGCTTTGCTCACAGATAGGTGTCACCCAGTGGTCGCAGTGTGAGTATCGGTCAGGCCTAGGCAGCACCCTACGGAACTGAGCTGACCATCTTAATACCCGTGTCTGACTGTACATGGAGATGCATACCATATAGTTTTAAATGTGTTATACTAGGTGAGAGTAAAGTCAGCTGAGGGTTAATGTCAAGTAGATACAGGCTAGGTCCATGTGTCTAGGCTGGGAAACATGTTTATGTTAGATCAGAGAGACTAGCCAGGCACGGGGACCAGAGCACATTGGACTGCGCAGATAAATGCTTTGCTGAGCCTGACATGTGGCTAAATATATCATTAACTGTCGCTTGCGCCCTTAGTGATTGGTATCACGCTGCCTTCAATCAGTAATGCTTGTCATTAATACCCCTAAAGCTTGGGCCACTGGGCAGAGGACTACCCTCCATGTTATATCTAATCACCTATACTGCAGTGCTTGACAGGAGAGTCAGGTTAAATCATAGGCAAAGAAGCAGAAACAAATATGTAGAAACTAAATATAAGGTGTACTTCCTCAACAGCTAGGTGTCTCTTATCAGTTATGACTCCTTGTTTTGTATCTCCTTTGGGTAGTAGGGAACTCTGGTTATAGGTTTGGGGTGTAGGGAAGCCCCATGAAGAGTTCCGCACAGCCCCTCCGTTCATCCGATGCCCTCCAGTATCTTGGCCGCTGCCTGCTTCTCTGCGCGGGGCTCAGCTATCTCCCATCGCCATCCCGAGGTCCCTGATGTCGGGCTTGTCTGCTCACGTATGTGGAGGGCTGCTGGTGGGTGGTCTGGATGGGACTTGTCGCTTGCGGCTTGTCTGTGTTTTGTTCCCGGTATGCGGGTGTCGTTTGAATTTGCTTGCTGGCTCCTTAGGTATCCTGGGGTTGTCTGTGGCTTGGGGAGGGCCGGTCGTGTCTCCCATGGTTTCGCCGTCGCTGCCTGGTTAGGTCGCGTCTTTTTGCTTGTCGGCGGGATGCGGCGCCTGCATCGTCGCCATTTTCTTGCATGCTTCTTTTGACGGGGAGCCCTTCTGAGGTGAGCGTGGGACGGCGATCTTAGCGGTGAGATTCCGGCTAGGTCGCGAGCAGTAGCCTGTCGCTCTTCAAGTTTCCTCCAAAAGGCCTCAAAGATTTTATCAAGCCGCTTCTGGGTCTCCGACACCTGGGTCGTGTCGGATGGCCCCTTGGGGTTTGCCGCCATTTTGGAGTTGGAAGGCCGCTGCAGCGGTGTCTGCAGGGATCCTTCAGGGACTGGGATGACCCCCGCCGGTCCATAGGGGGGGGAACGAAGGCCCTTCTTCGCTGTTTCTGCCATTAAAGTCGACGGGGGAGCGGCCATCTCCCTCGCGCCGATTGTGCTCGTAGGCCGCGAGCAGTGTTTCTCTTTATTCCGCTGGTTGTGCTGCATGTCTGGTATCAGCTTGTTGCTCCCAATCGAGCTCGCTCTTTTGGTAGCCCTTGTGGGTTATTTGGAGCTCGTTGAATGCTTATTTTGGGGTAAAATTAGCCTCTAGGAGCAGGAGCAGCTCTACCCTGCGTCCGCTCGGTTCAGCGGTCAGGCCCCGCCCATCTACATTTTATTATTTTAACCACATTGCTTTCACATTGGTTCTTGGATTCAGAGTTTGGCCAACTTTGGGATCTGTATATCTGTGGCTCAGAGAAATGTAGAAAGAGGATTTGCAATAGCATCATAGAAACTGCACTAATAATCAAGATTTTCAAAATCAGGCATCTATCATTATACAAAACTTTAGAGAGAAGGGATATGAGGACAGACTATTAAATACAACATATGAAGAAGTTAAATCACAAGATAGGTCATCACTACTAACGTATGAAGATAAGAATGTGAACAAGAATAGGAGCGATCCAGTATTTATATGTGACTTTAACTGCAAAAGCAGATAAGTCATAAAGATCCTAAATAGATATTGGCCTATACTTAAAAATGATGATACACTAAGTTCTATACTCCCTCAAAGACCAACTATAGTGTATAGAGGAGCTCCAAGTCTCAACAGAACTTTGGTGCACAATCACATTAAAACAAAGGAGACAACACACTTTCTGAATGACAATAAAGGCTTTTTTGGATGTGGGAACTGTACAGCTTGTAGAAATACCTGCAACAAAAAGAGACATATAACATCGTTCCCACACCCAAAAAATCCACAACAGAGCTTTAAAATCAATGAACTAATCACATGTCATTCAAAAAAGGTGATATATACCATTAAATGTCCCTGCGACCTTGTATACACGGGCCGTACGATTTGTCCCCTCCATATACGCATACAGGAACACGTTAGAAATATAAAAAATGGATTTGCACAACACAGTCTGTCCTCACACTTCACGAAATTCCATAATAGCGATCCTAAAAATGCCCAATTTATGGGTATACAGAAAATCACTCCGAATTGGAACACAACATATAGGTCAAATGGAAATGAGGTGGATATTCAATCTAAACACCATGTTACCTCATGGATTGAATAGCGACTTCGAAATTTGCCATTTTTTATGATGATAGTACAAAGAGTTTTAAAGATACAACTTAAGTCTAGACAATCTAAATTATAGTGTCTCAACTACCTAACCAAGTCACTATTTTAAGCCAACATGAGATCTATATACCCCTACTAATGTAGTCCGATACCCCTTTAATCGATACATACATTAAGATGATTCACCCCATACCCAATTTAATATATATTATAGTTTAAGGTCGATATTAAGCACCAGTATGTAAATATATATCTATCATTTAAAGATTGAAACCTTATATAATATAACATGGATACTGATTTATTTAATGATTTGTATATATATGCACTAATGCTTATGAAAAGTCAATATTTTTTTTCCCTTCTTTAATTGAAAAACATCTATTTAATGCTAACATATCTTTGATGTAGTTGGTCTTTATTGATATATTAATCATATTTATTGCACTCTCCATCTTTATTGTCCCATTGCCATTTATGCATGAGGGACGCTTTATATGCATATAGAGACAATTACGCCCATAAACAATATGGCGGCCACGAACTCACCCATATATGGGTAAGAAAAATGCGACCGCAATGAACGATGACGTAAGCGGAAGTGACGTTGATGCAGGCGGAGCACAGCCGCGGCTAATTTGAAACTGATGAGAACTTCAATCAAACCCTTATTGAAGGTATATAAGAGGAACAGCAGCACACAGGATTATACCGATTGACAAAGCCGACCGGCGAAACGCGTCTCGGATACCCCACAGGACTGAGGATTCATTTTGTAACACTGTTTTTATTTATGGATTCTTTACTTAATTGATTTTATTTACATAGTGTTTTTTATATTTTGGAATAAATTTTCTTTTATTCAACCTCCTCCTGTTGATGAAATATCCTGTGTTCCTGCTATATATCCATAGGGTTCTGTGTCCCCTTATAGACACACACACCAATAAACTCAGAGCCAGGGTCTAGGCTCTGAACCAGGTGAGCAGTTTCATATATCTTTCCTTCCATATTGATATACATCTGCATACTGCACCAAATTTGGCATTTTATCTCTTAAAGGCACAACGGGATCCTCCTCCAATGTAAGGTTCCGTGTCATCCCAAACACGCCTGAGGCTCAGAACCATGTGAGTGGGTCTATATTTTTTACCCTCATCCCACTATTTATTTAAACGTATCACACGATATTGTTTTTTATTTTTATCCCCCACCTCCAGGTTATTTAAAGAGCCAACGAGGGGGGTAAGTTACCTCACTTCGAGCGCTCCACCTATTGACTGGTGTTGGTATATTAACCACCCAGTCTATCACTATATAGAAAGATTGAGTGTCTGTAGTATTTTAAAAACACAAACAAGCAGTCCTCATCACATGCAGACAACGTATTACTATCACACAAAGACAAACACGTTCATAGTTAAAGGGACACTATAGTCACCTGAACAACTACAGCTTAATGTTTTTGTTCAGGTGAGATCTATAGCTCCCTGCAGGCAATCTAATGTAAACACTGTATTTTCAGAGAAAATACAGTGTTTACATTGATTGATAGGAATACCTCCAGTGGCCGTCACTCAGACGGCCACCAGAGGGACTTCCTATCATGCAGGGCCCTAAAAAGGCCCTGTACACGTCAGACGTTTGAAAATGCGTCTGACGTGTGCAGAAGAGAGAAGGCACTGTGTGCGCGCCTTCTCTCTCCAGCCTGTCAGAGAGGAGAGGGGGTGGGCAAAGACCGCGAGCTGAGCTGTCAGTCAGCTCAGCTCGCGACCGCGCATACCACGCGCATGCGCGGTAGTGCGCTCAGGACTTCACAGGGCGGCATGAATGTCGCCCTCTGAAGTATGTGCGCATGTGCGGCAAAGCACAAGGGAGCAATAACGCTTCCAAATGGAAGCGTCTGATTGCTCCTTGCTCGCGCCCGCCTATTTCGTCATTTTGACAAAATAGGGGGCGCGGCTTCACGAGGCTCCCGGCGCTGGAACCAGGTGAGTAAAACTGCTTGGCTGGAGAGTCTCTTTAATTCCTAAAAAAATTCATATGGGCATTCATGGTGGATAAATAATGTTCATAACAAGGTCACCCCAAATCTATTTATCCATATTAAAGTATTAATCCTTAACCATGCTTCTTCTTCCAGCAATGTAAAACCAGCCTGTACTGCACAAAAATGGAGACTCCGATGTCACAGAGTAACTAATGTATTTACACGTAGACCTTGTTCAGGCAAACTCATTTTCTAAAGTGTATAAGAGAATAAGAGAAGTAGGTTTTATGAGGTCCTGTCACATTCAAAGAAGTGAAAATTCCTATTTAAAGGTCCCCGTGGGCTGGCCTTGTTTTTAAGTCAAGAATGAAGCAAATGCTTTTACACAGGGAATGGACATACATACTAAGTGTCATTGACTCCTCTCTTCAAATTATTAATTCATCCATGAAGAGATTGGTTTTATATTGTCATGGCAGACTGCATATTATGAATTTTATATTGTCATGGCATTCTATTGCTGCTTTGCAAAATACAGTTTGCATGGTAGCCATTCTCTTTATTGACACAGTAGTAATTTTCTTTATTTGTGTGTACATTTCCAAATCAGAAATATCTGGATTATTGAATAAACACAGTGTTTAAACCTGCCATTAAAACGTATAACCTGTAAAATGCAATACAGTGGTACCTTGGTTTACAAACGCCTCGGTTAACATAATTTTCGGTTTACAAATGAAAATTCATTGAAAATAATGCCTCGGTTTACCAATTTTTTTTTCACAATACGAAGCAAGTTTCCCCAGAATGCATTGGACCTGGGAGGTTTATAGCATCGCCCTCTGCATGCTGGAGCCTGTGGGTAGCACGTGGCGTCGAGTGTGGAGATGTTGGAGCGTTTTTTGCATTGAGTTTTGGTGCCATTCTGGAAAAAAAATTCCAACGGTTTTGGGACTTTTTGGGTGCATTTCTCAAGCGGTGGAAAGGTAGGGAGCTGAGCTTCGTCGTTTGCATGCCTTTTACTGTGTGTTCTGCATTGTGGGTTGGTTTCCATGCCAGCTCATTTTGACTTTTTTCTGGCCTCCAAATTGAATTATTTGGTTTTCAATGCATTCCTATGGGAAACCACGTTTCGGTTTATGACTCTTTCGCAATACAAAACTTCCCGGAGAACGCCTTAAATTTGTAACCCGAGGTACCACTGTATTGGCATACTTCACTGGGTGAACTAAATGGGGAAATCTATTCATCATCCTAATATTTACTGCCAGGGCCGGCCTTAGGGGTGTGCGAGCTGTGCGGCCGCACAGGGCGCAATGGAGCAGGGGGCGCCGTGCGGCCGCACAGCCGATGCGGAGCTTACCGTGCGGCGGGGGCGGAGCTAAAAGCGCCGGAAAACTGCTGCAGGGGAAGCAGGAAGGAGTCCCTGCTTCCCCACCAAACAGTCACCAGGAGCTGCACTGCCTCCACAATTAACTTCACAGGTAACTGTGATTGTCAGGTGAGTGTGACTCTCTGCCTATGTGTATGACTGTCTGCCTCTGTGTGTGTGTGTGTGTGTGTGTGTTACTGTCTGTGTGTGTGTGTGTCTGCCTCTGTGTGTCTGTGTGTATGACTGTCTGCCTCTGTGTGTGTGTCTGTGTGTATGACTGTCTGCCTGTGTGTTTGTCTGTGTGTGTGTGTGTGTGTATGACTGTCTGCGTGTGTGTGTGTGTATATGACTGTCTGCCACTGTGTGTCTGTGTGTATTACTGTCTGCCACTGTGTGTTTGTCTGTGTGTATTACTGTCTGCCTCTGTGTATGTGACTATGTTTGACTGCCTCTGTGTGTATGACTGCCTCTGTGTGTATGACTGTCTGCCTCTGTGTGTATGACTGTCTGCCTGTGTGTGTCTGTGTGTATGACTGTCTGCGTGTGTGTGTGTGTATGACTGTCTGCGTGTGTGTGTGTGTGTGTGTGTATGTATGACTGTCTGCCTCTGTGTGTATGACTGTGTGTGTGTCTGTGTGTATTACTGTCTGCCTCTGTGTGTGTCTGTGTGTATTACTGTCTGTGTGTATGACTGACTGTCTGCCTGTGTGTGTCTGTGTGTGTCTGTGTTTATGACTGTCTGCCTTTGTGTGCCTGTGTGTGTGTATGACTGTCTGCCTGTGTGTGTGTGTATGACTGTCTGCTTGTGTGTGTGTGGATGTCTTCCTGTGTGTGTATGGCCGTCTGACTCTGTGTGTGTGTGTGTGAGTGTCACATACAACCAATACACGCATATCACACACTGTTAATATACCCATTACAAATATCACACATAGGATACATATCACACACAGTCATCACACGTACTATTACATACACAGACAACACAAACATAACAGCATACATGGATGACGGGGGGGGGGGGGGGCGCTGTGAAGATTTTTCGCACAGGGCGTCTAAATGCCTAAGGCCGGCCCTGTTTACTGCCATTACAATGAAAATATCCATATAGGTGGTTTATTAAAATATTTTTTAATATACCATAATTTTACCAATGTATATAATTTGCACTTACAATGTATTTTCTAAAGTTCCTCTAAATCCTATATCAGAGAATAATTATAGTGGTTTTCTTGAACACCTAATAATCTATTTCTGTTAAATCTCATTTAACCTGTTTTTTTTTTTGTTTTGCTTTTTTATAATAATGCTCATCATATTAGCATTAACCCCCACTCACATCAATTATTGGAGTGAGTGACTGAATGGGTTGGGGTTGAATAATGCTAATGTGACTGCATGACTAGGATAGTTAAAAATGGATGATGAGCATTATTTAAAAAAGAACAGAGGAGATGAGATTTATGTTTTAAAAATTCCCATTGTGACTGATACCAAGCCTGAAATGAGACCGGGGCACGCTACCCAAGCTGGGGGCACCCTGGTAATCTTACCGACACCAGACCCGAGTTTCTCCCGCAATCCTGGACCTCAGGAAGCAGGCTGCGGCCTAAGGCCGATGGAGCTGGGGAGAGACGGCCGCTCTCCTTACCCAAAGGCTGGGGGTACTGAGCCATTGCCTACCCGCTCCCCCCCCTTAGGACCGGTGGGGGTGATCCCGGTCCAACCTCTCCAGGCAGCAGGGCTACAACGAGTGCTGAAAGCAGAGCCTCACAGGCAGCCCTTCGCTACACAGGCCTATACAATGGCGGGCAACACATGTGACCACAACCTCACTGAAAGGGACCACTTCCAGTACAAGCTTGATGCCTTATTCGACGCCTTCTGGGCAAAACTGGCAAGCAGAGAGAGACAGAACGCAGAGTCAGTGCACTCACCCAAGGGCGAACCCGCACATACCCGCCACAGCCGCACGGGCTCCCGTCCGACGAGACCAAGAACATGGCGCCGGAGATGGAGACCCCTCCTGCCTGCACATAAACAAGCGAGATCGCGCTGCGCAATGATGCCAACCCAAAGTGAGCTACACGCTCCCCACAGACACAGCATGAAGCCGAGACCCACAACGCCACCAACAACTGGCAAGCTTCCCTCACAGCTCCGGACCCACCCGATATCACGGAGAGCCCGAGACTATCGGAAGGGGACTCCACTTGCCTGTAGCTTTGAAGCAGGCCCTCACAGCGACGGGCGGATGAGCCAGCCCCTGGAACCAGCGACGCTGCACCATAATATGCCCCAGGAGGACTCCAAAGTATCTCCAACATCTCTCCCGGTGCTGGGCATAGGCTGACAGTAAATCACTGAGGTACATACTTAAAGCCTCTGCTGCTGAGGACGCTGTCTATGCCACACTGCAGCCTCCTAAACAGAGACTCCCTAACAATGTAGGACTTTAAAGAAATATTCACTGTTCGACTGTTTTGATTTAGCATTCCCATAATATTCTGTTCATACTTGTGTAATGCCTTACTGTACTCATCTATCACACTCTCAGATAGCCTGTCAACTACTCATTTAATGAGGCTAAACCTGCCTGCCTGGCAAATACTATGTGTATTTCTTTTTTCATACACTTGTGACTCGCAAGCATACCAACGCTCTCACATAGCTGCACACACCTGAATAACGCATGCTGACCACACAAACTAAATACTTGCATTCTTAGGACACGCATAACCAACTTGAACCCAAACTGTATTAGTAAACATGTGTGTAGCTGTCTTAAACGTACTTTAATCGCAACATAAAAATGTGCTGACTCAGCGTAATGGAACAGAGCAATAGTTTTAAATGTTTAACACCTCATGTCATATGTTTCATTGTGAATTATGCCTATTTTCTGCATTTGTTTATTGTGATGATGCAGGAAAATTTGTTAACTCATGCACAACAAAAAATAAAGAATTAAAAAAAAAAAAAAAAATCCCATTGTGAAAAATTCTAACTTTTTGTTTGTGTAAAATTTCGGATTTTTGCTTATATTTCGTTTATTTGTTCGATAGTTTTCAAACTACCGAATGACCGACCACCCCTCTGGCTTATTATTACTAAAGTAAACCATCAATTAAGCGCTTTCTATGTGTGGGGTGCCGTTCGTATAGCTGAACGCCACGTGGAAGAGAAAACGGCGGCCATCTTGTTTGCACAAAAGGAGGCAGCGGGACTTGATCGTCAAGTGTCTGGAACTAAAATGGGACACTCGACTTCAAACTGATGAACGCCTTCTTCCTTTTCCCCAACAGGGAGGACGAGGAGGAGAGACCACTAAGGGACACTGAGGGGGGAGGAGAGACCTTTAAGGAAGACTGGGAGGGGGACGAGAGACCACTAAAGGACACTGGGTGGGGGAGGAGAGACCCCTAAGGGGCACAGGGGGAGGAGAGACCCCTAAGGGGCACAGGGGGAGGAGAGACCACTAAGGGACACTGAGGGGGGGAGGAGAGACCACTAAGGGACACCGGGGGGGGGGGGGAGAGACCACTAAGAAATATTGGGTGCGAGGGGGAGACAAGACGACTAATGGACACTGGGGGGGGAGGAGAGACCACTAAGGGAAAGATGCGGAGGGAGAAACAACTAAGGGAAAGATGGGGAGGAAAATACCACTAAGAGAAAGATGGGGGGAAGACAACTAAGGTAAAGGTGTGGGTGAGGGAGAACACTAAAAGAAAGATGGGGGGGAGAGACCACTAGGGGAAAGATGGGGAAGGGGGGAGAACTCTAAGGGACAGGGGGAGGTTGAGCACTATGGGAAGGGGGGACAGAGGAGAGCCCTATGAGAAGGGGGGTGCTGGGGAGATCCCTATGGGAAGAGGGGCAGGGGAGAGCACTAAGGGGCAGGAGCGGGGGGGGGGGAGAGCACTAAGGGACAGGAGGGCAGTGGAGTGCACTAAGGGACAAGGGAGCAGGGAAGAGCATTGAGGGAAGGGGGCAGATGAGATCACTAAGAGACAGGTGGGGAGATCACTAAAGAAAAGTAGGGGAGGGGAGAGCACTGAGGGACAGGAGGTGAGGGGAGAGCAATAAGGGACAGGAGGGGAGAGCACCAAGGGACAGGAGGGGATGGGAGAGCACTATGGGACAGGAGAGAAAGGGACAACACTAAGGGTCAGGAGGGGAGAAAACTAAGGAACAGGAGGGAAGACCTCTAAGGAACAGGGGGAGAAGTGGAGTTGAGACCACTAAGGGACAGGGGAAGTGGAAGAGATCATTAAGGGACGGGGGGAGTGTAAGTCACACAGAGAGGGTGAAGAAGCAGTGAAAGAGAAGCACAAAAGGTGAGACAGAGACACAGAGTCGCTCGTGAGGGAGACACACAGAGGGGCAGGGGGGAAAAGAGACACACCAAGGAGCTCGGAAGAGTAAGACACAAAGGGGCTTGGGGGACTAGGACACACAAAGGCGTTGGGAGGATGTAGGAGACATACAAAGGGTGGGGGATAAGAGATACACAAGGGGAGATACACTAAAGGAGAGTGTAAGACACAAAACTTAAAGAAAAAATATACAAAATAAATATAATAATAAAATAAAGAACTGTTCCCCTCTCAGCCCCTATCCTACCCCACAAACCCTCTCTTTCACACTACACAAATACACAATGCTTCTCTTAATGCATCTCTTACACACACTTAATGCACCCCTTACAGACACACACTGCATTACATACACAGAAACACACCTTGCATCCCTTACACATACAAACACATATTCACACAATACATCCCTTACACACACAGAAACACACAACGTATTCCTTACACACACTGCATCCCCTATACATCCCTTACACAAACTGGTGTCCCTATACATTCCATTCAATAAGAACACACACATTACATCCTTTACAATAACACATAACACATCCCCTTTAGGCGTGCGCACGGGGTGTGCCGGGTGTGCCTGGGCACACCCTAATCCCCGCGGCACGCATGATGGATTGAGTCCTGCAGGAACAGCGTTCCTGCACTTTTCTTTTAGCAGGAACGCTGTTCCTGCAGGCACTCAGCGCCCCAAATGCCCCCTTCCTCTCCGTGTTCCCCCGTGATGGATCCCCCCTCTCTTCATATCAGCCGCGGCGAGGGAGCTATGTGCTCTCTGCTCCCTCTCGCCGCGCGGGCTGTCTGCAGATGCCGGGAGCCTGAATATGACGTCACACAGCTCCCTCGCCGCGGCTGATATGGAGACAGGCACCCACCCCACTGCACCCTAGGGACAAGTCCACACCAGCTCTCCAGGTAAGGAGGCATGGTGGACATTTTTTTATTAAAAAATAATAATTTGTGAGTGTGTGTCTGTGAATGTGAGTGTGTGTCTGTATGTGTGAATGTGTGTGTGTGTGTGTGTGTGTGTGTGTCTGTGAATGTGTGTGTCTGTGAATGTGTGTGTGTGTATGTGTGTCTGTGAATGTATGAGTGTGTGTCTGTGAATGTGTCTGTGAGTGTGCGTGTGTGTGTGTACGCATGTATGTATATATGTATGTGTACATATGTGTGTGTAAATATATATATACACACACACACACACAAGTGTATATTATTTTTTTGGAGGGGTGGGAATCTTGGGAGAGTTCCCACATATTATTCCACAGAACTTGTACCCTCCCGATCTCCCCTGTCGGCTCACACAGAGCCGGCGCTATCTGAGTGCCGGCTCTGCTCTAAGCCTCCATGGGTGGCAGGGAGATCAAAGATCTACCTCACCGGCCCACAGCAGCATGGGGGGAGGCAGGAGAGGACCCAGGGAGCTCTAGACAGCAGCTCCGCTAGGTTCCTCTCGCGATATCTGAGCGTTGCCGCAGCAACGCTCAGATCTTGCGAGAGTTAACTATAGCCCCGCAGGCACATGGCAACAAGGATCCCCCCTCCATACATAGGGTCAAAAGGGAGGGGGGATATTTACTAATCTGCCCCCACCTCCACAATCCCTCCAAACATACAGCACACACACACACATACAGCACACATACAGCACACTTTGGGACACATACAGCACCTACACACATACAGCACCTACACACATACAGCACCTACACACATACAGCACACATACAGCACCCTCACAAACACACACAACACCCTCACAAACACACACACACAAACCGCACACTCACAAATACACGACACTCACACAAACAGCACCCTCACAGGACAAACACAAACACAAACACCCTAACACACAAACAGCACCCTCACAAACACACGCACAAACACCCTCACCCACACATTACACACAAACAGCACCCTCACAGGACAAACACACACACACACACAAGTAGCACCCTCACAAACATACACACAAACACCCTCACGGACACATTACACTAACAGCACCCTCAACACACATCACACTAACAGCACTTGCACACACACACACAGCAGTGTATGTATGTGTGTGTGTGTGTGTATATATATATATATATATATATATATATATATATACACACACACACACACACACATATACATGCAGCGTGTGTTTGTGCTTTAGGGTGCACACCCTAATGCAATAGGCTGCGCACGCCTATGCACATACACTCCACTCCCTGTGAGCAAACTCATGGGTGGGCCTTGTCTGGGGGCCCAGACTGTGATCTGTGTAAGGGGCCCAAAAAATGGAGCTTCTTCCTGTTCGTTGTTTTTGTGAGCACTGCCTCCAGAGAGCCTGTTTTAACACTAGACCAGTGGAGCCAGACTGCAGTCTGAGCCCATCATCATCCTCTTGTCCTCATCTGATGGTAAGTAGGCAATCCAGTATATTATTTGTGGCACTAATCCCTAATTTACCTCACATTAAAAGGACGATATAGTCGCCAGAACCCTCTACAGCTTAATCTAGTGGTTCTGGTATCTATAGCCTGTGCCTGCAGACAGGGGTGTAACGAGAAACCACGGGGCCCCGGTGTGAAAATTGCCCTGGGGCCCCACCCCTGCACCCTTGTACTTCAACACCCCCCCGCCGCCACCCTCCTCCCATACGTTACCCCCTCCCCCCACACATGCAAACAGATACACATGTAGACACACACACACACAGACACAGACACACACACACACATACAGATATACATACATACAGACAGACACACGTACATGCACACACATAGAGACAGACAGACACACACATATACATACATACAGACACACACACACACACACATACAGACACACAGACAAACATACACTCACATACAGACACACATACCTTTCATTGGGGTCCAGTGGTGGCTCAGGCTGATGGGAGTCAGAGTTCCCACTCTGACTCCCTCTACTTCCTCCTGCGCGACTCCCATTGGTTGCTGGGAGGAATTGACTGGGGCAGTCACTTCCTTCCAGCCTCTGACCGGGCCCCCTGGTCCTGGAATTACATAGCATCGGGTGGCCCTAACAACATGGGCCACCCAATGGGCCCATTCAATGCGGCCCCGGCGGTTACACTGTGTGGGCCGGGGCCGCATTAGTCAGCTGGCGGGACTCGTGGTCACAGAGGTCCGCAGGGAGGCCAGGCCCCCTGAAGTGACGGGCCCGGTCGCAGCTGAGACCCCTGTGACCGCTATAGTTCCGCCGCTGCCTGCAGGCCTTTTAATGTAAACACACTGCCTTTTCAGAGAAAAGACACTATGTGCAGCACTGGCCTTGGCTCATATGGCAGATCATCCATTGAAACTGCAATGTTTGCATTGCAGCACTAAGCCAGTCTCTAGTGACTCTCTACCAGACAGCCACTAGAGGGTTTCCTGGATTGAAACAAACCTTTGGTCCGGTATTTGACGCTGGAAGTCTTCACACTCAGATTTTTCCCTATAGGAAAGCAATGATTAGATGCTTTCCTATGGGGAGGCCTAATGCGCACGCAGCATTTGCCGTGCATGCGCATTAGAGCCTCCTCATCGCTGGACGTCGGAGAAAGAGCGTTGATCCAGTGATGAGGGACATCGGTGCTGGGATAAAGTAAGTAAATAAATGTTTTTAACCCTTTATTTATTGGTGGGGAAGGGGTGGGGGGGAAGGAGCAAGGGAGAGGGGAGGCAGGTGGAGCGATAGAGCCAGGAATACAGCTTTGTATTCCTGGCACTGTAGAATCCCTTTAAAGGGACACTCCAGGCACCCAGACCACTTCTGCTCATTGGAGTGGTCTGGGTGCCAACTCCCACTACCCTTAACCCTGCAACTGTAATTATTGCAGTTTTTCATAAACTGCAATATTTACATTGCAGGGTTAACTCCACCTCTAGTGGCTGTCTATTAGACAGCCACTAGAGGTCACTTCCTTGTTTCTAGCACAGGTTTCCTGTGCTAGAGCGTCGCTGGACGTCCTCACGCTGTGTGAGGACCTCCAGCGTCGCTCTATTCCCCATAGGAAAGCATTGAAATTATTTTTCAATGCTTTCCTATGGGGAGACGTAATGCGCATGCGCGGCATTTCCGCGCATGCGCATTAGGTCTCCTCGGCCGGTGAGCGAGATTAGTCTCGCCCACCGGCCGACGTAATCACTAGGAGGAGCGTCGCGGAGGCGGAGACAGCGGCGAGGGACATCGCCGCTGTCCCAGGTAAGTGACTGAAGGGGTTTTCACCCCTTCAGTAACCGGGGATTGGTGGGTGGGAGGGAGAGGGACCCCCCAGTGCCAGAAAAACGGATCGTTTTTCTGGCACTGGAGTTTCCCTTTAATGTAAAAAGTATCCATTTGGCAGCTTACTGTAGCAGAATAAATCACTTTATTAATGCAATAAGTAGCAAAAGTCAAGATACACTCCATCTCCACCTAATGTGTTTTGTGCTCCTCCCAGCACAAAATCATAGGTAAGGAAATCACCCCTAAACTACCTATTTAAACAAACACTTCAAAGGTAATTGTAATAATTGCTGTGTATTATTAAAGTGACACTGTAGTCACCAGAACAACTACAGCTTAATGTAATTGTTCTGGTGAGTATACTCATTACCTTCAGACTTTTTTCATGCAAACACTGCCTTTTCAAAAGGCAGTGTTTACATTGCCCCTATGGACACCTCCTTAGATGGCCACTGGAGGGGCTTCTTGGCTCAGGGCTGCACAGTAAGCAGCCCTGCTGTTCAGCATCCCCACGCTCTGCATGGAGACGCTGAATTTTCCTCATAGAAATGCATTGATTCAATGCATCTCTATGAGGAGGTCCTGATTGGCCAAAACGGAATTTGGCCCCGCCCCCGTGCAGATTTTAGATTGGCTAAAAATCTGCCATTTTGATGACGTCACAAAGGGAGGGGAGCCAGCGCCGGCGGACCCGCACGGCGCTGGAAATAAGGTGAGTTTTAAACTTTTATAGGGGGACTAAGGGCGGCAAGCCACCTAAGCCACCTAAAAGTGGGTTTAGCACTATAGGGTCAGGAATACATGTTCTGTAAATAAAAAACAGGAAGTATATAAAAATACACAAGTGAGGGCGCCACTATCACAAATTGTGGATATATAATTACCACTCGATCGTCACGAATGACATGTAGAAAAAACATAGAATAAAAGAATACATAGTGAAGTATTTAATGATTTAAAATTACAATAAAAAATAGTAATGAAATAAAACTCACAAGAGAAGTGGCACAAAAAAAGAAATATTTCTATTTGTGCAAGAAAGTCTTTAAGCCTCTAGGGGTGCTTACTCCCCAATCTGTGGAAATCGTCATTTGGTACCTCTTAAAATCAGTCCAGAAATAAGTTGTAACATAAAAGTTCTTATCTGGCTCACGGGTATCGGCTTTCTTCCTTGGGGTACTGTAGTCGCGGTATAGCTCATCACATTTCGTCTGTTTGGACTTCTTCAAGAGCATAGTGTCCTCTTCCCGTCTGGCATTTTTAAATGATTTGCATGGCTGATCCTTAGCGGGCGCATGCGCAGACTAAGTAAATGTCATGACGTTCTCGTCAAAAACACTGCGCATGCGTTTGCTGTTCAGCTTTAAATGCAGAATAACTTTATTGATACTATAAAAGTATTTTTAAAAGTATTTCAATGAAAAAAGGGGTTATGTTAATAAAAATATATCTTTAAAAATGCAAAAAAAATTATAAAGTCACTAGGACAATGGCAATAATGTCATCCTCTGAGGAAGTGAACTGTAGATTCACGAAACCTGTGGGTCATATGCGCAATACTGAGTGGTGAGTGCGAACGCAGTAAAGTGGAATTCAGAAGAACGGCAGGCTGTGAAACACATGCAGAGGATCAACAAACGACTGCATTCTGGTGGAAGCAGGAGCCTGCTGGTATGCTGATTATATCAACTGTGTACAAAAAATAAGTGGAGCTTACAAACATATATACCTTTCTCTGTTTACATATTTGTAAGCTCCACCTATTTTTTGTATATTGTTTGTATTTGTAAGGTGTGGGTATAGGGGATTCCGCACAGGTGTTTTAGAGCTTTTTTATCCATAGAATCTTGTATATTGTGTATTTGTGATTATATCAACTGTTTTTAACCAAGTGGTTCCAATTTTATTAAGACACGGAGGCTCCTATTATGCTGCACTCTTTCTTTATTTCCCTCAGCAGCAAAGAAAAAATTTGAAAAAATAACCAGTACATAACATTAACAGTCTGAGAGCAGTGTCTCCTTAGCAACGGTAACAGCCAATCAGGTTCTTCTCTCCAGCATAATAGGTTCTGTCAACCAATCCTATTCCTCTTTCTTTGCTGCTCCCTCAGTTAAGTAACATCAGGTCCCCACGGTTCCTTAACTGTGGGGATCATATTTTGTATTAATTTAATTATATTCATATAGTTGTAATTCATTACTCTACCTTTAACGTTATACTGATTAATATTGTCTATGTACAAAGATCTGTGGGATTTAGGTATCCCTTTAATTGATTCTCCTCATATGCAGTTTCCTTATATTTTATATGTTGTATGCATATATGTATATAACTGTTATTACATTAATGATCTCTAAGGATCCTGATTCCAACACTGCCGACCTGAGCCCAATCTTTGTTGATCGGGCGCAGGAAAGTTTGACGGAAATCTAGTATCCTGTCAGCGTTTTTTACCCTGTCAGAGCCGACCGCCATTCATTTGGTTTCCTCTAACAACTTATTGGCGGATCGCGAAAATAGCGTATTTTCTGTAGTTCCCCCGTCACGATTATATGACTACATTCGACGGCCAGTTAGAAGACAAGCTCCTGTCTTGCTCGGGATTTTCGCCACGGCCATTTTTTTTTATTGGTTTCCCGCGCTCATTATCTGATACCGCCCCCAACGGCCGGACCTCGGAGTTAGAGTTTAGTGTTAATGGCGGTCGGACGGCTCACGGTATCTCCGGTTTGATTTTTACACTTATCTGTACTTATTTACATTTACTATATTGTGAGTAATTGTTTGTGCCTGATTTCCTCCCCTTGCTTTGGGTTAATCAACCCTCCTTTCTAGGTTGTTTTATTTCTATAGGTCAAATTTAAACTGTCTCTTTACACCTGTCAGTTTCTCAGCATAATCAATATGCCTACTGACAAGAATAATCAAACTCCCTCTGGGTCTCAGGTCCCCATTCAAGGGATTTCAAATACACCTTCAGCTGAATTTAATACCACTGCTGATATGCAGACGTTATTTGACAGAACTATGTCACAGGCTATGACAAAAGCCTTTACTTCAGCTATGGGACTTATATCTGATTCACTGTCACAGACACTGACACATGCCCTCATGCAGGCACAGATATCAGCTCAAACAGCCACTACCCAGGCCCCTATACAGCCTCAGGCTGGCCGCAAGGCATTGACCAAATCAAAACACTCCTCTCTATCTCAGATGGACAGCTATGCACCTGTCACAGATGGCGCGCCTATTCCACCACCGCGCAAAAGAGCCACTAGCCGGGCAAAATTGGCTAGGTTATGGAAGAGGGCAAAAGCCCAACTAGACTCTGAGTCGGATCTCAGTGATATTGAGGAGGAGACTTATCAGGATTCTGAAGATCCCTCGGATCTAGAATCAGATAGTCTGGCTGAAGGTTACGATCCTGACCGAGACCGCACTGCGTCTCAAGCCGATGTATATCAGGTGGACCAAAAAACCACAGGGGACACGGATACGATCCTGGACCCCCACGGGGAGCCGCTGTTTGACCCTGTTGACCTGCACCACCCGCGATCAGCGGAATGGTCACCCTGGGACCATGTGGCGAGAATTATTGCACCTAGAGTGCGCAAGCCTTTGGATAAGGCGACACGCAATAAACTCCGGGCAGAATGCCCACGACCCACGGTCCCTGATGATGCTTGCAGAACACCTGCAGTAGACCCAAAAATTATACAATTCCTGAGTAAAACAGGTTGGAAGCCTAACAAAGGCTTGGATTTTTCCCTGCGCAATTGCCAGGATAAAGTGTTAGACATACTTGGTCCAGCAGCCAAGATTTTTGAGATGGTCGAAGACGACCAGGAGTTGGACCGAGCCGCCATAAGCGGGTGGATCCAAAGACTGATTTGCTTAATTGGCAATGCCAACACTGCGATGGCTACGGAGCGTCGCAAATCAATATTGCTTAAAATTGAACCAAAATTAATTAATTAATATGGCTCTGAATGAGCCGGGCACCCAAGCCAAAGGTCTCCTGTTCGGAGACAACTTCGTTAAGGAACTGGGCTCCTTTGTCCAGACGTTTACTGCCCTTGATAAGGCGCAATCTAACATGCGCAAAGTATTCCACCCTAAGGTTTTTGGTGGGGCCGGAAGAGCCAGGAGCCGCCTGTCCGGCCGTGTTAATGGGAGTTCTTTCAGACAGAACCGAGGCTCCTACATTGGGCGAGCTACCTTCCAGGAACATCGCAACGCCCCGGCCTTCTTCCCACAACGTGGGCGGCCATGGGTTGCTCGTGGACCACGAAGTGCCCACTCAGGACGACTACCTTATGGTAAGTCCTCTTATGTTTCATTCTTCCCTAGGGGCAGTGGGGGGCAGACTCCGTCATTTTTCCCATGTATGGGCACACATTACATCAGATGTCTGGGTACTGAATACTGTAAAGGGATATGGAATAAACTTCCTATCCACACCAATACAACACTACCCCCCACGGAAAATCAATTTTTCCCAACAAGACACAACCCTTGTCACCAAGGAGATACGAGATTTGGTAAGAAAACAGGAATCCCTGTGAACACACCAGGGTATGTGAGCAACCTATTCCTAGTTGCCAAAAAAGGTGGCTGTGTTCGCCTAGTGATCAAATTGAAGCATCTCAACACTTACGTAGCATACAACCATTTCAAAATGGAGGGAATACATTGTCTAAGAGACCTCCTCCAACCATCAGATTGGATGGTAAAGTTAGACCTACAAGATGCGTACCTCACGGTACCGGTTGCCCTACAACACCAGGACTTCCTGCAATTCATATGGCAGGGCAGGAAATGGAGATTCTCATGTTTCCCGTTCGGACTATCTTCAGCTCTGTGGTGCTTCACCAAACTGATGAAGCCCGTAGTCGCCTTATTGCACAGTCGAGGAGTACGTCTCGTAATCTACTTAGACGACATCCTCGTTATGGGCCAATCTTCGCAACTTGCCGAAACCCATCTACACTGGACTCAGACTCTGCTACAAAACCTGGGTTTTCTCGTCAATTGGTAGAAATTCATTCTGGTTCCCACACAACACATAGAATTCTTGGGCCTCATCGTGGACTCTACGTCTCAAACCTTACATCTGCCAATAACGAAACTTAACGGTATAAAGAAAGAAATCAGACGCACGCTGGCAACGCCCCAGCTCACTATCAGACAATTGGCAAGGGTGATAGGTCTTCTAGCGGCCTCTATACAAGCCATTTTTCCAGGCCCTCTACATTATCGGGCACTACAACGCCTACAGGCTTCCCATTTGAGAGACGGGGTAGCCTACTCGGACCGGATCACCCTAAACGCAGAAGCAAAAGAAGAACTAAAATGGTGGCTCCTCCATATGGAAGCCTGGAATGGTCGCGCCATCTTTGGCACCACACCAGACCTCATTATAGAATCCGACGCGAGTTTACTCGGTTGGGGTGCACGCTGTGGGAATGTATCTACAGGTGGCAGATGGTCCGACATGGAATCATCCCTCCATATCAATTGGCTGGAACTTCTCGCTGGATCCTTCGCGATCCGCAGCTTTTCGCCAACCCATGCCCAGTGCTCTATTCTTTTGAAGATGGACAATATATCAGCAGTTCGGTATATCAACCATCTAGGGGGCACGAAATCGAGGATTCTGGCGAACATGGCACTAGATTTCTGGCAATTCTGCCTGTCATAAGGCATTTCAGTCACAGCAGAATACATTCCCGGTCTATGCAACACCACTGCGGATTGGTGCTCACGACACCTCAGGGAGCCCAGTGAATGGCGACTGAGCCCCAGGGTCTTCAAAGAGATCTGGTCATTATGGGGCCCCTTGGACAAAGATCTCTTTGCTTCCCGCTTGAATGCACAAATACCCAGATTTGTCAGCTGGAGACCGGACCCATCTGCACTGGCAACAGATGCATTCACCCATGATTGGGCGTCCACAAGGAATTATGCCTTTCCACCATTCGCATTAATCCCACGTTGCCTACTGCAACTACGTCGCCAGACGGGAACAATGGTGATTGTGACACCGTTATGGCCTTCCCAACCATGGTTCCCTCCCCTCTTAGAGATGGCGATAGATATACCCCGCATTCTCCCACACTTCGAGTACCTCCTCCAGGACCCGGACGGATCCCCTCATCCCTTGATACAACAAGGTCTTCTCCATCTCACAGCGTGGTTGATTTCAGGGGACCTTGGGCAATCCAGGGAGTTTCGGAGGCAACTCTCCAGCTTCTCGAGGGCGCATGGGCACCCGGCACGAGACAGGCTTATAAGTCTGCTTGGAACAGATGGCGTGATTGGTGCTTGGAACGAGATTTGGATCCCATATCGGCTCCTTTGACTTCGATCCTTCAGTTCCTGACTTCACTATTTCAAGATGGCAAGGCCTACCGTATGGTAAACCTGTATCGTTCGGCCATTTCGGCTTCACATCGGGGTCTAGATGGAATCCCAATAGGAAGACAGCCAATGATATGTAGACTTTTACGCAGCATGAAATTTGCACGCCCACCGTTACCACGATATTCAGTATTATGGGACGTCTCCATCGTTCTCACTTTTCTAGAAGCATTGCCAGACAATGCAGTCATGTCTCTGAAACAACTATCTGCTAAACTAGTGATGCTCCTGTGCCTCATATCCTGTAAGAGGGTTTCGGATGTCAGGGCTTTAGACGTCACCACACGCTCCTACACCCCCGAAGGGGTCACTTTCGATATTTCTCGAAGAACAAAGACATCATCTAAGAGTGTGTCATACCCAGCGTTTCCAGACAGGCCACTCCTATGCCCGGTCAAATGCTTACAAACTTACGAATCTCGTACCTCAACAATACGAGACATAACGAAACATGATCTCTTCATCTCATTCCAAAAACCACACCTTCCAGTTTCCACTCCGACACTAGCTCGCTGGGTTAAGTGGATTATGTCCTCAGCGGGCATTGACACTTCATTGTTCGCACCTCACTCTGTTCGGGGAGCGATGGCCTCCAAGGCCTCCTCGATTGGTTGCCGACTTGAAGACATTATGAAAGCGGCCGATTGGTCATCAGAATCCACCTTTCGGGATTTCTATTTTAAACCTATTCAACACTTTGCGGGAACGGTAGTCTCCCAGCTTTAAACCAGCATAATAGGAGCCTCCGTGTCTTAATAAAATTCACAGATTTTACTATTACCATGACGTAAAGTCATGATTTTATTAATGACACGGAGGCGAGTATTATCCCTCCCACCCAACCCGAGGAAGGAGGGAATTTGGGTAAGTTGATCTCAAGGTAAGTCCTGACTTGGGAAGTTTCTTCGTAATGCTATAAATGTTTGCTTGATCTTAACCACAAAGGTCGGATTAGTGGTAAGTGGGTGCACGGTAAGTCCAGATGTCATGGAGTTTCCCTCCGGTTATGTTTCTCAACCATTACTAAGTTTTCACATTAGCGCAAAATACAGACACTCTATCCACAATGCCTGGTAATGTTGCATACATCCAGTTTTATACTAGAATATTACCATATTTCTCCTTTTTCTACAGCCTAACCTACGTCTTATTATGGATATTACATTGGTATCCGGATTAAATTTTCTCAGTTTGACGGTTATCATTCTTCGGGATCGCAAATAAAGAGGAATAGGATTGGTTGACAGAACCTATTATGCTGGAGAGAAGAACCTGATTGGCTGTTACCGTTGCTAAGGAGACACTGCTCTCAGACTGTTAATGTTATGTACTGGTTATTTTTTCAAATTTTTTCTTTGCTGCTGAGGGAAATAAAGAAAGAGTGCAGCATAATACTCGCCTCCGTGTCATTAATAAAATCATGACTTTACGTCATGGTAATAGTAAAATCTGTGAATTATAACTGAATTCACCACTTTTCTGGACTGAGCTTAAAGGGACGTCAAAACAACTTTAGCTTCATGAAGCAGTTTTCGTGTATAGATCATGGCCCTGCAGTCTCACTGCTCAATTCTCTGCAGTTTAGGAGTTAAATAACTTTGTTTATGCAGCCCTAGCCCACCTACCTGCATGTGACTTACATAGCCTTTCTTAATACTTCCTGTAAAAAATCATCTAATGTTTACACTTCCTTTATTGCAAATTCTGTCTAATGTAGAATGTATTATCTTCTGTTCTTTTAATAGCTTGCTAGACCCTGCAGGAGTCTCCTGTATGTAATTAAAGTTCAATTTACAGAGCAGGATATAAAACAATTTAAAAGCAAGTTACCACTGAATGATAATGACAAATATTTGATTTTATACAGGCTGTGCCACTCACAGCCAGGGGACATGCGGCTAGGGCTGCATAAACAGAAATAAGAGTGATTTAACTCCTAAATGGCAGATAATAGAGCAGTGAAACTTCAGGGGCATAATCTATACACCAAATCTGCTTCATTAAGCTAAAGCTCTTTTGGTGACTATAGTGTCATATGTATATGGACTTATTCATCAATCACTTTGATGGTATTTTATATGTGTATATTTCTTAGATATACTTTTTTTATTAGTAATAAAACGATTGGTATACCATATACACTAAGGTTGCTCTGGTTAAGTCCTGATAGAAGGACGATAGGGAGTCCTCAAAGGAGAACTGCATCTTTCCTCGCAGCACCTACACTATTTGCCCCTTACTCTGGGAGGAGGGGTTGTTTAGAACAACATTGTGAAATAGTTTTTGAGGGCCTGGCTAGTCAATAAACCACATCTATGATAATCTTCTTAGACACCTGATGAGGCAGGACAGACAATTTGAGGCACCATAGGTAGTAAGGCAAAATGTGCAATAACTCTGATCTGAAGTGTTTACAGTTTTGTGGAGTTCAGAAGGTGTATTTGCCTTGGGGTGTGAAAATAAGACACAATTTAAATGACTAGGAAGTTAAATGGATTTGCTATTTAAAAACAAGAAAAACTTTGGGACACATTTGATATCCCTTGTTTTGGAGGGGAAGTGTGCAACATGTCACTGTTAATTTAATTTGCTGTTATTAGTATATTGGAATTGATAGTGTGGCAACAGTTTTCATTCATACTCTGCTCTTTTTACTTATAAGAAGCATGTACATTCATTCATTAGATTCTTTTATTATATTGTTTCATAATTGTAGATTATGCTAGCTTTACTGTACCTATAATCTTAATTTTATTAATGACAGGAGGCAAATATTTGCTTAAGTCTCTCTTTACTAGAACTCCACAGCAGCACATTAACAAAGAGAAAAACAACCAATCAGAAAAAAGTTAGGTACTTTAAAGCTCCCCTCCCCACACATAATTTCCTTTTTCAAGCTGCGGCAAAACAGAACAAAAGGCAGAAAAAATAATGGAGAAAAACTAAGACCAAGATACAATGAATACACCGACATCCACCATCTGCGAAGAACTGTCAAACCCGGTGGCGTTGATGGACTGAAAACTGAAACGAGAAAAAACAGAATCAAAAAAAGTTGGTTAGCCAATGAAATGTACTCTAAACAAAATATGTAGGCACCCAATGTAACAACCATAAATACTGTAATCTACAGAGATCCCAACCCTTACGTAAGAAAACGGCCACAAGAACAAGTGACAGGTAGCAGAGACAACAAGCAGAGTTGCCTACGTACCTGATTAACCCAAACTATAACAGTTAAACAAGGGAGGGAAATATTTGCCTCCTGTCATTAATAAAATTAAGATTATAGGTACACTAAAGCTAGCATAATCTACAATTTTATAACATGACAGGAGGCTTCATATTCCCTTTTTTAACGCTCAGTCAACAAATCCAACAATGCTTGTTCCGCTGGTACCTATTCCGGGAGATAACTAGAGCAATCCCAAATGGACCTTCCAATTGCGGGAAGTGACCGCAGATGGATAGAAGAAGGCTGTCGATGTACCTCCAATTACGGAAAACGCTCAATCCGCTGTTAGATCCACTGTACGTGGCTTGATGTTGAAGATGGGTACTCCGAATGTCCCAGGGTCACCAGGTGATGTGGTCGGGCAGGCAAACCTCCAACCGCAAGTAATGCGTCTGAGTTCACCACCAATTCCGTAACAGAACCGAATAGGGTCTTTTCGCTCCCACCTGATCTAAAAGGCGAGTGGTCTCATCCAAAAATGAATCTACTATGCTGGTAAGAGTGCGGGGCAAAACTAGTCATCTACTAAGTGTTTCCAGTATTCCAATTGAACTGTGGAGCCTGCGACTGTGGTAGGCAAAATACTCTCAAGGGGCGTCCAATCAGGGTTCCAAACTGAATTTGTGTAGCGAAACGAGGATCGACTACTCTGGAAGATTGTGAAGCCTAGCAATACCCAAGATGTGGGAAAGTAAATAGAGGTTGAGATTTCCATCCAAATGTATCCTCGTCGAGGAATGATAATTGTTCGGACCCAAGGGGTTGGCACATACCGTAGTCACGCGGAGGACCGCGTGACTCGGCATGTACCGTAGTCGCGCGGTGGACCGCAAGGAGTCGAAGGTGGTTTGAAGAGTGGGCAGGCTGGAGAAAAACAGAATTGGCCTTGGTGAGTGGGGCTGGATCAGGATGTCCCTCCGTGAGACTGTCGACTGAGTAGGGAGAGAGTGGACTAATCCAAATAACTGCTTGTATGATCCCGCTCCAGTCCAGCCCTGCCAAAAGCCCATGGAGGGACTTATGGTATGCACGTCACACCCAAGATAGGATATAATAGAGTGAGGCATCTAGGTCCCTGTATTCCTGACTGTCAGGGGAATGGTATTTCCAAGAGTAGGCCTTAGGTCAAGGGACCCAGGTATTTGAATTTAAGGTCTGAAGTCTAGGTATTCCTATGAAGGAATACCCCCCATCTTTGTCTAGAGTCCCGTGAACTCACAGCGTTCTCTAATACGTAGATAAACGTAAAGTTCCTTCGCTAGTGACCGCTGACTCCCGAGAAAAGATATGGCGAAAAAAAGGAGGGCATCCAAAGCAGGGACTGTCCAGGTTGAGGATGTTGGGTAGTCAGATCCGAACCCGACACAGGCCCTGAGCAGTACTCCAGCGTGAGGTTGTGTCCCGACTTTGTGACGTCTGTGTAGGATTCAACATCAGATAGGGGTTCCCCCATAGATTCCAAGCAGTCATCTTTGTCGGTACTTGAATAGGTGGGTGAGCGAAAGATCAAAACCAGGACGGCTCCCGTGCCGGGATTAGTGTATAGGAGGAGGGTCCTCCCTATCCGAGTCATGTTCCCCAGCTACGTTACCAGAGGAGTAGAGGAAGTCCTGCCACCTATCCCAAGATTGTTAGTGACCAGGGAACCCAAAATCGACCGGGGACTCCGGTCTTTCCATGCGCCCAGTGCGTACGGTGTATCTGCAGACCGAGGTGTGGGACTTCCCCATTCCCGCCATCCGAGTAAAGCAGTGCATGTTTGCTCTTTGCAGGCTTCAAGACCTCGTGCTACCTTTGATATGGAATAAACCGACTGAGTGTAGCGTTACTCACCTTTCCCAGGGGCCGGCCGCGGTCCTCTCTTCAAGCCGCGCGCGGTCCTGCGGCTGCACGAGCCGCACGCGGCTCATCCGACGCTTCAGGCAGGAAGGCGGGCAGTGACCGCGAGATGCGGTCACATGTCCCGCCTGAATCTAAGAGCGCGCCGCGAGTCTCGGGCGCGCTCTTAAAAGAGACAGTGGGAGCCTAAATTGCCAAAAGGCTCCCATTGGCCCCTGTCATCCCACACACCCCATACACTTACCTTTTGGGGGTGTGGAAGTGACAGGAGCCAATCACATTAGTTTTGAACCTATTTATACTTACCCTTTTCCCTTAGTTCCTTGCCCTATCGTGGTTTCTGCTACAGTTCCCTTTAGTGCTTGTTGTGTTCAGTTGTGTTTCTCCGTATTTGACCTTGGCTTTGTATTCTGACTTCGTTTTCGCTTTATCCTTGTCTGTACTGTTTGCCGGCTTGCTGATTCCTGTGTACCAGACCCCGGCTAGTTCTCGTTTACGCTGTCTCTTTGTGCCCTTGACCTCGGATCGTTCCTGACTCTGTACTTCTCCTATTACGTCGAGTCCGGCCACTCTAAGGTCCGGTAGACGTATCTCTCCTCTGTGCTGTCTTCTGTTTGGCTGGATCCTGCGTGTAGGGGTATATACTCGTTACATTACGATAGGGCCATGGACCCCGCAGATTTAGCTCAACAGATGGCGTCCCATGAGGCTAGATTTGTAGAGCAGGATCACCGTATGGATCAGATAGCTCAGGCTCTCCAGACGCTCTTAGCTAGGACCATTCCAGCAACCGCACCTAACCCTCCTACACCCCTGCTTCCTGAAGTATCGACTGTGCCTAATGCTACGGCCCATTTAATGCCTCCTCCTAGGTGTGGAGGGGATTCTAAGACATGCAGAGGGTTCATTAACCAAATAGAGTTTCATTTTGAGATGTATCCACGTTCATTTCCCACAGAGAGGTCTAAAGTTGGGTTCTTTATGCACCAACTTACCGACAAAGCACTTGAATGGGCAAACCCTATTTGGGAGGCTAATGGACCTATGGTGCATGACTTTCACAGTTTCCTTACAGCTTTTCGCAGAACTTTTGACACTATGAAAAGGTCTAAGAATGCCGCAAGAGCATTAATTAGGGTTAAACAGGGTTCTAGGTCTGTGGCTGATTACGCTATTCAGTTTCGTACCCTTGCCTCACAGGTAGATTGGACCAACAATGGGTTAACTACTGCCTTCATGGAAGGCTTATCAGACTCTATATTGGATGAGGTAGCAGCTAAGGAGCTTCCTGTTGCCTTAGAGGACCTTATTGACTACCTCATCGATATAGATAATAGGATTCGTGACAGACTCTATACCAAGAACAGGAATAGACTTTTTGTTACACCTATTCACCCCAGAGTTAATACACCGGAGAGTGTAAAAGTATCTGAAGAGGAACCCATGCAATTAGGGGTTGCCAAACTCTCTGATAATGAAAAATTACATAGGAGAAGGGAGGGACTCTGCCTATATTGTGGTAAGAGAGACCATATGGTAAAGGAGTGTCCTTTGCTCCCGGAAAACTCTCGCACCTAAGACCTTATAGGGGACTGGCCTTGGGTGTGATTTCTAAGTCTCCTAAATTGCCTCCTAACCGACTGCTTCTCCCTGTTTCGTTACATATGGGAGAGAGTTGTATAGTTGAAAATATATACGCCCTGGTTGACTCTGGAGCAGCTGAGAATTTTATAGACTCTGGTTTTGTAAAGAAAAACAACATTCCCATCAGGGAGAAGGAGATACCCTTGGCCGTTGAGGCCATAGATGGTAGACCATTGATATCTCCAGTTGTTACTCATGAGACTGCACCGTTACACATGTACACAGGGGTTTTACACTATGAAACCATTCGGTTCCAGGTCATCACCTCTCCCTCTTCACAGTTAGTGTTAGGGTATGTGATTTCCGCTAAGGGTTTTCGTATGGATCCCCGGAAGCTCGCTGCTGTCATAGAATGGCCTCTGCCGCAAGGTCTAAAAGCCATCCAGCGTTTTCTGGGTTTCTCTAATTATTATAGACGTTTTATCAAAGGTTTTTCGTCTATTGTTGCACCTATTACTCGTATGACAAAAAAGGATGGCAATACTCGTGTCTGGTCTACCGAGGCACTTCAAGCTTTTGACTTCCTTAAGACTACGTTCGCCTCTGCACCCATTTTACAGCATCCTGTCCCCTCATTGCCCTATATACTTGAAGTTGATGCTTCAGATATCGGGGTAGGTGCTGTTTTATCTCAAAGAGAGTCTCCTGAAAAGCCATTGCATCCTTGTGGCTTCTTTTCTAAACAAATGTCCAAAGCAGAGAAGAATTATGATGTGGGTAATCGCGAACTCCTTGCTATCATTTTAGCACTCAAAGAATGGAGACATTTGTTAGAAGGCACTAAGGATCCCATCCTCATATTTACGGATCATAAGAACCTGTCCTACCTTAGCGAAGCTAAAAGATTGTCTTCCAGGCAGGCTAGGTGGTCACCATAGGCGTGCGCACGGGGTGTGCCGGGTGTGCCTGGGCACACCCTAATCCCCGCGGCACGCACTATGGATTGAGTCCTGCAGGAACAGCGTTCCTGCACTTTTCTTTTAGCAGGAACGCTGTTCCTGCAGGCACTCAGCGCCCCAAATGCCCCCTTCCTCCCCGTGTTCCCCCGTCATCCCCCCTCTCTCCATATCAGCCGCGGTGAGGGAGCTGTGTGCTCTCTGCTCCCTCTCGCCGCGCGGGCTGTCTGCTGTAGCTGGGAGCCGGAATATGACGTCATATTCCGGCTCCCGGCATCTGCAGACAGCCCGCGCGGCGAGAGGGAGCAGAGAGCACACAGCTCCCTCGCCGCGGCTGATATGGAGACCGGCAACCGCCCCACTGCACCCCAGGGACAAGTCCACACCAGCTCTCCAGGTAAGGAGGCTGGGTGGACATTTTTTTATCAAAAAAAAATAATTTGTGAGTGTGTGTGTCTGTGTGTGTATGTGAGTGTGTGTGTCTGTGAATGTGTGTGTGTCTGTGAGTGTGTGTGTGTCTGTGTGTCTGTGAATGTGTGTGTGTGTGTGTGTGTGTATGTGAGTGTATGTGAGTGTGTGTATGTGAGTGTGTGTGTGTCTGTGAATGTGTGTGTGTGTCTGTGAATGTGTGTGTGTGTCTGTGTCTGTGAATGTGTGTGTGTGTCTGTGAATGTGTATGTGACAGTGTCAGTGTATGTGTGTCTGTGAATGTATGAGTGTGTGTCTGTGAATGTGTCTGTGAGTGTGTGTACACATGTATGTATATATGTATGTGTATATATGTGTGTATATATATATATATACACATACATACACACACACACACACACGAGTGTATATTATTTTTTTGGGGGGTGGGAATCTTGTTAGAGTTCCCACACATTATTACACAGGACTTGTACCCTCCCGATCTCCCCTGTCGGCTCACACAGAGCCGGCGCTATTTGAGTGCCGGCTCTGCTCTAAGCCTCCATGGGCCGGCAGGGAGATCAAAGATCTACCTCACCGGCCCATAGCAGCATGGAGGGAGGCAGGAGAGGACCCAGGGAGCTCTAGACAGCAGCTCCGCTAGGTTCCTCTCGCGATATCTGAGCGTTGCCGCAGCAACGCTCAGATCTTGCGAGAGTTAACTCTAGCCCCGCAGGCTAGGGTTCACTCTCCACTGGACCACCAAGGATGGCACATAGTAGCAAGGTTCCCCCCTACCTACATAAGGTCAGAAGGGAGGGGGGATTTTTACTAATCTGCCTCCACCTCCACAATCCCTCCAAACATACACACACACACATACAGCACCTACACACATACAGCACCTACACACATACATCACACACACAGCACCCTCACACACAGCACACTCACACATACAGTACACATACAGCATCCTCACACACACAGTACACTAACAGCACCCTCACAAACACACACAGCACCTTTACAAACACACAACACCCTTACACACAGCACACTAACAGCACCCTCACAAACACACACAAACCGCACCCTCACAAATACACGACACTCACACAAACAGCACCCTCACAGGACAAACACACACACACAAGCAGCACCCTCACAAACATACACACACAAACACCCTCACCGACACATTACACTAACAGCACCCTCAACACACATCACACTGACAGCACTTGCACACACACACACAGCAGTGTATTTGTGTGTGTGTGTGTGTGTGTGTGTAATATATATATATATATACATATATATATATATTACACACACACATATACATGCGGCGTGTGTTTGTGCTTTAGGGTGCACACCCTAATGCAATAGGCTGCGCACGCCTATGGTGGTCACTGTTCTTGTCCCATTTCAATTATATAATCACCTATAGGCCAGGTGATCGGAACACTAAAGCGGACGCTCTGTCCAGATAGTTTGAAACTATTGACAAACAGGAGATTGATATTACTCCTGTCATTCCCCCAGACAGGATAATAGCTACTACTGTATTATCTATTTCCTCATCCCTATTGCAGGCCATACAAGCGAAACAAAGCATGGCACCTAGCGAGAGGCCTAATGATAAATTGTTCGTTGACGTTCCCGAGAGACGGGAGATTCTGTCGTTATATCACGATACTAAGACTGCTGGACATCCTGGTATTTCCAAAACAGTGTCAGCTGTTTCTCTGTATTTTTGGTGGGATTCCTCACCAGTCCTGTCACCAGTCCTGTCACTGACTATATAAGTGCTTGTACTACTTGTGCCTGTATGAAATCCTCTCGTAGAGTTCCTTGTGGGCTGTTACATCCGTTACCCGTTCCCGAGAGACCTTGGTCCAACCTATCTATGGATTTTATTGTTGAATTACCCCCTTCGAATGGTAACACAGTCATCCTGATGATAGTTGACCGGTTTTCCAAAATGGCTCACTTTGTGTCTCTTCGCAAGTTGCCCACATCCAAGGAACTGGCCCTTATCTTCGCTAGAGAAGTATTTCGGTTACATGGCATTCCCTTATCTATTGTGTCCGATAGGGGTAGCCAATTTATTTCCAGGTTCTGGAAGGCCTTTTGTACAGAAATGGGTATTTCTCTCTCGTTTTCTTCCGCTTACCATCCCCAGTCTAATGGAGCTGCTGAACGTGCCAACCAGTCTCAGGAGCAGTACCTCCATTGTTTTGTGTCTCACCATCAGGACAATTGGTCTGACCTGCTTCCTTGGGCTGAATTTGCTCGGAATAACGCCACTCATGATTCTTCCGGCCAAAGCCCTTTTTACGTTGTCTATGGCCAGCATCCCGTTGTTCTTCCAGCTGCATTCTCCTCACAGGGCATGCCAGTTCTGGATGAACATTTGGCTGGTTTGCGTAATACTTGGGAGCAGGTTCAGCGTTCTTTGGTTGACTCTGCTGCTCGCCAGAAGGCTCAGGCTGACAAGCATCGCAGAGCGGCTCCTTCCTATGTTGTGGGGGACAGAGTTTTGCTTTCCACGCGGAATATTCGTCTCCGGGTGCCTTCTATGAAATTGGCTCCCCGCTTCATTGGTCCTTATCGTATTATACATAAGGTTAATCCCGTTTCTTATGCCTTGGGTCTGCCTAAGAATCTGCGCATACCTAATGTTTTTCACACCTCGTTGTTGAAGCCTTACGTGCGCAACCGCTATACCCGGCATACTCCCCCTCCCCCTCCTGTCTCTGTGGAGGGTCATGAGGAGTTTGAAGTGTCTGCTGTTATTGACTCTCGTTTCCTTAGGGGTCGGCTTCAGTACTTAGTACATTGGAAGGGTTATGGGCCTGAGGAGCGCAGTTGGATTTCTGCTGATGCTGTTCATGCTCCCCGCCTTGTGCGTTCTTTCCATTCACGTTTTCCTGCCCGACCTAGTCCTGCCCGCCCAGAGGGCGTGTCCTCGGGGGGGGTACTGTAGCGTTACTCACCTTTCCCAGGGGCCGGCCGCGGTCCTCTCTTCAAGCCGCGCGCAGTCCTGCGGCTGCACGAGCCGCGCGCGGCTCATCCGACGCTTCAGGCAGGAAGGCGGGCAGTGACCGCGAGATGCGGTCATATGTCCCGCCTGAATCTAAGAGGGCGCCGTGAGTCTCGGGCGCGCTCTTAAAAGAGACAGTGGGAGCCTAAATTGCCAAAAGGCTCCCATTGGCCCCTGTCATCCCACACACCCCATACACTTACCTTTTGGGGGTGTGGAAGTGACAGGAGCCAATCACATTAGTTTTGAACCTATTTATACTTACCCTTTTCCCTTAGTTCCTTGCCCTATCGTGGTTTCTGCTACAGTTCCCTTTAGTGCTTGTTGTGTTCAGTTGTGTTTCTCCGTATTTGACCTTGGCTTTGTATTCTGACTTCATTTTCGCTTTATCCTTGTCTGTACTGTTTGCCGGCTTGCTGATTCCTGTGTACCAGACCCCGGCTAGTTCTCGTTTACGCTGTCTCTTTGTGCCCTTGACCTCGGATCGTTCCTGACTCTGTACTTCTATTACGTCGAGTCCGGCCACTCTAAGGTCCGGTAGACGTATCTCTCCTCTGTGCTGTCTTCTGTTTGGCCGGATCCTGTGTGTAGGGGTATATACTCGTTACACTGAGCAGTTGTCCATAATAGTGTGTATAAACATAAACAGAGTGTGGTTGCCTGTTCGAGACAATGCAGATAATACTGTAACCTACCACCTGCAATAACTGGGGCTCATCCATTAGGAGTACAACCTCCAGGAGTATATCCAATAGGGAGGTATGGGGGCACCAACAAAGTGGGCCAATCATAGGAGCTGTACCAGAGACAGCCAGTTCAAAACAGCCCATACCCTGTCCAACAAGGCATCACGGAAATGTGTAAATAAGGTGGGGAAATCTCCCCCAGTAATACCTCAGTGAGTATGTCCAGAGTAGGGATACAGTGGTACCGATCCAGCAGACCAATTCTAGAGGTTGTAACAGTGAAAACCTTGACCTCTCTGCGGCGTTTGACACTGTTGATCATCAACAGCTTCTTCTCATCCTCAGCAATATCGGTCTACAAGATATTGCTCTCTCCTGGTGCTCCTCCTACCTCTCCCAGCGATCTTTTAGTGTTTCTTTCTCTGGCTCTGCTTCTCCACAACTCCTCTCTGTTGGTTTCCCCCGAGGTTCAGTCCTTGGTCCCCTACTGTTGTCCATCTATACTGCCTCCCTTGGTAAACTCATTAGCTCCTTTGGCTTCCAATATCATTTCTATGCAGATGATACGCAAATCTACCTGTCCTCTCCTGATCTCCCGTCCCTCTTGACTAGTGTCTCTGACTGCCTCTCTGCTATTTCTAACTGGATGGCTACCCACTTCCTTAAACTAAACTTGACCAAAACTGAAATTCTGGTCTTCCCTCCTTCAAGTGTTGTTACTCCTGTGTCTGTCTCCCTCCAAGTCAACGGTGCTACCATCAGCTCCACCACGCAGGCTCGCTGCCTAGGTATTCTCTTTGACTCCGACCTCTCCTTCAAGCCTCATGTTCAGTCTATCACCAAATCCTGCCATTTCCATCTCAAAAACATTGCGCGCATCCGCGCCTACTTAGCGCCTGATGCGACTAAGGTGCTGGTCAATTCCACTGTCCTTTCTCGCCTTGACTACTGTAATCCACTTCTCAGTGGTCTTACGTGCTCCTAACTTGCGCCGTTACAGTCCATAATAAATGCGGGGATGAGGCTCATCTTCCCATCCGCCCGTACCTCCCACGCCTCACCCTTCTGTCAGTCCCTACATTGGCTTCCTATGAGAAAGGGAGCTCAATTTAAAATTCTGGTTCCTGCTGTCAAATCTCTACATAATGCTGCTCCCACCTATCTATCCTCCCTTATACACAAGTATGTCCCATCTAGGCCCTTACGATCTGCTGAAGACTTACGTCTATCTTCTGTCCGTACTCCCACCTCTGATGCTCGCCTTCAAGATTTCTCGAGGGCTGCACCATTCCTGTGGAACTCGCTTCCCTCCTCCGTTAGATGCTCAACCAGTCTCCACTCCTTCAAAAAATCGTTAAAAACCCACTTCTTCATAAAAGAGTATCAATTGAACTGTTAATAGCTCCTGACTGATTCCTCTTCTGCAACTGTCACTAGTCTAATACTATCCTTACCTTTTTGTGTAATTTTACCCCACTCTCTCTAGCATGTAAGCTCATTGAGCAGGGCCCTCAACTCCTCTGTTCATGTGTGTCCAACTTGTCTGGTTACAACTACATATCTGTTCATCCACCCATTGTAAAGCGCTGCGGAATTTGATGGCGCTATATAAATAACATAATAATAAACATGCAATACCATTCCCAATCAAGTAGCACCAATATAGCAAAAATAAATAGTAGCACCGTCGTTAGATCTAATGGAGGAGTTCTCTCCTCTTACCCAGTCGCTATGAAGCAGCATCTCCTAGACCTTCCGGTGAGGCAGCCATAGCCCTTGTTGCAAGAACTGTAGCATCAGTGGCAATACATGGCATGTAGCACAGACCTCCATCTTGAGTTGAATGTAGGAGGGACGCTCCTCTATGAAGCCATCGGTGCCCTGTACTGGCATAAGCCTGTAAGGTGAACAAAGGCAGACGATAGCAGGCTAAATTACCATGTTGGGCAGCGTCAAACAACGGGTTCACCCTCCAAGAAGGGAAACAGAAGCCAGTACTGTAATAAACTGTCATGCGACCGGTAAACTGATGGGAACAGTATTAGTAGTCCTATTGGGCTGTGTACCTGGGGGAGCTCAGTATCGGGTTGAGTGTATGAGAGAACCGCACTCTCTAATAACGTAATCAGTATCCATGCCAGCGTCAGGCTGACAGTATGCACCTGCTAATAAAAAATCAGTGCCTATATCAGTGCCTGGCTCCGTATATGAGAGTGGGTCACACTCAAAACCTGCAACAGCATCAATATCGGCATCGAGAGGGTCGCGCCCTCTAATAATAAAAATAGTTTCAGGTTCCTTATATATGAGAGGGAGTCACCCTCTAATCCTATGAATTAGCCTCAGCCTTGGGCTGAGGTTATGGAAGGGCCGCACCCTCTCACACTACAAACGGAGTCCATAACAGGCTCAGACTGACTGTATGCAAGGGCTCACCCCTTAAAAATATCAGCGTTGGGCTGAGGTCCTGAGAGGGGTTCCCCTCTAACCATGAAATCACTCTCTGTTTCAGTCATATGAGAGATGGACTCAACTGGGAATAAACAATACTGATATTAGTTGGAGTGACAATTCCGCCTAGGGCCGTGTCTAATAATGGAGACAGGCTGAGAAACTGCAAGCTAGAAAAAAAAATGGATTTACAAACGGCCACCCAGATCCCGCGCCAGTGCGCGGGTTCCAAGATGGCTGCCGGTAGCCTGCAAAAACGCCGGAGACGTTCTCCGCGATCCACGAGAGCCCGGGAAGTCGGAGGAGGCCAAGTCAGGCCACTCGACGTCCCGAGCGAAAGGAAAAATCAGAACACACGAATCAAAGAAACGATAGCATCAAAATAAAGATCAGATAAAGTAAAAATACATACCTCAGAGGGAAGGCAATATAACGGCAGGAAAAGCTAAAACCAGGTAAATCCAACCGAAATAGCCCCGAACGATGCATGACATAGATATAACTACCTAGATATAAAAAAGGAAACAGGATTTGCAGCTAAAGGATTAGCAGCTAAAGGCCAAAGAATTCCCGTGCTCCTACTTGGCGTCTGAGCACTGGTCACTGTATGTGTTTCCTAACGAATACTCTCCTTGGAGATATGCCTCTGCTGGGGCTGGTGAAACCGTGGCTTCCCGCCCAGGTTGATTCGCAGGATCCTTGCCCTTCAGGCAAGTGCCTTCACCCTTCTTTAATCATTGCCTGTAGACTTTCCTGGGTCGGTGCATCCATAGCGGTAAGGTGTCTTAACCGTGGCGTGACCCCAGGGGCAGAAATGACCTGTATCACCCCAGAAAGTATGGCAGCAGTGCTTGCCTGGGCACACACCTATCTATGTCAATAGTGGGTACGGGGGGTCTCCTGCGGCCAAAGGGGGGCTTGGGCATAGACAAGAGTCGGCCCATCAATAGGAACAGTTGGAGCCGGCCAATTAAAGGGGGCACAGACAGAGCAGGACAATCAAATGGGCACAGACAGAGCAGGCCAATCAAGTGGACACAGACGGAGCAGGCCAATCAAAGGGGCACAGACAGAGCAGGCCAAACAAAGGGGGCACAGACAGAGCAGGCCAACCACGGGCGCTGTATATGGCAGCAGCAACAGCCCATGTGCGTGAGTTGAGTGTCCAAAATATTTACAGATCCTGGTGACAAAAAGGACCCCAAGACACCAACGTCTTCTAGATAGCGTAATAATGAGTTTAAAAACTTTACCAGATAACTGGCAGTCCATTTATATTTGTGTACAAGCTGCAGAGGTCTCAGTGCAGCACATTTTAGATAGGACTTCACTACAGTAGGGAGAGTGTCAGGGTAAAACTGTAAGGAAGCTGATGGTGTCCAGCAGACACACACATACCCAGAAGCAGGCTGAGAAGACCCCCTCACGCTGCTACTAGGTCCAGTGACACTGGGAGGAGAGTCTGACTAGATTCTTCTAGATTAGAACTTGCATACAAGGTATGTAACATTTCTAATATTATGCATTAAACCACTTGGGCAATGTTTCTGTACTGAAGGGAAAGGCTCTGCTTACACGATCACAGTAATCAGGGGCCGCGAGCGAGTGCACCCTCCTCCAGCCGGCAGACGCACGTGGATAAATAGATCAGGCTGTCGGGTACTCGTGTCAGGTCATGAGTACCCCCGCGACTGGTAACAAACACACAGGACCGCTGGAGATGTACTCCGCGGTCCCGGAGCTCGGGGGATTGGAGGAGGCAGCCCAATATCAGTCAGCCTCCTGAAACCCCGAGTGCAGTACCACACAGCCCGCAAATGAGAAAAACGGACAGTAAGTGGTAAGGACAGGAGGGGGCTTAGACAGTAGAAAAGACAGGAGGCATTGGTACTCTGACCTGTACTGATGCGGAGCAGCAAAGAAAGAGAAAATTATGTGTGGGGAGGGGAGTTTTATAGTACCTAACTTTTTTCTGATTGGTGTTTTTCTCTCTATGTTAATGTGCTGCTGTGGAGTTCTAGTAAAGAGAGACTTAAGCAAATATGAAGCCTCCTGTCATGTTATAAAATTATATTATCTTCAAGTTCATTTTTTGAAAATATTTATTTATGTACGTTTGTTTATGAGCTTTCAGTGTATCTGCTGTTTATGATCCCTGCGTTCAGCGTGTTTAGGGTTAATACACAGCAGGTTTTACAATTACCTTTGGAATGTTAGTTTAAATAGGGATATCAGGGAGATGTTTTCCTTAACTATGATTACGTGCTGGAAGGAGAACAAAACGCATTAGGTGGAGATGTAGGGTCCCCGGTGTGTATCTTAACTTTTGCTATTTTTGTTATTAATAAAGTGATTCATTGGGGGGGTGGCTCCGACACTAACGGGTTCAGACGCATGTCGGCTAAACTCCCGCAACTGGCACTGAACACACCGGGTTTGGGGCACTTACTTACCCTAATTTCCCCCGTGCTTGGGACCAGCACCTCAGCACCTAATGGGGAAGAAGGTTAAGAAGCTTAAAACCTCCTGAAACCGCGGCCTAAGCTAAAAATGGCGCCACAGAACTCCTCGATGCACCTGATGGCAGAGGGTCTAATCGCTCCTCAACAAGGGGAAGACCTGACAGCCCCAACCACTAAAGGAGATATCAAGGCTCTGATGAACAACACAATAACCTAGTTATGTGACAATAGAGGTGAGATTAGGGAGAATATTTAATACACTTGCGTCAAGGTTTTGGAAAAACAGAGCAAAGACTGAAACTTTTAATGTTGTAGAGTCCATGGAAATGCCGCTGAAGATCTGCATGGAGTCAATGGCTCTCAGTGACAGGTTGATTACAAAATTAAATAAAAGGTACCCCTCATCCCAAATAAAAATTAGGGGAGTCTAGTGCTAGGCCATTTGTGGTAATGAAGATAAGTGGATTGTGTAGGAGATTTTTAATGAAGGAAACAAAAGTGTGAGCAAAATAATGTAATTCTAGTATTGACCTCATCCTCATGCTGTCCTCATGCTCTGCCCTAGAAACTGCCTCCAGCACCTGCCTGATCCCTGTGACCACAGTTCATTCATGGACAAAGTCCAATTGATGGTTAGTTGAAATTATTGTAGTCTCATTGCTATGGTCTTAGTTAACATTTTGATATTAAGAGACACTTTAGAACCCTAAAAGCACTTAAGTTTGTGTGAAGAGTATGTCCGTTTCTTCATTATATAAAATGTGTAGATTTCAATAGAAATTATCTTGTTACACCCTCTGACTTTCAAGCAGAAACCCGGTCCTGTTACTTTCTGGTTCTTTAGCACAGTGGAGCTAAACTCAAGTAGCAGTAATTGCTCAGAGCAGCTGCCTTGCAAACATGTCTCATATTGATTTGCATTGGGAAGTCTGTAATTGGACCGACACAGAAAGTCTGGACTGGGGAAGAATTGGAGTGTCCTTTTAAGGAGTCAGACTAGAAAGATAAGGCAGTTGTTCCCCTATCAGGCTTGGGAAGGAGTACCATTCAGGCGAGGTATATGTTACCTACAATACCCTGAAGGGTATGGCTAATATGTAGTTTCAAGAGTTTATAATATCCATCTGTGTAGCCATCAGAGCCATGAGATTTTCCTGATTTAAGGGACATTATAGCATTACTTTTAATGATGGGATTACTAAGAAGAATCCGGGACTTCTCCTCTATATGTGATATTTTAAGTTTGTTTTCTTTAATGTGGATGCCTGCAGATGATTATCATCTGGGGCATTATAGAGAATTAGAAATTAATCAAAAACAGTGCTAATTGCAGCGTTAAAAGATATTCAGGTGTCATTAGAGGAAAAAATATAATTAGTTTAAATTAGGTTCTGTGGTTGACCAGTAGCCTCACAGACCTTCCACCCCATCACAAAATTGTTCTGTCTGAAAATTGAGTTTCAATTGTGCATGGTTGGTGATAAAGGTCATCTAGATAAGTCTGTTGTCTTAAGGGGTGGGGTCAGGGAGATAAAATGTATGAGAGTGGAACACTATAGTCACCTAAATTACTTTAGCTAAATAAATCAGTTTTAGTGTATAGATCAGTGATGGCGAACCTATGGCACGCGTGCCACAGGTGGCACGCCGGGCCCTCTCTGTGGGCACGCGGCCATAGCTTTGCCATCACTGCAGAGTAGGCGCCTGCCTGCCCAAAACGGCAGTCGCCTACTCTGCTTCCGTGTCGGCAGGACCGGAAGCAGGGGGGAGGGATCGAGGAAGCAGCTCTCCCGTCCTCCCGCGAGCTGTGTGGAGCGTTGCCGCGCGTTACCATGGCAACGCTCCACACAGCATCGCGCGGGAGGACAGGAGAACTGCAGGACCTGTCCTCCTGTCCTGCATACCACCACCGGACCACCAGGGATGGCTGTGTCCCCCCCCTCCCCTTCACCAAAGGTAACAAGAAGGGAAGGGGGGGGATACTGATTTAATAACCTTACCCCCAGCACCCCTACTCCCAGCACCCCTACTCCTTCTACTCCCCCTACTCCCAGCACCCCTACTCCCACTACCCCCAGCACCCCCCTTCTACTCCCCCTACTCCCAGCACCCCTACTCCCACTACCCCCAGCACCCCTACTCCCACTACCCACAGCACCCCTACCCCCAGGACCCACAGCACCCCTACCCCCAGGACACCTACCCCCCCTTACCCACAGCACCCCTACCCCCAGCACCCCTACTCCCCCTACCCCCAGCACCAGTACCCACAGCACCCCTACCCCCAGCACCCCTACTCCCACTACCCCTAGCACCCCTACTCCCACTACTCCCAGCACCCCTACACCCACTACCCCCAGCACCCCTACTCCCACTACCCCAGCACCCCTACCCCCAGCACCCCTACTCCCACTACCCCCAGCACCCCTACTCCCCCTAGCCCCAGCACCCCTACCCCCAGCACCCCTACTCCCACTACCCACAGCACCCCTACCCCCAGGACACCTACCCCCCCTTACCCACAGCACCCCTACTCCCCCTACCCCAGCACCACTACCCCCAGCACCCCTACCCCCAGCACCCCTACTCCCACTACCCCCAGCACCCCTACTCCCACTACCCCCAGCACCCCTACCCCCAGCACCCCTACCCCCAGCACCCCTACTCCCACTACCCCCAGCACCCCTACCCCCAGCACCCCTACTCCCACTACCCCCAGCACCCCTACTCCCAGCACCCCTACCCCCAGCACCCCTACCCCCAGGACCCCTACCCCCCTTACCCACAGCACCCCTACCCCCTTACCCCCAGCACCCCTACCCACAGCACCCCTACCCCCTTACCCCCAGCACCCCTACCCACAGCACCCCTACCCCCCTTACCCACAGCACCCCTACCCTCAGCACCCCTACCCCCCTTACCCACAGCACCCCTACCCACAGCACCCCTAGCCCCCCTTAACCCCAGCACCCCTACCCCAGCACCCCTACTCCCACCACCCACCACCCCCCTTACCCACAGCACCCCTACCCACAGCACCCCTACCCCCGCACCCACAGCACCCCTATCCCCCTACACACAGCACCCCTATCCACAGCACCCCTACCCCCCTACACACAGGACCCCTACCCACAGCAGCCCTACACACAGCACCCCTACCCCCCCTACACACAGCACCCCTACCCCGCCTACACACAGCACCCCTACCCCCCCACACACAGCACCCCTACCCCCCCCCCCACACAGCACCCCTACCCCCCCCACACACAGCACCCCTACCCCCCCCACACACAGCACCCCTACCCCCCCCCACACACAGCACCCCTACCCCCCCAACACACAGCACCCCTACCCCCCCACACACACAGCACCCCTACCCCCCCACACACAGCACCCCTACCCCCCCACACACAGCACCCCAACCCCCCCCCCACACACAGCACCCCTACCCCCCACACTCACAGCACCCCTACCCCCCACACTCACAGCACCCTTTCCCCCCCCACACTCACAGCACCCTTTCCCCCCCACACTCACAGCACCCTTTCCCCCCCACACACAGCACCCTTTCCCCCCACACACACAGCACCCTTTCCCCCCACACACACAGCACCCTTTCCCCCCAAACACACACAGCACCCTTTCCCCCAAACACACACAGCACCCTTTCCCCCAAACACACACAGCACCCTACCCCCCACACACAGCACCCTACCCCCCACACACAGCACCCTACCCCCCCCACACACAGCACCCTACCCCCCCCCACACAGCACCCCACCCCCCCACACACAGCACCCCAACCCCCCACACACAGCACCCCAACCCCCCACACACAGCACCCCACCCCACATTACACACAGACACATACACTGCACCCCTCAATGCAGTATATGTGTGTGTGTTCAGCAGTCTTTATGTATTCAGCAGTGTGTGTGTGTGTGTGTGTGTATTCAGCAGACTGCGTGCGTGTATTCAGCAGACTGCGTGCGTGTATTCAGCAGACTGCGTACTCAGCAGTGTGCGTGTATTTAGCGGACTGTGTGTGTATTTAGCAGTCTGTCTGTGTCTCGGTGTGTGTATGTATTAAGCAGTTGGTGTGTGAATGTGTTCAGCAGTCTGTGTGTATGTATTGCATTTGTTGGAGATACTAATATAAGCTTAATTTATATCATTATTTAAAATGTTTATAATTTAACTCTCTGTTGTGTTCTTCTTTTAAAACAAAAGTTGTTAACTGTACGAGTAGTTTTTTCTAAACGTAAACCTCAGTATTCAGGTTTAATTGCCATGTTGGCACTTTGAGGGAAAAAAAGTTGGCATGTATTGCGGTTTGGGCACTCGGGCTCAAAAAGGTTCGCCATCACTGGTATAGATCATTCCCCTGCAATTTCACTGCTCAATTCACTGTCATTTAGGAGTCTAATCACTTTGTTTCTGTTTATGCAGCCCTAACCACACCTCCCCTGGCTATGATTGACAGAGCCTGCATGAAAAAAAAACTGGTTTCACTTTTCAAACAGATGTAATTTACCTTAAATAATTGTATCTCAATCTCTAAATTGAACTTTACTCACATACAGGAGGCTTTTGCAGGGTCTATCAAGCTATTAACATAGCAGGGGATAAGAAAATCTTAATTAAACATAACTTGCAATAAAGAAAGCCTAAATCGGGCTCTCTTTACAGGAAGTGTTTATGGAAGGCTGTGCAAGTCACATGCAGGGAGGTGTGACTAGGGTTCATAAACAAAGGGATTTAACTCCTAAATGGCAGAGGATTGAGCAATGAGGCTGCAGGGGCATGTTCTATACACCAAAAGGGCTTCATTAACCTAAAGTTGTTCAGGTGACTATAGTGTCCCTTTAACCCCTTAAGGACCAAACTTCTGGAATAAAAGGGAATCATGACATGTCACACATGTCATGTGTCCTTAAGGGGTTAAGCTTGTGTTCTACGGTAGCAGGGTGGGAGCAGGTCTGGATTTCTTGGAGACAGGATGGCTTGGGAAAACACATAATTGCATAGTTACACCTAGATGTTAATTACTCTGATATTCTGATCTCCTGATAACATGACCCTTGTGACCTCTATACAACTCTACTTTTTATATATTTTATAAAAGGTCAATCAGACAGATGCACACTCCAATATGTGTTACATATAATGCAACTGAATACTTTGACAATTAGCACACTATTATGAAGTAGAAACCAGTCACATACACAAAAAAGTTATATACAATATTGCAGCATCTTGCGTATCAAGTCCATACATTTATTTGAAGTGGCAAAATGAAGCAGTCTGTGGTCATTATCATAATACTGAATGTATTGGTCCAGGAAAGCCAACCAATCATAAATTATTTTATTCAGTTTATAGTGGATTGATGATTTTGCATCATGGATTGCAGTTGTTGGAGCTTGTCTTCAACTGTACTTCGTTTAGTTTCCAATAAAGTATTTGAGAAGAGTGAGTTAGTGTAAGGTGTAAAGCACAATCAAAGATTGCTTGTTTTGATATGAGGTTGAAGCAGAAGATGAAAGAGCTTTTCTTCCATATTGACATGATTGCTGCTTTGGCCATCTCTGTTATCTTGAATACCCATCACACTCAAAAAGACATGTTAAGCCTTTGATTGCCCTGCTCATCTTATAATTTTATAGTCTTGATCTTTATAAAGTAGTATGTAATTTATTAGTTAAATCAACGAAATGCATTTAGAAGTTCTTTTAGCATTTTATAATTTTTATAATTATATATTATTGTTCTGTTTCAACCTATGACATAGAGAATTAATTTATTTTTAGTCATTTAGAGGCACATATAAATAAAGCAATTTTTCACTAGTTAGAAAGAAAGTTACAAAATAATCCAATAAAAAGCAGGATACTTGGGAATTTAATAAAGTTCTACCATCAATCTTGGCTAAAGTTAGTGGAAATATTTTCAAGGTTAATCACTAAGCTTAATATCGTGAATTAAAAAGCAGAATGGCAAAATGGATGGAATATTGCCATGTTGTGATTTTTTCAGATTAACTATTTTTGTCTAAGCTTTTCTATTCAAAATAATTTGTGTGGGTTATTGGCATAAGTGTAAGTGTACAACGTTTAAAGAGACACTATAGTCACCAGAACAACAAACAGCTTAATGTAGAAAAATATATAATAAGTGGAGTGCTGATTAAATGAATGTGCGAGGGGTTAACTAAATAGGGTACCTAACTACCTATAGAATACAATACAAATACATAAATATCTAACCCCTTCTATAGTAATAGACCAGAAAATGACCTTACTAGCGCACTCAGAGTAAAGTAAAACACAATTTAATATAAAAAATTCAAACACAATATAAAAGAAATCGATCACTTATGCGTAAAAAATGTCCTGTCCGAACACAGAAAGCAACCACTTTCAGATACAGTATAAAATAAAGCAATCATTTATGCAGAAAAATGTCCTGTTCGAACTATTAAATAGAAGCCATAAAAAAGTCCAGACCTTATTCAGATGCTCGGCGTCCCGAGTCAGAATATATGATGTTGAAAAAAGTATTGAATAAAAGTCCTTTTGTGATCCGAGTTATGGCTTGTAGTGATGGGAGTCAGACCTCTCCAGACGCGTTTCTCCGCTCCTGCGGCTTTTTCAATGGATAAACAGCTTAATGTAATTGTTCTGGTCAGTATAGTAAGTCCATGCAGACTTTTTGCTGTAAACACTGTGTTTTGAGAGAGAAAGGGCAGTGTTAACATGGCTCCCTAGGGACACCTCCAGTGGCCACTCCTCAGACGGCCACTAGAGGTGCTTCCTGTGGCAGTGTTGCACAGGTCTGCATGGAGATGCTGAACTTTCCTCATAGGGATGCATTGATTCATCCCAAAAGACTGATAAATGAATTGCCTGTGTCACAAGTACAGGTGATGCTTGACTGACAAGTTTGTTCATTGTGGGTATGATCCAGCGTGTTTATCAGCAGCCATGACTAGGGCTAAATTGAATCTCTCTGGACCATCAAAACTTTGCAACATTATTGTGTTTCCCCAGTCATATCATACACGTTCCCATGTTTTTTTGCACAAGTTATTGCTAGAAATTGGTGCATTTTACAAACAACACAGTTACCTGCAGATTCAAACTATGCTCCACTCATTTGCTACAGAGGTAATGCTAATGTTTGTGGTATGTTGTTATATACTGACAAATGCACTCTCATACAAGCTAAACACATAAGTGTAAATATCTATTGTTATAGATCTTTGAGATGCACTATCCATAACCATATGACTCAGGGGAAAACATTTTGCAAACCCCATTAGTGACAAGGTATTATCATCAAGATCAAGAAGGAACCGCAATTTATTCCAGTCGATAGCAGGTGCACTGAAGCAGAACCAGCAAATCCAACAATGATAAGGTAAAAGAGGAAAATGTATCGAGGTACTCAGGGTGTTCAAACCACAGGCTTAGAGGATCAAAAGTGACAAAGCAGCAACGTTGTGATCTACTAAGATTGATAAAGACCTCTATTAGATCGAAACATTGCTGCTTTGCACTTTTGATCAAATAAACCGGCCTGTGGTTTGAACACCATGACTGCCTGGAGATTTTTTTCCTATTTTGCCTTAAAGTATTGTCATCAAGCATGGCATCATCTGCACAATTATCCATATTGTGTACCCCATCCTATGGACTGGATGGTATTGGCAAAATGGTTAATGACTTCTGGGAAAAGATGAGAAGCTACGGATCTACTATCTAAGTGGCCTTGGGTACCGGCACCATAAACAAATCAATGGCAAAACATTTCTGGAAGCTTGACACTCTGCCAAACCTTCCTTTCACCTTCCCCCCTATGCATGAATCGTTATTTGGAACTCCTTAGGAGGGACGAGTTCTTGATTTACACTTTAGGACTAAATAAAAAAATGAACTCCTGGGATTTTAAGGGGGCAGAGCCTGACTGCCAAACAGACAAGACGTGCAAAGCGTGGGCTCCCGAGTCTGGAACCAAGATTCAGGGCACAACGCCTGACCACCCGAGCACACCGACTGCTGACAGCACTGATCGAGTGTAAAAGACCGACCTGAACCCGGGGATACCAGACACTTGGTCCAGGGCCGCCATCAGGGCATGACAACCGTGACAATTGTCACGGGCCCGGCGGCCCTGGGGGGCCCGGCCGCCCGGGCCCCACGTGTTTTAGCTTAACTGCCGCCGGTGCATCTGCACCGGGGCCCACACGCTGATGGGGCCCATCAGGTGGCCCAAGCATTTAGGGCCACCCAATGGGCCCTATTATCTTCAGGGGCCCGGTCAGCGCTGTAATAGCGCGACCGGGCCCCTTTAAAAAGAAAATGCAGCCGGAAAGCAAGTGCTGCTGGGAGGGAGTGACGTCCGGTCACTTCCTCCCTGTTTACTCCGCGCGGGGGAAGGAGAAGAGAAAGGCCGCAAGGAGAGGCAGCCGACGCACATCATCCCCAGCCACCCTCCTGCGACGAAATGGTAAGGAAGAGAGGAGGGTGGCTGAAAATGAGGTGTGTGTATGTAGGCCAGTGTATGTATGCCAGTGTGCCAGTGTATGTATGTGTGTATGCCAGTGTGTGTGTGCCAGTGTGCCAGTGTATGTATGTGTGTATGCCAGTGTATGTATGCCAGTGTATGTATGTGTGTATGCCAGTGTATGCCAGTTTATGTAGGTATGTATGCCAGTGTATGTATGCCAGTGTATGCCAGTGTATGTATGTATGTATGCCAGTGTATGTATGCATGTATGCCAGTGTATGTATGTGTGTATGCCAATGTGCCAGTGTATGTATGCGTGTATGCCAGTGTATGTATGTGTGTATGCCAGTGTATGTATGTATGTATGCCAGTGTATGTATGCATGTATGCCAGTGTATGTATGTGTGTATGCCAATGTGCCAGTGTATGTATGCGTGTATGCCAGTGTATGTATGTGTGTATGCCAATGTGCCAGTGTATGTATGTGTGTATGCCAGTGTATGTATGCCAGTGTGCCAGTGTATGTATGTGTGTATGCCAGTGTATGTATGTGTGTATGCCAGTGTATGTATGTGTGTATGCCAGTGTATGTATGCCAGTGTGCCAGTGTATGTATGCCAGTGTGCCAGTGTATGTATGTGTGTATGTATGCCAGTGTATGGCAGTGTATGTATGTGTGTATGCCAGTGTGCCAGTGTATGCCAGTGTGCCAGTGTATGTATGTGTGTATGCCAGTGTGCCAGTGTATGTATGCCAGTGTGCCAGTGTATGTATGTGTGTATGCCAGTGTATATATGCCAGTGTGCCAGTGTGTGTATGCCAGTGTGCCAGTGTATGTATGCCAGTGTGCCAGTGTATGTATGTGTGTATGTATGCCAGTGTATGGCAGTGTATGTATGTATGTGTGTATGCCAGTGTGCCAGTGTATGTATGCCAGTGTGCCAGTGTATGTATGCCAGTGTATGTATGTGTGTATGCCAGTGTATGTATGTATGTATGTCAGTGTATGTATGCCAGTGTATGTATGCCAGTGTATGTATGTGTGTATGCCTGTGTATGTATGCCAGTGTGTATGCCAGTGTGTGTGTATGTATGCCACAGTGTGTGTGTGTGTGTGTATGCCACAGTGTGTGTATGTATGTATGCCAGTGTGTGTGTATGTATGCCACAGTGTGTGTGTGTGTGTGTATGCCACAGTGTGTGTATGTATGTATGCCAGTGTGTGTGTGTATGTATGTATATATCAGTATGCAGTATGTGTGTCAGTATGTATTTCTGCATGTATATGTGTGTGTGTGTGTGTCAGTATCTCCCTATGCATGTGTGTATGTTTGTTTCAGTATTTGTATATGTTAGTGTGTGTGTATTCCTGTGGGCGGGATTTGGAGGCGGGCCCTGTGGGCAGGCTTGAAGGGGGGCCCAGACCTTGAGCTGTGTTAGGGGCCCCAAAATTTCTGATGGCGGCCCTGACTTGGTCCTCCGGAGCCGGGTGGACCACGTGCCACGAGCGGCCTGTGCAGGTGGGAGCCGAGGAGAGACGGCCGCTCTCCCGGTTCTCTGGCAGACAAGGGGGTACACACATCTCACCCCCCACCTGCCTGTGGGGATAATCCCGGTCCCCAAAGACCTGTGCTGCCTCCGGTCTAAACACCTCTGTGTACCCAGCAGAACCCTCAAGCTGCAAGGATCTGGAGCCACTCAAGATGGCGGACGCACCAGGCGCTGCAGTAATGGGCCAGACAATACCGCAACCGGATAAAGCAGACGCCAGGTGTCATGTTACGGACACCTTGGGGGTCATATTTGACCATTTCTGGTCCATGCTGCGGGATCGCACAAGACAAGCACAAGCCACAAGGAAGCCGGACAAAGGTGAACAAAAGCGCAATGAACGGCAACCTCCTAAGAGCCGACAGCCAAGCCACATCATCCTAACTGCACCAAAGAGACAACCGCTACCACATAAAACCCACAGATGGAAATAGCGGGCTGCAGGCGGACATACTACCCGTCGCTGCCGCACAGACACGGCCTCTATAACATCCCTGCCTGGCGGTAACACTCTGGGGAACCCACGGGGACCACCCATGGGCCGAACGGCACACCTCACCACTCAAAGAGATGATACTAGGACCGTATACCCTTCTTCCGAGCTGGGGGCTTACCGGGAGGTGATCCTCCCACGCCACCCACATACCCGAGTAGATAGTCATGTTCTGGCACACCCTCGGGCCCCCAACCCTGTTAATGGGGTCAATGGACATGCGGCAAAGGCCCCTACTAAAGCCTCGGGCACCTAGACGACGAGCACCCAGGAAGTGCAGAGGGAGAACCGCAGTGCGGGGAGTTGAGTACCAGGAAGACCCGGGCAGACTCAAGCTCGCCTCAGCAATAACACTCCAGCACAAGCAGGGCATTGGCTGAACCTGCCGTACCACAGACGCATCAGCCCTCTACCATGAGGTGCAGACTGGCCGGATGACATGTGCCTAAGCCCACCATTATGCCCACACACTCACACATTGGGACTCTCTCCTAAGATTAACGTTCATTTGATGTTGCCTAATAAGTACCACTAGCATGCCTCTGTGCTGCACCTTAAAAGTGTAGTGCATGACTTAGTAGCAAGCATGATATTATCTGACTATGCAATCACCATGTCTACTATATCTTCTGTTTATGTGACTCAGCTCATGTTTCCTTTATAAGAACAAGCATTTATATATACTCTTTAGCCCATTCTACACAGCGGTATTTTACTTATTTTTGTACGCTTTTTCTCCCTCACGAGCTTTTCTTTCAGTTAAAGATATTTGTGTTATCAGATAGGCTCATAACCCCCAAGCCTCCTCATGTCGATCGGGAGTGCATGCAACCATTGTATAACCAGTTATGCATAACGTATGTTTTTCATGCATTAACCCCTTGTTTTACTTTCTGTACTGACCCATCTTATGCCTCAATAAAAACAAAGATTGACAACAAAAAAAAATCCTTTTTTGCCTAAATGTTAAATGTAACCATTTATTTTTCTGCTTAATTGTTATTTCTGTATAGATCTTGAATGAGTTTACCTGTTTATATAATAGCAAGTTGTAATTTTCTCATAGTTCACATATGCTTGTTACTAAACTGAACTTTATTAAAACGTGTGTAGTTATTTTCTATTGCCCTCTACGCTTTGCACCAGAAAGTTACTGTATTTTACAGAATGCAACATTTTGTTTGCCTGTGTTTTAGTGATATATACCAGCATATTGTTTATATCTCTATGAATAGATCCTTTTGCACACTTTAGTCTGTACATAATCATGGTGATAATCCATCTTCTGTTGTTGATTATTTGTCTCATCCTAATTTTAATGGTTTATTTACTCCATGTGGACTACAGCTCTTTTATATTACAAGCCTCTTTTCCATTATCATCATCATCCTCATCCTCATTTATACTTATGGTGTTGTGATTCAATCACAGTGTGTTAATTATCTTGAAATAAGTTCAGTATTGGGATTGTAATGTCAACATTTTGAACAGCATTATTACTGCATAATAAAGAATAATTTAAATTTTAAGTACACCCTCCAAGTGCGCTCTCTCAAATTTAATGTATCCAATTTGGAGCTGATTTGCACCGAGGCACAAAGAGATTGCAAGTCCAGAAATAGAAGGCCCAGAGATTTATATATAAAACCGCAAACTGCATAATATAAGTACATTTTAAATGTAACTTTTAAATTTCAGATTTAAGATAAAAATATGGTGAAACTGGAAAACATCTCCAAGCCAGCAACGTTGGCCAAAAGTTTCCTATTCACTTTGAATTCCCAACATTTCTCACTTTAGTGAAAAACCCTTTGTAGCACAGCTCTCTGTACCCCTGGCTGGGTACCTCCGCCAAGGACTGTTTCCTAGCTGGAGCGGGGGACAACCACAGCACTTCTGCCCACAGTCGCCGTGGCTTGACTGGGGCCCTGGAACCGCTCCTTCCTGAGACGAATGGAGAATTAGCTCTAGTCCTTACAAGGACTTTCCCTGTTGGATCCCCTGCAAGCTGGAACAGCAGACACAGGAGTAAATCTTCTTTCACTCCAATAACAAGACGACGCACAGTTTTGGAGTGTAAGCTGGAATAGCATTTTAATGGAGGCACACTGGCCTTTTATGCTAGTTTCCCAACAAGGGTGACACCCAGATGGACGTTGTTGGGCACGGGGACACAAAGTGAACAAACCAATAAAAACAGAGTCATACAGTGAGACACTCCCATACACAAACAATAGAATCCCTCATCTGTGCTTGGGAGATAATTGAATCAGGAACTGTACTAATCTAACCTAATTATCTCCAAGCAAAAAAAACATACCATTTTATGAAACCCCAAAAAGTACCTTAAAACCCCATAAGTCACATCCCCTGATAGCCCCGATCTGGGTGCACAGCATATCCAAAAATCACCCAGATCGGTCATAGTCATAGTTTTGACCGACTGCAAGCATGGCCCCATGCCCAAAACAGTTCCATGGAAATCAGTGCTAACAGTCAGTCAAGTTCAGCAGTCATTTACAGGTTTCCCTGAATGACCCATAGTCTGTGGGCAGGAGGCTGGCAAGCAGGCTCCTCCAGGAGCTTGTGGCAAACTCAGGTAAAAAGGGGAGTTTGCCACACCCTTAATGAGAGATAATCAATTAAAATAAACTAGATACACATATAGAACAGCAAGACAGAGTTTAGTGGTTTTATAAAGATGATTATCTTCATTCTTTTTCAATTGTGATCTCAGGCAAAATATATACTTATACAAAATTATATTATGGAAACAAACATACAAGTACGTTAACTCTGACCTCATAAAATAATAAAAAAAAAACAGCTTGAACAAAGGGAAATGCAATAAAATGGTCAAAGTTCAGAAATACAAGAATCCAAATGCATGTAATATATCACAAAGGTAATCTAGCCAACGAAAAATAACACACATTTAATAGTCACTTTCTTTGGGATACCAAATTGAGAACAGGTTTTTCTAGTAACAACATGATTAAACAGTGTAAAACAAAAGTTTATTGTAGTATCTAGTATCCTAGTAACTTTTTTGTTAGACTAAAATAATTTCAAAAACAAACTGTTGGATTTTTTTAAAAATTAAATGTTTTAGACTTGACAAAAGGGTCTTCAGAAAGTTTTAGTTATAAAAAAATTCAGTTAGTCTCATAATAATGACATAGGACTCAATTTAAAGGACCACTCTAGGCACCCAGACCACTTCAGCTTAATGAAGTGGTCTGGGTGCCAGGTCCCTCTAGGATTAGCCCTTTTTTTTATAAACATAGCAGTTTCAGAGAAACTGCTATGTTTATAATAGGGTTAATCCAGCCTCCAAATCCTCTAGTGGCTGTCTCACTGACAGCTGCTAGAGGCGCTTGCGTGATTCTCACTGTGAACATCACAGAGAGACCACGCAAGTGTCCATAGGAAAGCATTGTAAATGCTTTCCTATGCGACCGTCTGAATGCGCGCGCAGCTCTTGCCGCGCATGCGCATTCAGCCGAAAGGGAGTATCGGAGGCGGAGAGGAGGAGGAGAGCTCCCCGCCCGGCGCTGGAATAAAGGTACATTTTAACCCTTTACTCTCCACAGAGCCCGGCGGGAGAGGGTCCCTGAGGGTGGGGGCACCCTCAGGGCACTATAGTGCCAGGAAAACGAGTATGTTTTCCTGGCACTACAGTGGTACTTTAAGATTCTGGTACTTGCTTACAAATCTCTACCTAATGCTGCTCCAACCTACCTATCCTCCATGATACATAAGTATATCCCATCTAGGTCCTTATGCTCTGCCGAAGACCTACGTATATCCTCTGTTCGTACTCCCTTGATGCGCACCTCCAAGACTTCTTTAGGGCTGCACCGTTCCTGTGAAACTCCCTTCCCTCCTGTGTTAGACTTTCACCCAGTCTTTATGTCTTCAAAAAATTATTAAAAACTCACTTCTTCAGGAAGTGTCAATTAAACTGTTAATAGAAGAAAATTTCCAACACACTGATTCCTCTCCTGCAACTGTCATAACAAAATGTAAAAAAACACTAAGACCTCAGTGAAAACTATTCTACTAACCTACCTTTCTACCCTACCCTTACCTTTTGTGTCACGTCACTACACCCCACTAGCTCTAGAATGTAAGCTCACTGAGCAGGGCTCTCAAGCCCTCTGTTCCTGTGCGTCCAACTTGCCTGGTTACAATTATGTGTCTGTTAGTCCACCCACTGTACAGCTGTCACGTTACCTAGTGACCCATCATACAGTGTGTATATGATAATAGATTAGACAACATTTACCTGTCCTTAGAATGGCCGGGTTATACGTTGTTAGATAAAGAATGGTCAGGGACAAGCCGAGTCAAGGAAGCCAGAAATCAGGGAAGCGAAAAAACGATATCTGAGTCACAGCAGAACAGAACAGAGAATAGTCAGAGGAAAGCCGAAATCAAAATACCAAAATAGACAGAGAATTATAACGCACTCTTGGGAACTGCAGTTATAACGCACTCTTGGTAACTGCAAACAGAAACCACAACAGGGCAAAGATCTACTCCCTAAGTGCCCTTTTTTATATCCTATGTCTTTAATCTATAGCCTCGCCCACAAAAGATTTGAATGCGAAAGATTGGCAGGCCATGACATCATCGGCGTCATGATGTTGCTGCATCATAAAAAGAGGCGGAGCTACAGCAGCCAACGTTGGAACCGCTGGTAAGATGAGAGGGATCGTGGGAAGGGTCCCTCTCCCCTTCATGGACCTCCCCAGCCTGTGACACATAAAGTACTGTGACATGACACCCCTTTGAGAACCCCCACCGGGCAGTAAGAACCAGGGTGAAAGGGAAAGCGGGCACGGAATGACTTGAGAAGGCGAGGGGCATGTATGTCAAAAGAACACACCCAAGACTGTTCTTAGGGACCATGTTCCAGTCAACCAAATACTGAAGGTAGAAAAACATGAATCAAGAATGGCCTTCACTTTGTATTCATCATCCTGACCATCAACATGGACAGGAGGAGGAACATCAACAAGCCTAGTGTAACGATTGCAAGTTAGAGGTTTTAATAAGCACCAAGATACATGAAAATAATTAGGTATAAGCAAAGTAAAAAGAAGCACCAACTTATAAGTCACAGGATTTATACGTTGACCGACCTTGTAAGGGCCAATATACCTGGGGGGAAAGCTCCATCGATGGCACCTTCAGGCGAATATTCTTGGTGCTTAGCCAGACCTTATCACCCAGTTGATATACAGAAGCAGGATGCCTACATTTATCAGCATATTTTTTATATAAACCAGAAGTGTGTGAAAGGACGTTCTCTTTAGGTTTGCCACATGTTCCTCCACCAGCGGCAGTTCCTGCGAAGGAAGTGTGTGTCACGTTCACATAGAGTTTGAAGGAGCTCAACTGCAGATTTCTGATTAATTAGATGTGAATGTGAGGAGTTGAGGAAATAAAGAGATGACAGTTCACCTGGGTGTTAACTGATACTGTGTCTTTAATATATTTGGTTGAAGAAACACAGGTACTGTATCTTTAAATGGTTCAAGTTTGTTGAGTGGATTCTTAGATTAATTTATACAAATGAATTGAAGCAATAATATGAAGGAAGCAATGTAGATTTAACTTGCAGAGATTCGTTTTAGCTTAATTGATAGAAAACATCTCTTTTGGAGGTAGAAAGGTAAATGATTAGGAATTACTCCTATAACGATAGGAGGATGTGTGAGCAGGCTGAGCTTGAGCTCAGTAGTCAGGGAAAGTTTGTATAATACAGCGAGGTAACTTAGCTTCCAGAGGAGTTGAAGTTGGTTCCAGAGTGCCTTCCGGAGAGGTTCCGTGGAGAGAGATCGAGAGGAGTCAAATGCTAGCCGTGGTCGAGGAAGGAGAAGGAGGTTAGTCGTTTACGAGTCCGGTTCGGTACACAGGTAAGTTTGTAGAGAAAAGTTGCAGCCGGTTTAATTCCGCGGTACGCTGTTCATTAATCCAGCGTCTTTTGCCTGGCGCGGTTGCATTATGTAGCGCACTGAGACCGCGTCAGAGGGGGGGGTGTGGCTACAGTCCGTCAACCCGGAAGAGTCAGGTAGTGCAGGTAACGGCCATGACAGTATCCCCCCTGTAACGAGCACCCACCGGGTGCTATCCACGTGGTTTGGACGGATAACGTTTGTGGAATGCTGTACGCAGCCTATCAGCATGAATCACAGAGGAATCTTCCCATGAATCTTCATCAACTCCATAGCCCTTCCATCTAATGAGGTACTGTAGAGAGCCACGATGGATCCTTGAATCAAGAATTTTATGGACCTCGTATTCCTCAGTACCATGTACCAAAATAGGATCAGGAGAAGTGATTACATTCCTTTGAAAAGGATCAGGATGATAGGGCTTGAGCAAGGACACATGAAAGACGGGGTGAAGCTTAAAAGTAGGTGGAAGCTTCAATTTCACAACATTAGAGTTTATGATAGACATTATTTGAAAAGGGCCAAGAAACAGGGAACTCAACTTCTTCGAGGGACGGTTGGTGGAGATGTTTTTTGAGGAGAGCCAGACAAAATCGCCAACTTTGTAAGAAGGGGAAGGTTGTCTTTTAGCATCAAAAAACTTCTTCTGGTTAGAAGATGCCACTTCAAGATTTTCATGTAATTGTCGAAATAAGGAGGACATGTGAGAGATTTGATCCGAGACAGTGGGGTTAGATGAAGGAATGATTTGAGAAGGAAATGAGGAGGGATGAAATCCATAATTGGAGAAGAAGGGAGTCATTTTGCTACTTGAATGAACTGAGTTGTTATAAGCAAATTCGGCCATAGGTAACCACGTCATCCAATCATCCTGTAGGTGGGAACAATAACAACGTAAATACTGTTCCAGGCATTGGTTAACTCTTTCAGTTTGCCCGTTGGTTTGAGGATGATAAGCGGAAGATAGTTTACGTTGGATACGAAGGGAAGCAGGGGCGGGCTGGGCCGGGGGGCAGGGAGGCAATTGCCCCCCAGGCCGCCCTAAATCCAGGGCCGCCCACATCCAAAAATAAAATAAAAATGTTCCCCCCAGTGGCTGAACTACCGGGCTCGGCTGCTCTGTACACCTCTGCTGGCAGGACTGGCTCCCCTTGCAAAACTGCTATTTAGTATATTGCTAATTCGGCAATATACTAAATAGCAATTATCCTAACTCACTGATTGGCAATCGGCCAGTAACCTCAGTAAAGGGCAGAGTGGGGTGCAGATGGAGGTCCCGCTGCATTCATTGTTTGGGTGTCCCGCGGAGGCACACCAGAACTCAATGCCTACCCTCACCTCTTCCTGGGCGGAGTTCTGGCAGAGCTGCCTCCATATCCTGCCTGCAGGCCCCTCCCTCTCTTCCCAGGATGCCAGCACTGGGACTGCACAGGGGAGCTCCGAGCAAGCTCAGCAGACCCAAGGCCCCCAAGAGATCCCTGTCCCAGCTGGCAGTAGTGGCACACAGGATCAAGGTGAGTGAAATACTCTCCCTCACCTCTCCCTGCACACATCCGAGGCTGTCTCTTCCTGGCTCTACTTCTTTCTGTGTGTCTCACTTTCTTTCTGTCTCTCTCTAGTTTTTTAACTGTCCCAGTCTCTCCTTTCCTTGTGTCACTCTCTGTCTATCTATAGCTTTCTAGCTGTCTCTGGCTCTCCTTTCCTTGTTTCACTCTTGGTCTCTCTAATTTTCTAGCAGTCTCAGTCTCTCCTTTCCTTGTGTCATTCTTTGTCTCTTTCTAGCTGTCTCTGGCTCTCCTTTCCTTGTGTCACTCTTTGCCTCTCCATATCTTTACATGTGTAGCTCTGTCTCCCTTTGGTTCTCTGTCTCTCCCTCCTTCTCAGGCACTCTCTATCTCCCTCTCTGTTTCTTTGTCTCCCTCTTAAACAGCCACAAATACAATCACACTCAGCCAGCTCTCACACACCCACACAATCACACTCATCCAACTACACAGATGCATGCAACACTCACTGAGCAACAGTACAATCACACAAAGAAACCACACACATTTCAACCATGTGTATTGCTTAGTGGGGAGTGACTTGGAGCGAGAATATGCACAAGGTAGAGTGACAAGGGGGCCCTACTTTAATTCTTGCACAGGGGCCCAGCGGTCCCCAGTTACGCCCCTGGTTCCCTCCCCCCATGGGCCCGTGGTGCTGGTACTGTGGTTGCACTGGGGCCCACACACTAAGGGGAACCACCGGGTGGCCCATACACAGCAAGCAGAGCCAGACCCCAACTCCCAAACACCCTAGCCAGCACACTGGACATTAGGAAAGGCACCAGCAAAGGTAGAAAGCTGACTTTAAAAATTTAAAGTGTGTGTGTGTATGAGTATGTCTGCGTGTTTGTCTGTGTCAGTATGTCTGTGCGTCAATATGTCTGTGTGTGTGTGTGTCAGTATGTCTGTCTATGTGTGTGCAAGTATGTCTCTGTGGGTGTGCCAGTTTGCCTGTGTGTGTGTGAGCCAGTATGCCGGTATCTTTGTGTGTGTCATTTTGTATGTCTGTGTGAGTCAGTATGCCTGTAACAGTGTGTCTGTCAGTGTCATGCCTTAACTATAATATCCCCTTACTTCCTGGTTCCACGGAGCTTAGCCACACCTCTTCATGACTCGGTCTCCCTATTTAATCTGACCGCACCAGCTGATCGAGGCTGGATTAATGAACTACGTTCTGTACACACGAACTGGCTGCAACTTAGTTGTGAAATCCTGCTGTTACCGGACCGGAATAGAAGACTTCAAGTTCCCTTCGCCTCTCCTCATCCACGGCTAAAGCTGAACTCTATCCATGCAGGATAATCTGCCTCTGAGGAATCTCGGGAACCAGTGTTCTATAAGCCGGAAGCTAAGTAAAACTTCTCTGATAAACGTTGCATCTAAAGCTGTTATTTCCTGTCTCCAAAGTCCTTCGTTAAAGCCTACCGTTACAGCTAACTTCAACACATACTTGTCTCAGTTAGCTGCATCTATCTTTCTTCAGTTAAAGTCAATGGAACAGCTATTGTAACTTCTTATCATCTAATTAACTAATACTACTAAAGGACTCTTGCTGCTTCAGTTCCGTTTACTCCTTAAAGCTACAGTGCATGTAACTGTGGACTTCATTTATCGTTTATTGCTTAATGCTACAGTACCTGTATATTGGAATAAAAGTCAATACCAATTACTTCTAATAAATATTCGAACTATAAGAAATCTGCAGTTGTGTTCCTTCATATGAAATGTTTAAACGTGACAGATTAATCCAGCCATTGTAATGGATCCAGCAGATTTCGATTCTACTATAGCTACGCTGCATCAAAGAGTTGATACACTAGTCCAAGGTATGCAAGAACTGCAAGTTACTCACGAAAGACTTTTCACCTATGTCAGAGATTTACAAACTCGTACTCCTCATACTACTCTGCTCTCGGCTAGTGATCCTGCTGTATGTAACCCTGAAAAATTCTATGGTGATCGTTCCAAATATAAGGAGTTTTTTTATTCCTGCAAACTATTGATTGCTTTAAAACCTAGAGCTTATCCCACAGAAAGATCTAAGGTTTTTTCAGTTATTTCCTTTCTAAGAGGTGAACCTATGTTCTGGGCCCATACCTTTTTGGACAATGATGACCCCATCTTAGGCTCACTGGATGAATTTTTTGAAGCCATGTCTCTTCTCTATGAAGATCCTAATAAACAAGCTACAGCTGATTTAACAATCAGAACACTACAGCAAAGAAATAGACCCGTTGAAGATTATATTGCTGAATTCAAAAGATGGGCTGTTGAAACGCAATGGAATGACATCACATTGCGCAACCAGTTTCGAATTGGTTTATCTGAAGCTGTAAAAGATGAACTCTCTAGAACAAAACTCCCTACTACTTTGAACGCTCTAATTCACTTATCAATCAGCATTGACAGAAGATTAAGAGAAAGAAAGGCAGAAAAAGCCCTTTTACATTCTAAAGACCGTAAGCCTTTCACTCCCTCAAAAGCTCCAGAAAAGACTTCCTTACCAAGTGAATCTATGGAAATAGGGGTAATACGAAGTCCTCTTACTCCTGCAGAGAAGAACCGAAGACGTCAATTAAACCTATGCATGTATTGTGCCTCTCAAGATCATCTGGTTGCTGTTTGTCCCTTATTAAAACGGACAAAGGCCGGTAGACAAGCTTATACCTCTGCTATCTTCAGTGCACTCCCTTCAACATCAACCAATCCGTTCTTAACTGTATCCCTTGTCTTACAGTGGGATAAGGTGAGAATTGTGACTGAAGCTCTCATCGATTCTGGTGCACATGGAGTATTCATCGATTCAACCTTCGTAACAAAGAATAGAATTCCTTGTGTTCAAAAAGCTAACTCTGTTCCTATTAAAGTGATTGATGGCTCCTTTATATCCTCGGGACCGATTCTTCATGAAACCATCCCTCTAAAGGTAACCACAAATCACATACATACTGAATTTCTAGTATTTGATGTTATTCCGTCACCTCTCTATCCCGTTATAATAGGGATCAACTGGTTAAGGAACCACAACCCTCAAATTTCTTGGTCTCCTTTCTCCATCACCTTTAACTCACATTATTGTAAAGAAACATGTTTACAACAAATTCCTATTCTTCAAATCTCTAAAGAACCAACCATACCCTCTTGTTATTCAGAATTTTCAGATGTCTTCAGTAAAAAAGAAGCTGAAACGCTCCCGCCTCATCGTGCTTACGATTGTCCTATAGACCTCATACCTGGTGCCCCAGTACCATTTGGGCACATCTACCCTCTCTTTGAGGCTGAATTACAAATTCTCAAAGAATATCTAGATGAAAATCTACGGAAAGGGTTTATTAGACCCTCTAGTTCACCTGCTGCCTCAAGTATGTTTTTTGTAAGAAACAAAGACCAGACTATTCGTCCTATCATTGACTACAGAGCCTTAAATAAAATAACAGTTAAAAATCGTTATCCTCTTCCTCTCATCAATGAACTGGTTGAACGATTGAAAACTGCTACCATCTACACTAAGCTTGACCTTCGCGGGGCATATAATCTCGTCAGGATAAAGGCTAATGATGAATGGAAGACTGCTTTCCGAACAAGGTATGGCCTCTTTGAATATCTGGTAATGCCTTTTGGCCTTTGCAACGCCCCTGCAACTTTTCAACACTTCATAAATGATATCTTTAGAGACCTATTGGACGTCTGTGTCATCATTTATTTAGATGATATTCTCATATACTCCAACACTCCTGAGGAACATAGAAAACATGTCAGATGGGTGTTATCAAGACTCAGAACTCACAAATTATTCGCTAAACCTGAAAAATGTCTTTTCCATGTCAAAGAAATTACCTTCTTAGGTTATGTCATCTCCCCTCATTCAATAGGTATGGACAATGCAAAAGTCGATTGTATCATCAACTGGCCTGTTCCCTCTACAGTTAAAGAATTACAGCGATTTCTAGGATTCGCCAATTTCTACAGAAAATTTATTAAAAACTACTCTGAGATAGTTCACCCACTCAATCAACTTAACAGAAAAAATTATCCCTTCAATTGGAACGAGAAGGCTCAAACTGCCTTCACCGAATTAAAGAGAAAGTTTACAACAGCTCCTATTCTTCAACTTCCAAATCCTTCATATCTTTATGTCCTTGAAACGGATGCTTCGGAATTTGCAATTGGAGCTGTCCTCTCTCAACACAAAACTCCTCAAGACCCTCTTCATCCTGTTGCCTTCTTCTCACGATCATTATCTCCTGCTGAAAAGAATTATCCTACAGGAGAAAAAGAATTATTAAGTATCAAAGTGGCTTTAGAAACCTGGAGACACCTTCTTGAAGGCGCTCGGAACTCTTTAATCATTTATACTGACCATAAAAATCTCGAATATCTTCACTCCAATAAAACACTGTCTGCTCGACAAGTAAGATGGAATCTCTTTTTTTCCCGGTTCAACTTCCAAATCGTCTTTAGACCTGGGTCTAGAAACAAAAAGGCTGATGCCCTTTCCAGGATCCATAAGGACACTGAGATTGAACCTCCTTCGCCTAAAGTCATTGGAATCTTATCTTCTCTTATTGACGACATTAAAGATCTCAGTGAAGATGCTCTCGAACTTCCTAAATCAATTAAATTATCTAAGAAAAACGGTCTCTACTATTTCAAAGACCGGATTTACGTGCCTCCATCCTTCAGAATTAAAGTACTCGAATTTATTCATGATTCTCCTCTGGCAGGTCATCCAGGTATAAAGAAGACCCTTGAATTGTCCAAAAGATACTATTGGTGGCCTCGTCAAGACCAAACTATTGAATCTTATGTTAAATCTTGTTCTGTATGCCAAAGATCAAAACATGTCCATCATCAACAATTTGGTCAATTATTGAATTTACCAATTCCTGAACGACCTTGGCAATCCATCTCTATGGATTTCTTGGTAGAATTACCTCCTTCTCATCATCACACTACCATTTTAGTGGTAGTAGACCGCTTCACAAAAATGTCTCATTTCATTCCTTTAAAGAAGTTACCTTCGTCCTCTGAACTTTCGAAAACATTTCTTGACAACATAGTTAAACTTCACGGACTGCCAGACGAAATCATTTCAGACCGAGGAACTCAATTTACCTCCAAATTCTGGACTGCCTTATGTGCCACTCTTCATATCCAACGTAAACTATCATCTGCATATCATCCTCAAACAGATGGACAAACTGAAAGAGTCAACCAATGCTTAGAACAATATCTACGATGTTATTGCTCTCACTTACAAGACGATTGGATAACTTGGTTACCTATGGCAGAATTCGCATACAATAACTCTTTTCATACCAGCAGTAAAATGACTCCATTTCTATCCAATTATGGATTTCATCCTTCCTCATTTCCTGCTCAGACAAGTTCTTCATCTAATCTCTCCGATTCGAATCAAATCTCTCATATGTCCTCTTTATTCAAAAAATTGCATGACAATCTTGAATTGGCCTCCTCCACTCAAAAGAAGTTTTTTGATACAAAACGACAACCTTCACCTTCTTATCAAATCGGTGATCTTGTCTGGCTTTCCTCAAAGAACATTTCTACAAACCGTCCATCAAAGAAGTTAAGTTCTCTTTTCCTTGGTCCTTTTCCAATACTATCGATTATCAACCGTAATGTTGTTAAATTGAAACTTCCACCTACTTTAAAGCTACATCCTGTTTTTCATGTGTCATTACTGAAGCCTCATCATCCTGACCCTTTCCAAAGGAATGTCACTACTTCTCCTGACCCTATACTGGTCCAGGGTGAAGAAGAATACGAGATTCAAAGTATACTGGATTCAAGGTTCCATCGTGGCTCCTTACAATATCTCATCAGATGGAAAGGATATGGAGTTGATGAAGATACATGGGAAAACTCCTCTGACGTTCATGCTGACAAATTAGTTTCCCAGTTTCACAAACGCTACCCTTCTAAACCAAGTCAATAGCACCCAGAGGTTGCTCATTAAGGAGGGGATACTGTCATGCCTTAACTATAATATCCCCTTACTTCCTGGTTCCACGGAGCTTAGCCACACCTCTTCATGACTCGGTCTCCCTATTTAATCTGACCGCACCAGCTGATCGAGGCTGGATTAATGAACTACGTTCTGTACACACGAACTGGCTGCAACTTAGTTGTGAAATCCTGCTGTTACCGGACCGGAATAGAAGACTTCAAGTTCCCTTCGCCTCTCCTCATCCACGGCTAAAGCTGAACTCTATCCATGCAGGATAATCTGCCTCTGAGGAATCTCGGGAACCAGTGTTCTATAAGCCGGAAGCTAAGTAAAACTTCTCTGATAAACGTTGCATCTAAAGCTGTTATTTCCTGTCTCCAAAGTCCTTCGTTAAAGCCTACCGTTACAGCTAACTTCAACACATACTTGTCTCAGTTAGCTGCATCTATCTTTCTTCAGTTAAAGTCAATGGAACAGCTATTGTAACTTCTTATCATCTAATTAACTAATACTACTAAAGGACTCTTGCTGCTTCAGTTCCGTTTACTCCTTAAAGCTACAGTGCATGTAACTGTGGACTTCATTTATCGTTTATTGCTTAATGCTACAGTACCTGTATATTGGAATAAAAGTCAATACCAATTACTTCTAATAAATATTCGAACTATAAGAAATCTGCAGTTGTGTTCCTTCATATGAAATGTTTAAACGTGACAGTCAGTGAGTGTGTGCATGTGCCAGTCAGTGAGTGTGTGTTTGTTAGTGTGTGTCAAATCAGCGAGTGTGTGCGCCTGTCAGTGAGTGTGTCTGTTTAGGTGACTGCCCCCCCCTTTCAATCACATGGGAAACGTGTTTTTACTCTCTTCTTGGTGCGATGGGCCACTTGACTGGATTTGCCCCACAGGCCTAACGCTGCCAGCCCTCCCCTGAAGGGAAGTACATAATGCATTCCAGAATTTGGAGGTAAACTGGGTTCCGCGGTCCGATATGATTTCATCTGGGAGTCCATGAAGTTTTACAATGTTATCGAGAAATGTTTTTGAAAGTTCTGATGATGAAGGTAATTTCTTCAAAGGAATGAAATGGGACATCTTTGTGAATCGGTCTACTACTACTAAAATGGTAGAATGGTGTTGAGAAGGGGGAAGTTCCACCAGGAAGTCCATAGAGATGGATTGCCAAGGTCTCTCTGGAACTGGTAGGTTCATCAACTGACCAAAGGGTTGATGATGGTCAGATTTGGATCTTTGACAGGTTGAACAGTTTTTCACATATGATTCGATGGTGCTGTCCTGACGCGGCCACCAATAATATCTTTTGGATAATTCGAGGGTCTTTTTAATACCTGGATGACCTGCCAGAGGAGTATTTTATTCCTAAATGGGGGAGGAATGTAAATTCTATCATGAAAATAATAGAGACCGTCCTTCAGTGATAATTTAGTTGATTTAGGAAGGTCAAGAGCATCTGGATGAAGACCTTTTATGTCATCTATAAGGGATGTGACAATTCCGATGACTGTATGGGGGTTTTCTACTTCAGGATCTTGATGAATTCTGGCGAGGGCATCCGCCTTTTTGTTCCTTGCCCCAGGTCTAAAAACGATTTGAAAATTAAACCGGGAGAAGAAGAGGTTCCATCTTACTTGTCTCGCAGACAGAGTTTTGTTGGAGTGAAGATATTCAAGGTTTTTATGGTCAGTATAAACTATTATAGGAGTTTGTGTTCCTTCCAGAAGATGTCTCCAGTTTTCTAAAGCTAATTTTATGCTTAATAATTCTTTTTCTCCTATAGGGTAATTCTTTTCAGCCGGAGACATGGAACGGGAAAAGAAGGCAACAGGGTGAAGAGGATCTTGAGGAGTTTTGTGTTGGGAAAGGACAGCTCCGAGAGCAGTTTCTGAAGCATCTGTTTCAAGGACATATAGACATGTGGGATCAGGGAGTTGAAGGATAGGAGCAGTTGTAAATCTTCTTTTCAATTCATCGAAAGCCTTTTGGGCCTTTTCATTCCAATTGAAAGCATGTTTTTTGCTGTTAAGTGAATTAAGTGAATGAGTTACATCAGAGTAATTTTTAATGAATTTCCTGTAGAAGTTAGCAAAGCCCCAGAACCGTTGTAATTCTTTTACGTTAGAAGGAATGGGCCAGTTGAGGATACAACTGATTTTTGAGTTATCCATTCCAATTGAATGAGGAGTGATAACGTAACCTAAGAAGGTTATTTCGTTGACATTAAAGAGACATTTTTCTGGTTTAGCGTATAATTTATGAGTTCGAAGTCTGGATAACACCCATCTCACGTGTTTTTTGTGTTCTTCAGGTGTACTGGAGTATATAAGAATGTCATCTAAGTAAATGATAACACAGACGTCCAGAAGATCCCTGAAGATGTCATTTATGAAATGTTGAAAGGTGGCAAGGGCATTGCAGAGGCCGAAAGGCATCACAAGATACTCGTAGAGACCATATCTAGTTCTGAAGGCAGTTTTCCATTCATCGTTGGCTTTGATTCTAACGAGATTGTATGCCCCACGGAGGTCAAGCTTAGTATAGATAGTGGCTGTTTTTAACCTTTCAATTAGCTCGTTTATCAGGGGAAGAGGATAGCGATTTTTGACTGTTATCTTATTCAAAGCTCTGTAATCAATGATGGGACGGATGGTCTGGTCCTTATTCCTCACAAAAAACATACTGGAGGCAGCAGGTGAGCTGGAAGGTCTAATGAACCCCTTACGGAGGTTTTCCTCCAAGTATTCCTTGAGGATTTAAATTCAGATTCAGAGAGAGGGTATATGTGCCCAAAAGGTATGGGGGCACCAGGTATGAGGTCGATAGGGCAGTCGTAGGGACGATGAGGTGGAAGTGTCTCAGCTTCCTTTTTACTGAATACATCAGAGAACTCTGAATAGCAAGAAGGTATAGATGGTTCTTCGATAGTTTGGAGGAGTGGAATATGTTGTAAGCACGTTTCCTTACAGTACACGGAGTTAAAAGCGAGAGAAAAGGGAGACCAGGTAATTTGAGGGTTGTGGTCCCTTAGCCAATTGATTCCTAGGATGACCGGATAAAGGGGAGAAGAGATAACATCGAAAATGAGGTATTCGGTATGAGTGTTAAGTGAAGTTGTTCGTATAGGAATAGTTTCTTTTGTGATAGGACCCGAGGCTATGAGGGAGCCATCAATTACTCTGACAGAGACAGAAGTGCTTTTACGGACACAAGGAATTTTATTTTTGATTACAAAGGATGAATCGATGAACACTCCGTTAGTCCCAGAGTCAACGATGGCTTCAGTCGTTATTCTTTCTTTGTCCAACTGTAATATGAGAGAAATGGAGAAAAATTGAGTGGATGATTTAGGAGGGAGTGCACTCAGTATAGAAGTGGTATGAGCATGCTTACCACTCCGTGGTCTTTTCAATAGAGGGCAGTCCAGGATTAAGTGGTCTTGTGAGGCACAGTACATGCAAAGGTTAAGTAGTCGTCTTCTAGATTTTTCTTCTAGTGTGAGAGGACTTCTTATAGTGCCAATTTCCATAGGTTCGTTAGGCAACGAAGGTTTTTCAGCTGGTTTTGGAGGAGCAGCTGGTTTCCTAATTGATGAACCTGAGAGAGCTCTTTCAGCCTTTCTTTCCCTAAGCCGTCTGTCAATACTGATAGATAGTTGAATAAGAGCGTTTAATGTAGCAGGGAGTTCAGTTCGAGAAAGTTCATCTTTTACTCCTTCGGATAACCCAATTCGAAATTGGTTGCGCAGGGTTATATCGTTCCATTGAGTTTCTATTGCCCATCTCTTGAACTCAGCTATGTAATCCTCAACAGGTCTATGCTTTTGCTGGAGGGTTCGGATGGTTTGATCAGCTGTAGACTGTTTATTAGGATCTTCGTAAAGGAGAGACATAGCTTCAAAGAACTCGTCCAATGAGTCTAAGATGGGATCATCATTTTCCAAGAAGGAGTGGGCCCAGGCCATAGGCTCACCTCTTAGGAAGGATATAACTGAACAAACCTTAGATCTTTCAGTGGGATAAGATCGGGGTTTTAGAGCAATCAATAGTTTGCAGGAGTTTAGGAACTCCCTGTATTTTGATCTATCTCCAGAAAACTTCTCCGGATTACAGACAGCAGGTTCACTGGCTGAGTGCATAACAGCATGAGGAGTGTGGGTTTGTAAGTCTCTGACATAAGTAAGAATCCGTTCATTTGTAACCTGGAGATCTTGCATGCCTTGAGCAAGTGTATCGACTCTTTGATTCAGCATCGTCAATTTTGAATCGAAATCTGCTGGATCCATTACAAGGCTGGATTAATCTGTCACGTTCACATAGAGTTTGAAGGAGCTCAACTGCAGATTTCTGATTAATTAGATGTGAATGTGAGGAGTTGAGGAAATAAAGAGATGACAGTTCACCTGGGTGTTAACTGATACTGTGTCTTTAATATATTTGGTTGAAGAAACACAGGTACTGTATCTTTAAATGGTTCAAGTTTGTTTAGTGGATTCTTAGATTAATTTATACAAATGAATTGAAGCAATAATATGAAGGAAGCAATGTAGATTTAACTTGCAGAGATTCGTTTTAGCTTAATTGATAGAAAACATCTCTTTTGGAGGTAGAAAGGTAAATGATTAGGAATTACTCCTATAACGATAGGAGGATGTGTGAGCAGGCTGAGCTTGAGCTCAGTAGTCAGGGAAAGTTCGTATAATACAGCGAGGTAACTTAGCTTCCAGAGGAGTTGAAGTTGGTTCCAGAGTGCCTTCCGGAGAGGTTCCGTGGAGAGAGGCCGAGAGGAGTCAAGTGCTAGCCATGGTCGAGGAAGGAGAAGGAGGTTAGTCGTTTACGAGTCCGGTTCGGTACACAGGTAAGTTTGTAGAGAAAAGTTGCAGCCGGTTTAATTCCGCGGTACGCTGTTCATTAATCCAGCGTCTGTTGCCTGGCGCGGTCGCATTATGTAGCGCACTGAGACCGCGTCAGAGGGGGGGTGTGGCTACAGTCCGTCAACCCGGAAGAGACAGGTAGTGCAGGTAACGGCCATGACAGTGTGGATGGAATAACGTGTGGATTAAAACGTTAATAAAAAAAAATGGGCTGTAATGAGTAGCGTCACAGACCACATTATTATGCATTATTATGTATGATCAGATACAAAACACCTCAAGTATTGTTCCAGCTTTTGATTGGTACGCTTGGCTGCTCTGTTGGATTTGGGATGATAAGCCGAGAAAAAGCTGAGTGTGATACCCAACTGAGCACAGAAAGCCCTCCAGAACCGAGATATAAATTGCGTCCCTCTGTCTGAAACAATTTCTTTGGGTATGCCATGTGACCGAAAAACCTCTTTGACAAAGATTGTGGCCAATTCAGACAAAGAAGGCAATTTTATTAAGGGAACCTATCCTCTATCGTCAAGATGACAGTATGTTTCTCCGATACAGGCAAATAAAATCGATAACAATGCTATCCCATTGCTTGTGTGGTATCTCTAAAGGTTGTAACAATCCGCAAGGGAGTGTACGTGATAATTTGGTTTTGGCACACACATCAAATGCCAAAACATACTCTTTAATATCCTTACGTAAGGAAGGCCACCAATATTCAGAAGCTTTCAGAGAGTATGTCTTGTTTATGCCTTGGTGACCCGCTATTTTACCATCATGGTAACAGGTAAGTAATTCGTTTTGATACTCAGGAGGTACGTATTTTTTGCCCATAGGTTTGCTTTTAGGTGCCTGGTTTTGTTTCGCTTCTATGTTACCAACGAGTTCGGAATTTATCCTAATGTAAGTATTAGCCACTATCCTATGTGTAGGTACGATTGCAGGTACTTCTGTAACAAGACAACGTGAGGTTCATGCTGACGAGACAAAGTATCAGCTTTAGTGTTTTTAGATCCAAGTCTATAAGTTAGTGCAGGGGCGGACTGACCAGTCGGGCAGATCGGTCATGGACCGAGGGCTCGAGGCAGTTAGGGGCCCGGCAGCACAGTCCCCACCGCCCCCCCCCCCCCCCCCCCATTACCCGTTTCTCTTTTTTCAGAGAGACCTGGCAGCGATCATTCAGTTTTAGCTGCCAGGTCTCCTCCCCCTGTGCGGTGCTGTGTGTGATGAGGAAGAGGTGGGGTCGGGAAGTGACATCACTTCTTTCCCTCGCCTGAAGAGCACCCAGAAGATAAGGAGCAGCAGCAGCCTGGCAGACTTCACAGGTAAGCTCCTTGTAGTTTTTTTTTTTTTTTTTGTACATCCTCAATGCATTCAGCCCCCCTATGTACCTACCTCAGCCCCCCTCTATCAACCTCAGACCCCCTCTGTACCCACCTCAGTTCCCCCCTGTACTCTCCTCAACCCCCTCTCCACCCACCTCAGCCCCCTTTATACCCAGCTAAGCCCCCCTGTACCCCCTGATGAAGTAACCCCTGCACCCACCTTAGCCCCGTGTCTCCCTACACCAACCTCAACCCCCCTGTACTGACTACAGCTCCCCCTGCACCCACCTCAGTTTCCCTTGCACCCACCTTACCTATCCCTGTACCCACTTAAACACCTATGCTCTCAACACAGCCCCTATGCCACCTCCGTCCCCACACAGCCCCTATGTCCCCTCCTGCGCCCACCACAGCCCCTATGTCCCCTCCTGCGCTAACCACAGGCCATATGTCCCCTCCTGAACTCACCACAATCTCTGTCCCAACTCATACTCTGTCCAGCCCCGCACCCACCTCAGCCCCGTGCCTCCCCACGCCTACCTCAGCCCCATGCCTCCCCGTGCCTACCTCAGCCTCCATGCCACCCCATGCCTACCTCAGCCCCTGTGTGTGCCTCACCGCACCTACCTCAGCCCCGTGCCTTCCCGTGCCCACCTCCGTCTCAATGCCTCCCCACACTAACCTCAGTCCCCGTGCCTCCCCGTGCCTCCCCATACCTACCACAGCCCCCGTGCCTCTCTGCACCTACTTCAGCATCTATCCTCTCACGCACACACTACAGCTACTATCCTACTTATGCAGAGTACAGCCTCTATTGTCCAAACACGCACACACTACAGCCCCAGTAACCACCAGATGGCTACTAGAGATTCTATCCCACACAAACTGAAACACAACCAGCCCTCTCCACTCACATACTGCACTGCAAACAGCCCCATTCACACACGCAAAAACCCACAAGGAGCCTCATTGTATAGACACAATCCCACAAGCAGAATCCCCACAAATACAAAACCACATGCAGCCTCCCTACACATAATCATCACAAACAGCATACCCACCATTGCAATACTGCATACAGCCTCCACACACACAAATATTACAATCACTTATATAGCGTAAATATATTCTGCAGCACTTACAATAGGTAAAACAAGAGAAATTATTAATTCTAACACAACACAGGAACACAACATCACTAGCAGCATCCCCGCACACACGCATCCCCACAAGTAGACTCCAAACACATGTGGCTACTGTATGGTTGCACATGTAGGGAACTGTGCTTGAGATGTCATCAGAAAAAAACAGTGGAATTGTGTAATTAAATTAGTTTTTATTTTAATTGCTGGTGAGGCACGCCAGCAAGGGTTACTCCATCTAAAAACAGTGTTTCTTAATTCCCTGCCTCCTATCTCATATTTTCTTTCCGTGTCCGTCAGTGTCTTAAAATAAAAACTGCAAGGATGCAAGGGTTCATTAGGACTCTTTCTTTGGGATAATACAGCTCTTACCCCTATTTCAGAAGCATCAACCTCTAACAAATAACGCAAAGTGAGTCTGGCTTCTTTCTTGGTCATATTAGTAATCTGAGAAATTATTCATGAGAAATCCTTAACGAACCTCCTGTAATAATTGGAAAAGCCTATAAACCTTTGTATGTGTCAGGATTACAAGTTAATCCAGCACGCAGTACTGTGTCACACCTAGGACTAAGCATAACGTATAACCGGACCATAGAATGGCCGGATTTAACGTCTCCAAGAATAGTCAAAATACTAGCCGAGGTCAGGGACACAGAATCAGACACAAAGATGAGGGAAAGCTAAACGTCAAGGATACCAGATATCAGGGAAGTCAAAACAAAGCCAAAGTCAAATACCAGAAAATCAAGATCAGCAACGCACTTTTGGATAACCATAGCCATGAAACCACGACAGGGCACTGAGCAAGAGGAGAACTGGGCCTAAATACCCCTCCTGTGGATCCGATTGGCTTTAACCGGTCTTTGATCCCAAAGGCAATTACCAGGTTTCCATTTGCATGATTGCTGGTCAGCACAAACCCTCCTGTGAATTTGATTGCTGCTCGGAAAAACTTTTCCTGTCAGGACAGTAAGGACAGTCAGGACAGTAATGTTGCCCGGCACAACTTTTCCTGTCAGGACAGTAATGTTACTTGGCACAACTTTTCCTGTCAGGACAGTAATGTTACTTGGCACAACTTTTCCTGTCAGGACAGTAATGTTGATCGGCACAACTTTTCCTGTCAGGACAGTAATCTTGCTTGGCACAACTTTTCCTGTCAGGACAGTAATGTTGCTTGGCAAAACTTTTCCTGTCAGGACAGTAAATGCCGTTAACCACATTTTTATGTGCGGATGAATACGTGACAGTATGGCCTTCAGTCTGGTGGGTACAGGCCATGGAAGTATGGATTCTAGTTCAGTCGAATTCATAGCAAATCCTTTCTCAGATATTATGTATCCAAAAAAAGCAATCTGCTTTTGATCAAAAAGGCATTTTTCTAATTTGCAGTATAGACCATTCTTTGGGAGTCTGGTCAGAACTTTCTTAACATGAATATGATGTGTCTCCTTCTCTTTTGAAATCTAGGTATACAATAGCACATTCATGTAAGAAATCCCTTAGTGCATTATAAATTAGATCCTGGAAGACAGCAAGGGCATTGCATAGCCCGAAAGCCATAACGGTATACTCATAATGTCCATAACGGGTATTGAAAGCTGCTGAAGTAGGTGCAGGTCCATTCATCTCCCTGGTGTATTCACACTAAATGATAAGCTTCTCGAAGATCCAACTTCGTGACACTGGTAGTTCCTTTTAGTCTATCGAATAGCTTGGTTATCAAGGGTATAGTATATGCATTTCTAACTGTAATCTTGTTAAGACCACAGTAATCAATACAAGGTCTCCAATCACCTTCCTTTTTGGAGACCAAGAAAAACCCTGTGCCTGTTGGGGATGAAGACTTCCTGATAAACCTTTTCGTAATGTTTTCTTTTATATATTCCTACAAAACAATGTTCTCATTAGCAGAGAGGGCATACACTGTACCTCTAGGTGGCATAGTGCCTGGCAATAGGTCAAAAGCACAGTCATAAGCTCTATGAGGAGGTAGTGGCTTGGCCTTTCCTAAAGGTTCAGGAACCATAGTGGACAAGGGAAGCATAGTAGGAGCGTTTATCAGAAACAAGGTGTAGCAGACTTCCTTTCCATATGTTCAGTTGTCTGTACCCCTTTGTTCGTCTTCCAAAAGACTTGACACCTTTGCTTGAGTGCTTTCCCTGTGTGGCCACCATTCGTATGACCGAACGCATGTGGTCCAGTGAATGGCGGACATTTTGTCTCCCGAATGCAGGCAGCAGTACTTGGTCGTTGAACACCTGGAACTGTTTTCAACCTCGCGTCTCTGTGAACCCGGGCAAAGATGGTACCGCTGCCCATCCTACTTACTGACCAACTAGATGAATGGCATTCAGGAGATAGGATTGATCTACCGAACAGGGGGAGCATTCGCTCCATAGCAGCCAGGGTGAGCGTTTGGCGGTGTTCGCACAGGTCGGTCAAAACTGTGCTCGATGATAACTTTCTTTCTACCAAACCAATCTCAGCGCTTTTTGAAAATGTTGTGCGCTCAGATCTACTGTACTGTTTTCATGTATTTGGGGGGTTTATTAAAAATATTTGTAAGTTTCTGTATTTGAGAGATGATTGAGTTATCCAAATTGGAGCTCAACTATCTCTCAAACACAGAGGCTCTTGGGAAAGAAAACCTTGTATTCTTGACTTGGAAACCCCATGCTAGGGGCAATGCATAAAAGCCATGTGTGGCAGAAATAGAGTCCGTTGTACTCCCAGAGTTGTGTGTCATCCATTTCCTGGGGAGGACTTGGGCTATTTACTTGGCATTTTCTTGTTCCTGATTTTACTCTTGGTGATCCAGCGGAGGAAAGTCCCTGCCAGGACTAGGGCTCCGCTATAGAAGGGTTTTACTTTTTTAACACATCCCTGAATACACGAATCACTCCAGGACATGATTTCACCGTTCTCCCAATCAATGCAAGGATTGGGTTTTCTCAACCAGGGATATATCCCAGGACTACTGGGAAAGAGGAAGATTAAATCATTTGCAACATAATCACTTCATCATGTAGAGCCCCTAAGTTTGGTCGATGAAAAGTTTGGCTGCTTCAGACTCTAATAGTGCCAAAGTATTTAACACATTCTTTCCCCTGGTTAAAGTGGTGGGTATAAGAAGCTTATGATCTTTTTTCATTTACTTTGGAGGACAAAGATAAAACACCCAAGGCTTGTCCTCCAGATGGACTAAGGTGCAGGAGTTTTCCGGCCTACTAGGGCAGGACAAGCATAGATGCCCTTTCCTACCGCAATACATGCACAGACCTTCTCTTCTCCTGTATTGTCTTTCTGCCTCCGATAATCTAGTCACCCCTAGTTGCATGAGTACAGGTAATGCTAAAGCCATGGAGTCAGCTGGGTTAAAAAAGGGTGCGCATTTTATGGCTGCCCTTCTAGGTCTTTCCCTGGTATTCATTCTATGCCTCAACCTTTCATCTATACGAGACATGTAGGTAATAAGTTCCTTTAGGTTGTAGTTAGTTCTCTGGTAGATTATCAGAAATACATCCACATAAGCCTGGTTATTCCAACCCACTTCTGCAGCTGGGGATCTAAATTCAAGTGCGTACTCAACCAGAGAACGATTCCCTTGTCTCGGATGTAAAAGGGTTCTTAGCAATAGCTTTTCTAGCTAGAGGATCAAATGTTCTCCTAAAAGCTTTGAAAAATGCAGCGTAATTATAGACTATAGGATAATAATTCTCCCACAAGGGATTAGCCCAAGCCAAGGCCTTATCTATAAGCAGGGTTATGATATATCCTATCTTGGCTCTATCTGTGGGATAGGCTCTGGGTTGTAGATCAAACAAAATGCTTACTTGGTTTAAGAAAACGCGTCAAGCATCAGGAGTTCCACCATAGCGTAGTGACCCACGATACCTAGTGACCCAACACGCAATGTGTATATGATAAAAGATTGGACAACGGGGGCGTGGCTTGGACGCCGGACAAGATGGCGGCGTAACCCGCGAGCTCCCGCTAGGCTCTCAGCAAAAACTCGCCGAACCGGCACCTACACCCGGCAACATGGGGAAGACACATCGGGCCACGCAGGCCGCCCACGTAACTAGCACCCCGCGGGGATCCCAACCGGCGGGTATGCGCCAATTTCTCACGGCGCCGGCGGAACACGCCGCACAGGCCTCGAGGGACACAGAGGCCTCCGACCTCTCCACGCCAGCATCCCCGCTGGAGAGGCAGCCGGAAGAACGCACACGGGACCCCACATGCACCCCACAGCCAGACTGGATGGCCCTGCTTAATAACCTGCCCACAAAGGCAGACTTAAAGGAGGCGAATGCTGCACTACAGCAAAGTATCACGGGTGAACTGCACGCTATCAGAGAAGACATGCAAAGTATGCAGACTAAGTTAGCACAACTGGAGGCGGACTGCGACCACATGACAATGGCGCAGGCTGCAAACACAGGTGTAATAAGGCGCCAAGAGACACAACTCAGGCAAATGGCACTACACCTTGAAGACCTAGATAATAGGGGACGTAGACACAACCTAAGAATAAGGGGCCTACCTGAAGAAAAGGACCAGGCCGCCTCCATCAGAGACACTCTCACAGAACTGTTCAACGACCTCTTAAACAGGCCGAAAACCACGCAAATTGAATTTGTTAGGGCACACAGGGCCCTTCGACCGCGTGGCCCGCCAGACTCCCCGCCTAGAGATGTAATATGCTGTCTCGCCCACTTTCAAACGAAAGAAGACATACTCCGCAAGGCGAGAGACACTAAACAAATCCTACTTAACGGGGTGGAAATCCAAATATACCCGGACCTGTCTCCGGCAACGCTGGCGTACCGCAGGGCACTACGCCCGCTCACTAGGTCACTACAAGCCAACAAGTTCAGATACCGCTGGAACTTCCCAACAGGCCTACAGGTCACCACAGCTAATGGACCTTTCAACGTGAAAAACGGAGAGGATCTTGCCGACCTACAAAAGGAACTACAACTACCACCAATCCCAATGTCGTGGCCGGACCCGATGACATTCTACGCCTTCCAGACGGATCCGCAGCAACAACCAGTGCAAGCCGCTAGAGCGAGGAGGACCCGACAACAGGCCACTCGCCCATCGGGAGCTAACGCCTAAGGCCCAACGCACAGAACGCCCTCCCGGCGCATCACGGACTCTCACCTATGGCCTACAACACCTCCCGCACAGACACCGCACGCGAGACTCTATGGACTAATTACAAAGACACTGAGCACCCAACAAACTGCAAGTATTCCGCCAAGTCGGCGGTCCCACTAGACACCTGCCTGGACACTATGCCCACCTCACAGAGGGGGGGAGGGTGGGGGGGTGGAGGGGGGGGGGACATGGGAAAAGGTACCAAGGGGGCTGATAGTGGTGCTGGGGTCCCCCTCCCCTACCTCTTTCCGGACCCGCAGAGCAGGCTAAGATTAACAAAGACTACCAACAGGGAAGATGGGAGTCTCAGGCACTACTGTAATATGGTTATAAGGTTCACTTAAGGAGGGTCAATGACGGGGAACAGGACACACATAGGGGGAACTTGCACACTAGCCGAGCCTCGTGACAAATGCACATGACGAGCACATAGGAGGGGTGGGGGGATGACCGCCTGGCTGGGCCCGGCCGCCGAGGCTACCCGACCTGTGACGAACCAAGGGGAGCAGGCGGGGGGGCAGCGCCGGGGGGGCCCACCCGGGGGGGATACAGCTCCCGCGAGGGAGCGAAGAAGGGAGAGTCGGAGACACACAAGGCCTGAGTCACTACAGGGGAAGTAAGCGTGTGGTAGGGGGAATGGGACACCCGGGATGGGGGAGGGCGGTAACGGTCACTTGTTGTATTGTTTAATACTAGTTTTGCTGTTAAACGTTGATAGAATGTTATTACATGTTGATGCTTATGCTATGTTATGATCTGCTACCAAACAGAGACACACCCATAACCCGATTTACACACACCCATGTCGGCCTTCGGGCCACTGTACACCAAGGCGAGGAAACACAATATACCAAACCAGGCACCATTCCACAGAGCCGAGTAGGGACGAAACGGGACATAGCCCGACACACCCCGAGGACGATAGGAATCCCTGACGGTATTGGACCAGAACCATCCAATACTGACAGGTACATCTGGACGTCCTTCCGACGCACCCACAGGCAGAGGCGTCACCATACAGGTGAGCGAACCACGCATACCACAGGTGGTAGCGTGAGACACCGCTCCCCGACGCCTGCGCCTTCACCGACGCAGACTAGCGACGGACATTGGGGTAGGTTACCACAACCTCCCACTTTGCAATATCCGGACCTTCTTCTCACGACCTGTTTACCCCTGACCCCCGAGACAGACGACAGACACTTCCCCCGACCGGTATAACCTCCCCACCCTCAGAAGAGACCGACACCGGACAGAGACGAGTAAGGTAACCCCAGCTACGATACCCAAACGACATGGCGCTAACACCCAAACCCCTAACTATTCTAACGATTAACGCCAAAGGACTGAATAAACCAGAAAAACGATCAGGTGCCCTGAGAGACTTCCACCGACGCAAGGCCTCCATAGTAATGATCCAAGAGACGCACTTCAGGGAGGGAGCTAGGCCCAAAATGACCAACCATCAATACCCTCACGGTTACTACAGCGACTATCATGGTGGTAAGTCCAGGGGGACAGCCATTCTCATCCACAAAACGGTGCCGTTCCAGGAGGGGGGATGCAGGGTAGACAGAGAGGGCAGGTACATATTCCTCAAAGGGAAAATAGCTAACCAATTGTACACATTTGCGAATGTATATGCCCCGAACAAACACCACTACCGCTTTCTCACCCACACGCTACGCAAACTCCAGGACTTCACAGAAGGGATACTCATCCTGGGTGGGGACTTTAACATAGCACTTGACCCCACATGGGACTGCTCCTCGGGCACCTCACAGGCCCCCTCATACCAACTTCAAAACATAAAATCCCTACTCCGCAAACACCGACTCATAGACAGCTGGAGAGCCCACCATCCGGACGTAAGGGACTACACATTCCACTCCTACCCCCACAACTCCTACTCCCGAATTGACCACCTCTATGTAACACACCATAACCTACCCTTGGTAACCGACGTGAACATAGGCGAGGCGACATGGTCGGATCACGCCCCGGTCACACTGACACTAAAATCTAACCTCTTTCGCCCCACCATCACCAAATGGCGCCTCAATGAATACCTGCTCGCTAAAATAGACACCAAAGCCTCCATAGGAGAGGCGATCAAAGAATACTTTGAATTTAACACCTCTGACCAGACATCGCCAATGATCAGATGGGAGGCACACAAGAGCGTGTTACGAGGCCATTGCATCCAACAGGGGGCGATCTTGAAGAGACAATCCGAAGCCCGCCTGTCGGAGATTCTGGCCGACATACACAAACTGGAGGAGTTAAACAAGCATACACAAACAAACACACGACAAACCCAACTACTACAACTGAGACGAGACCTTACTACGCTACTACACTCCAAACATTACAGGGACGCAACCAGACATAAGGCCTTTTTTGCCCTTCATGGGAATAAAAGCGGCAAACTACTAGCCAGGATGCTGAACAAGCGGAGACAACAAACGTACATTGACAAAATTAGGGACAAACACGGGACACTACACCGACTCCCGACAGATATAATGAAGACGATACGAACATATTACTCAGACCTATACAGCATACCACAACCGCAGACCGAAGCAGCGAAATTGCGACTGCAAGACTCTATACGGTCTTACCTCGCCAACTTCCCAATGCCAACTCTAGATAGGGAGGCGGCGGCATTGATAGACGAACCTATCACGATAGAGGAGCTAGCGCTCGCTGTCAAACACACGAAACAGGGCAAAAGTCCGGGCCCGGACGGATTCCCGACAGCATACTACAAAACCTACGCAGAACATCTATATCCCCCAATGGTAGAGGCGTTCAACGCCATTAGAGAAGGGCACCAAATACCCAAACAAGCCTTAACGGCTCATATCACTGTTATCCCTAAAGAGGGTAAGGATGGGGAATATTGCGGGAACTACAGGCCCATCTCGCTCATAAATTGCGATATCAAACTCATGGCCAAAATCCTAGCAACGCGGCTCACACAACACATCCCCTCACTGGTCCACCCGGACCAGGTGGGATTTGTGGGGGGTAGGGAGGCGAGGGACAACACAATTCGAACACTGACCCTCATGCATGGAAAAAGAGGACAAGGGAGGGGCCTTCTCCTGCTGTCTACAGACGCGGAGAAGGCGTTCGACAGGGTCCGATGGACGTTCCTATTTGAAACCTTAACACACCTGGGGATAGGACCACATATACGGAGATGGGTAGAGGCACTTTATTCGGAGCCAACAGCCCAGGTCCTGGTCAACGGAGCACTTACAGCTCCATTCCCCATATGTAACGGCACCCGGCAGGGCTGCCCCCTATCACCACTGATATTCATACTGGCCCTGGAACCTTTCCTAACCCACGTCAGGCAAAACAGGGACATAACCGGGCGTGAAATAGACAAAACTCATCATAAAGTAGCAGCGTTCGCAGACGACCTCTTGTTCATAGTCTCCAACCCGGAAATCACACTCCCTAACATCATAAAAGAACTTCAAGTATACAGAGAAGTCTCCAACTTGAAAATTAACAATTCCAAATCCTTCATTCTCAATATAAGCATACCGACCAAACGAGCCGAATCGTTACGCCAAAGCTTCCCATTCCACTGGGCGGACAGTAAGATAAGATACCTAGGCATATGGCTAACGAGGAAGAGCAGTGACTTGTTTAGGGAGAACTTCGCAGACATGCTTAAAACGTTCCAAACTGACATGAGAGACTGGTCGTACCCACACATATCGTGGTTGGGACGTATCCAGGTCATTAAAATGAACTTCCTCCCGCGACTCCTATATCTCATACAGGCTATCCCAATAACTATACCTAAAACGTTTTTCACCACACTTAACTCCGCGATGACTAGATATATATGGAACGGGGGGAGGCCCAGACTCAAACTCACCACCCTGATGCAACCCAAAAACAAGGGAGGGCTGGCCCTGCCGGACTTTCACCTTTATTATGTCACCACGCACTTACAAAGGGTAATGGAATGGTCGAAAGAGGGAGTCTCTAAACTATGGAAGACAGCGGAGGAGGCGGAGGCAGGTAAGCCGATATCAGGGATACCCTGGAGGAAAGAGAGCGCAGATAGCCAGGAAATGTCAATATACACGAGACACACCCTGGAGGTGTGGCGGCGGACCGCGAAGCAAAGGGGACTAGCGCCGTACCCATCTCCCCTAACCCCGCTAACCCATAACGAGGCCTGCCCACCTGGCCTAGATCCACGAGCATTTCGGCACATCCTCCCGAACCCCACACCGCGCCTACACCACATAATTCGAGACGGGAAATGCAAACCGCTACAAGACATGATAGGAGACACTATCCCCACATTCATGCACCAATTCAAACATACCCAACTCAAGAACTTTGTCCTCACTCTGCCCCAGGGGTCAGCGCTCACCAGGAGCCCTACCACATTTGAAAAGTTTTGCATGCAACCAACCCCAACCCCACACGGCATATCCCTACTATACTCCATGCTCCAAGCAGAGACACCGCAGGAGACGCCCCAATTCATGGGCAGATGGGAGACGGCACTGACCACCACATTCTCAGACACGGAGTGGGACAACATATGCTACCTCACACACCACTGCTCAGTACATAGCAAGACACAGGAGACGGCCTATAAGATATTGACTAACTGGTACAGGACGCCACACACCCTCCATGCCATCGACCCGACCCACCCCGACCTCTGCTGGAGGTGCGAAAAAGACGTAGGTACAGCAAGACACATCTGGTGGGACTGTGAATTAATCAGACCATACTGGGAGGGGATCCACAGAGTTCTGGAGATGTTCTCCGATGCACCCCCCCCCCTGCAACCGGCGGCAATGTTACTCCACCATACCGCAATACCCAGAACGCGGTACAAAAAATCTATGACCATTAGGATATTAAATATAGCAAAACAGGTCCTTCCCCAATTATGGAAGCAGAAGAAAACCCCCTCACTACTAACCTGGTTTAACCAAATGGAGGGACTCAGAGCTATAGAAGAGCTGACCCTGACGACCATGACAAACCCAACAATCTACACTGACATATGGACACGATGGATCCTAGAGACAGGACGGGAAGACTTCCAACGTAAACTCCGACAAGACTTTCAACCTGACACCGACCACTAGGACTCTAGGCGACTGAACAACTCCCAGTCGTCTATAGCCAACTGACCAATAAAGACGCCCTTCACCACCCCTATCCCCCTTCCCCAACCCGCCACGACACTGGACTGGACACCCCTACCCCACCGCACAGGACAAACCGACCGACAGGGAGAGACTGGGGAATGAGTACCCCCGACCACTTGAAGGACCAAAGGTACAGGAGGGAGACGGGTCTAAATGAGAATGAGGAAAGCATGACCATACCATGAACACGACATATTGGGCAGGGGAACCACAAAAGGGCGACAGGCAGCAAACCCAACAACACCAGAGGGGGAGAACGATCCGATCCCGGATGCAGGGAGCGGCTTGAGCTCCCACCCCCCCCAATCACCAGATACCCACAGAGTTGACGCTGACACAGTAAGAAGTAGCTGCCTAACCCACAAACAACACGCAACACACAGGAACAACTCCTTGAAACGTATATGGTACTTGAGGCCTGCGTGCCAAAAAGCGAAGCACTTAATCAAGGACCTGCGAGTCCAATACATGCTGAACAACAAGATACCCCTACGCAGCCCACTGTATATATTATGTAGTCATGGTCAACCACATTTCCCAACACAACATAATGCGGTCAATGGAACTCTCAGACTTACTGAAGTTCATATAAATTGAAAAATTTACTTAAAATGAAAACCACAAAAACGGGAGACCTACGCGTCTCAAAAGTATGTTGTACGCAGAAGGGAAGAAACCTGCGAGTTTCGGAATTTATCAGTGTAAAATTGACACTACAGGTTAAAAAGAGAGACCTGCGAGTCTCGATGTTTATTGTTCATATATGAAAATAAATAAAAACATATTTACAAAAAAAAAAAAAAAAAGATTGGACAACGTTCACTGGTCCTTAGAACGGCTGGGTTATACTTTGTTTGATAAAGTATGGTCAGGGACAAGCCGAGTAAGGGAAGCCAGAAATCAGGGAAGTGAAAAACCGATAGCCGAGTCACAGGAGTACAGAACGGAGAATAGTCAGAGGAAAGTCGAGATCAAAATACCAAAAGAGACACAGAATTATTATAGGAACTGTAAACAGAAACAACAACAGGGTAATGATCCATTCCCTAAGTGCCCTTTTTATATCCTATGCCTTCAACCTAAAGCCACGCCCCAAAACATTCTAATTCAAAAGTTTTGGCAGGCTGTGATGTCATCAGCGTCATGACGTTGGCATGTACGCACCATGTAATAAAAATGGGCGGAGCTACAGCGGCCGACGTTGGAACCACTGGTGAGATGAGAGGGATCGTGGGAAGGGTCCCTCTCCTCTTCATGGACCTCCCCAGCTTGTGACATATAAGGTACTGTGACAACAGCGCTGTGGACAGGGCCGGTGCAAGGATTTTTGCCGCCCTAGGCAAAAAAATGTTGCCGCCCCCCATATGTCCAGCCCACCATGTGACATCACAATGCCCCGCCCATATGCTCTGCCATATGGGCCAACGCCAGTCTTCACAAAGTGTCTTATCTGAAAAGACAGTGTGTTTACATTAGAAAGCCTACAGGCACAGGCTATAGACACCAGAACCACTACATTATGCTGTAGTGCTTCTGGTGACTATAGTATCCATTTAATGTGAGGTAAATTAGAGATTAGTGCCACTAATAATATATTGGATTGCCTACTTACCACCAGCTGAGGACAAGAGGCTGATGATGGGCTCAGTCTGGCTCCACAGGTCTGGTGTAGAAGAGGCTCTCTAGAGACTGTTTTTAACAGTGCTCACAACAATTAACGAACAGGAAGCAGCTCCATTTTTTAGGGCCCCTTACACAGCTCAAGGTCTGGGCCCCCAGGGGGCATACGCCTACAATGCCCACCCATAAATCCACCTACATGGCCCATCCGTGAGTTGGGGATGTTTTATGTGTGCAATTTGTGTAAGGGATGTAGTGTGTTTGTAGGGGATGTAGTGTGTTTTTGCTTGTAAGGAATGCATTGTATGTTTCTGGGTGTGTGTGTGTGTGTGTGTAAGGGGTGCAAGGTTTGTTTCTGTGTATGTAATTGAATGCAGTGTGTGTCTGTAAGGGGTGCATTAATTATGTAAGAGAACGTAAGGGATTAATTGTGTGTTTCGGGTGTGTCTGTGTGTGAGTAGGAATGCATTGTTTGTTTCTGTGTGTGTGGGGGGGATGCATTGTGTATGTGTGTAGTGTAAAAGAGAGGGTTTGTGGGGTAGGATAGGATCCTTATCCCCCCCTCCCTCCTATAGTGCTCCTTATCCCCCCCTCCCATAGTGCTCCTTATCCCCCCCTCCCATAGTGCTCCTTATCCCCCCCCCTCCCATAGTGCTCCTTATCCCTCTCCTCCCATAGTGCTCCTTATCCCCCCCTCCCATAGTGGTCCTTATCCCAACCATCCCTCCCCTAGTGGTCCTTATACCCCCCCATCCCTCCCCTAGTGGTCCTTATACCCCCCCATCCCTCCCCTAGTGGTCCTTATACCCCCCCTAGTGGTCCTTATACCCCCCCCTCCCCTAGTGGTCCTTATACCCCCCTCCCTTAGTGGTCCTTATACCCCCCCTCCCTTAGTGGTCCTTATACCCCCCCCCTCCCTTAGTGGTCCTTATACCCCCCTTCCCTTAGTGGTCCTTATACCCCCCCCCCCTTAGTGGTCCTTATACCCTCCCCCCCTCCCTTAGTGGTCCTTATACCCTCCCCCCCTCCCTTAGTGGTCCTTATACCCTCCCCCCCTCCCTTAGTGGTCCTTATACCCCCTCCCTCCCTTAGTGGTCCTTATACCCTCCCCCAGTGGTCCTTATACCCCCCTCCCCTAGTGGTCCTTATACCCCCCTCCCTTAGTGGTCCTTATACCCCCCCCTCCCTTAGTGGTCCTTATACCCCCCCCTCCCTTAGTGGTCCTTATACCCCCCTCCCTTAGTGGTCCTTATACCCCCCCTCCCTTAGTGGTCCTTATACCCTCCCCCCCTCCCTTAGTGGTCCTTATACCCCCCCTCCCTTAGTGGTCCTTATACCCCCCCTTAGTTGTCCTTATTCCCCCCCCCCCTCCCTTAGTGGTCCTTATACCCCCCCCCTCCCTTAGTGGTCCTTATACCCCCCCCCCCTTAGTGGTCCTTATACCCCCCCCCCTTAGTGGTCCTTATACCCTCCCCCCTCCCTTAGTGGTCCTTATACCCCCCCCGCTCCCATAGTGCTCCTTATCCCCCCCCCTCCCATAGTGGTCCTTATCCCAACCATCCCTCCCCTAGTGGTCCTTATACCCCCCCATCCCTCCCCTAGTGGTCCTTATACCCCCCCCTAGTGGTCCTTATACCCCCCCCTCCCCTAGTGGTCCTTATACCCCCCCTCCCTTAGTGGTCCTTATACCCCCCCTCCCTTAGTGGTCCTTATACCCCCCCTCCCTTAGTGGTCCTTATACCCCCCTTCCCTTAGTGGTCCTTATACCCCCCCCCTTAGTGGTCCTTATACCCTCCCCCCCTCCCTTAGTGGTCCTTATACCCTCCCCCCCTCCCTTAGTGGTCCTTATACCCTCCCCCCTCCCTTAGTGGTCCTTATACCCTCCCCCCCTCCCTTAGTGGTCCTTATACCCCCTCCCTCCCTTAGTGGTCCTTATACCCTCCCCCAGCGGTCCTTTTACCCCCCTCCCCTAGTGGTCCTTAAACCCCCCCTCCCTTAGTGGTCCTTATACCCCCCCCCTCCCTTAGTGGTCCTTATACCCCCCCCCCTCCCTTAGTGGTCCTTATACCCCCCCTCCCTTAGTGGTCCTTATACCCCCCTCCCTTAGTGGTCCTTATACCCCCCCTCCCTTAGTGGTCCTTATACCCCCCCCCTTAGTGGTCCTTATACCCCCCCCCTTAGTGGTCCTTATACCCCCCCCCCTCCCTTAGTGGTCCTTATACCCCCCCCTCCCTTAGTGGTCCTTATACACCCCCCCCCTCCCTTAGTGGTCCTTATACCCTCCCCCCTCCCTTAGTGGTCCTTATACCCTCCCCCCTCCCTTAGTGGTCCTTAAACCCTCCCTCCCTCCCTTAGTGGTCCTTAACACCCCCCCCCCTTAGTAGTCCTTAACACCCCCCCCCCTTAGTGGTCCTTATACCCCCCCCTCCCTTAGTGGTCCTTATACCCCCCCCCTCCCTTAGTGGTCCTTATACACCCCCCCCCTCCCTTAGTGGTCCTTATACCCTCCCCCCTCCCTTAGTGGTCCTTATACCCTCCCCCCCTCCCTTAGTGGTCCTTAAACCCTCCCTCCCTCCCTTAGTGGTCCTTAACACCCCTCCCCCCTTAGTAGTCCTTAACACCCCACCCCCCCCCCCCACCCCCTTATTGGTCCTTACCCTCCCCTCCTGCCCATGTAGCGTGGCCGGGCGGCGCGGAAGGCGGGACAGGAACCATTGTTTCCTGTACCCGGCCGCCGGCGGAATGACAGGAAATGCTCACTGAGTGAGCACTTCCTGTCATTCCACCGGCGGCCGGGTACAGGAAACAAAGGTTCCTGTCCCCGTTCCCCGCTGCCCGGCCACGCTACATGGAGACCGGCAGGAGGGAGCGCTCTGCGCTTCCCTCCTGCCGGTCACTCAAACCCGGCCGCCCTCACAGAGCAGTGCTGCGCCGCCTGGGGCTTGCTAAAGCGCTCAGGCGGCGCAGCATGAGGAGGCGCACCTGGGACAGGGATCCGGCGCCCCCTAGTAAGTTGCGCCCTAGGCGGCTGCCTAGGTCGCCTTACAGGTGGCGCCGGCCCTGGCTGTGGAATTAGTTTTCACTTTATAAATAATAATAATAATAATTAAGATATTATGTGATACTGTAATACTATTAATTTGTATCTGTAACTAGTAAGAATTGCTATGCTTTTGCACAAAGCACAGCCTGAATTCTTCATGGCCTGCATTCAACAAAGTGATTGAAATGTTTTCCTTTGAACACTACATCTGTACTGTTCCCTGCCTGGGCTACCATCAAAAATGTACACAGCTCAAGGTCTGGGCCCCCCACAGACCTACAACCACAAGGATTCAGTGTGTGTGTGGTTTGCAGGCAGTGTGTATACTGAATATGGTGTGTGTGTGTGTGTGTGTCTGGTGGATGCAGAGAGTGTGTGTAATGGATGAGGAGGGTAGGTATAATGGATGCAATGTGCATGTGTAGTGGATGTAGTGTGTGTATAAAGTGGATGCGGAGTGTATAGTGGATGCAGGGTGTGTGAAATGGATGCAGTGTGTGTAATGGATGTTGTGTTTGTGTGTAACAGATGCAGTGTGTGCAGTGGATGTAGTGTTTGTGTGAAATAGCTTCAGTGTGTGCAGTGGATGTAGTGTTTGTGTCTAATAGATAGACTGTGTGTAGTGGATGTAGTGTTTGTGTGTAATACATGCAGTGTGTTTAGTGGATGTAGTGTGTATAGCGAATACAGAGTGTGTATTTCTGTAGTGGATGCAGTGTGTGCATAGTGAATGCAGAGTGTGTTTGTGTAGTGAATGTAGTGTGCGTAAATATGTTGTGTAAAATAGGGGCTGCATTCTGTAGGAACAGAAAAAGTGTTTTTTTGTGGTTTACATTTATTTTAAGAAATTTACTTTTATTCACCCCTACCACCCCCCAGCTTCATACCTGTGGCAAGGGAGTTACGAGATTACATTCCCTCGTGGTCCTGTGGTATAGTGCAGGCTGCCAGGCACTGTATACTGCAGATGGGGTCCAGCCAATGCAATATTCACTTTCAAGCTGCTCCTCTCTCCAACTCTTGCGATCCCGGCATGCATGCTCTGTGGAGCTTTGCCATGGTAACTAATATTATTTATATTTTTTTTGTCACACCTACAGTATGTGAGAAAATTATGCTTCTATACAAATATTACAGACTCTGTGAAACATTGCAAGATAAAGGACACTGTATACTGTATATAAAAAAAATAATATTTTCTAAATATTTTTTATAAAGAATGAACAAAAAAGTGAAAAATAAAAATTGTGTAAATTTTTACGTTTGCAAAGCAATCTATGCAATGTGAATTTATAAAATGTAACGGTAAGCATCCCAGATCAACCGTATGTAACACCACTTCAAAATATCATGGGAAATCTTTGTTTAACTTATTTGGTCACTTTTTGTCAATTATAGTAAAAATACTTGATTAACGTATTAAGAATATCGTTATTTTTTACAATTAAAGGGACACTGTAGGCACCCAGACCACTTCATCTCTTAGAAGTAGTCTGAGTGCTGTGTCCCTTTTGCACTTAGTGCTGCAATGTAAAACAGAGATACTGCAATGTTAACATTGCAGCTATAAGTCTGCCCCCAGAGGGCTTCCAGAATCCAAACTGACCTTTAGTCAGTTATTTGACGCTGGACGTCCTCACGGACCTCCAGCGTCATATTTTCCCCATAGGAAAGCATTGAATAATGCTTTCCTGTGGGGAGGTTTAATGCGTGTGCACCCATTGTCGTGCATGCGCAATAGGTCTCCCCCGCCTGCAGGGGAGGAGCATGGGTGGAGCTTGACCCAGTGCCGAGGTACGTCAGTGCTGGATTCAGATAAGTGGCTGAAGGGGTTTAAACCCCTTTAGCACCACAGGATGGGGGGGGAGGGGGGTATGTTCAAGTAAACACCACAAAAGTTATTGGTATGATAAAAAAGAAAAAAACTGAGGGGAGGGACTACATTAGGTCCGAGTGGAATGCCGGAAAGCAGGTCTCTCAGGTCGGCTTATGCTTAGCAGAATAGATCCCACAAGGGAGGGAGGATTGGTAGGATAATGGGGAAAGGCAAAATAAAAAAGGCAAAAGAAAAAAGGCAAAAGAAAAAAGGAAGAAGAAAAATAAGAGAATGGTTAGTTTCCAGAATTTATGATCCCTGCCACCCCAGTACTACATACGAAGGGCTCTTATTTGCTGGTAGGGATCTGTGTAGCAGCCTTGCCAGGAATATTTGTGTTGCTTTAACCCCTTAAGGACCAAACTTCTGGAATAAAAGGGAATCATGACGTGTCTCACACGTCATGTGTCCTTAAGGGGTTAACCCCTTAAGGACACATGACATGTGTGACATGTCATGATTCCCTTTTATTCCAGAAGTTTGGTCCTTAAGGGGTTAAAGGGACACTATAGTCACCAGAACACCTACAGCTTAATGTAGTTGTTCTGGTGAGTATAGTCAGTCCCTGCAGGTCTTTTTATATAAACACTGTCTTTTCAGAGAAAAGGCAGTGTTTACACTTCTACCTCAGAACACATCTAGTGGCAGTCACTCAGACAGCCACTAGAGGTGCTTCCTGGGTCAGTGCTGCACAATGATCCACGATCTGCATAGAGGCGCTGAACTTTCCCCATCAAGATGCATTACGCCCAAGATGCATTATCTTGCACTTATCCACCTTAAATGTCAGTTGCCATTGCTCTGAACATTTTTCTTGTTTCCCTAAATCATTTGCCATTTGGCTTATCCCTCCTGGAACATCAACCTTGTTTTAAATCTTTTTATCATCACCAAAAATACATACCATCAAAACCTTCTGCAATATCACTAATAAAAATATTGCAGACAAAGGGTGCAAGTATGGATCCCTGAGGTACCCCATTGGTAACAAGACCTTGCTTCGAATATATTCCATTGACAACAACACTCTTTTACATGCCTATCAGCCACTGCCTAACTCAGTCAACAATATTGGAATCCAAACTTAAAGATTGCAGTTTACTGATAAGCCTTCTATGTGCAGTAAACCCATGTTGTCTCTGATCTTGAAATCCATGTGATTTTATATGTTCAGCAATTCTATCCTTGAACATGGTTTCCATCACTTTCCCCACTACTGAAGTAAGGCTTACTGGCTCATAGTTGCCTGACTTCTCCCTACTACCTTTCTTGTGAATGGGTACAACATTCGCTAATTTCCAATCTTCTGGGACTACTCCTGTTAACCATGATTGGTTAAATAAATCCGTTAATGGTTTTGCTAGTACACCACTAAGTCCTTTTAATAACTTTGGGTGTATCGCATCAGATCCCATTGACTTATTTGTCTTTACTTTTGACAGTTGAAAAAGAACCTCTTCCTCTGTAAACTCACATGTAACAAATGACTAATTTGTCCTTTTTCCTAACTGAGGCCCCTTTCCTTCATTTTCATCTGTAAATACTGAACAAAAATATTCATTGAGGCAATCAGCTAGACCTTTATCCTCTTCTACGTACATTCCTTCTTTTGTTTTTAATCTAACTAATCCTTGTTTTACTTTCGTTTTCTGATTTATGTATCTAAAAAATGTTTTATCCCCCTTTCTTACTGACTGTGCTATTTTCTCTTCTGTGTGTGCTTTGGAGGCTCTTATAACTTGCTTAGCCTCTTTCTGCCTAATCTTATTGATCTGTCTATCTTCCTCACTCTGGTTTTTTTTGTTTTTTACTATTTTGGCCACATCTGCGGAGTACCACAGTGGTTTCTTAAATTTTTTGCTTTTACTGACAAGGCTAATGCAATTTTCTGTTGCCTTCAGCAGTGCAACTTTTAAGTAATCCCATTTCTCCTGGACTCCATTTAACCCCTTAAGGACACATGACATGTGTGACATGTCATGATTCCCTTTTATTCCAGAAGTTTGGTCCTTAACCCCTTAAGGACACATGACGTGTGTGACACGTCATTATTCCATTTTATTCCAGAAGTTTGGTCCTTAAGGGGTTAAGGGGTCAAAGGACCACTCTAGGCACCCAGACCACTTCAGCTTAATGAAGTGGTCTGGGTGCCAGGTCCAGATAGGGTTAACCCAATTTTTTATAAACATAGCAGTTTCAGAGAAACTCATTGACAGCCGCTAGAGGCGCTTGCGTGATTCTCACTGTGAAAATCACAGTGAGAGCACGCAAGCGTCCATAGGAAAGCATTGTAAATGCTTTCCTATGCGACCGGCTGAATGCGCGCGCAGCTCTTGCCGCGCGTGCGCATTCAGCCGACGGGGCGGAACGCAGGCGGAGAGGAGGAGGAGAGCTCCCCGCCCAGTGCTGAAAAAAGGTACGTTTTAACCCTTTTCCCATTTCCAGAGCCGGGCGGGAGGGGGTCCCTGAGGGTGGGGGCACCCTCAGGGCACTTTAGTGCCAGGAAAACGAGTATGTTTTCCTGGCACTAGAGTGGTCCTTTAACTGCTCCAGTCTGACAAGGACACCTTTATGCATATTCTAATTTTAGAAAAGTCTGATTTTCTAAAGTCTAAAACTTTTGTTTTTGTGTGGTGTGACTCAGTCACTGTTCTTATATCAAACCACACTGACTGATGATCACTGGATCCTAAACTTTCACCTACAGTAATATCTGATATCTTCGGGTGTGGCATTGCAATTTTGCCTGTATTTTTCTTGCACAACAAAAATAAAGAATTATTTTAAAAAAATTAATGCATGATTTCATTGGGAGTAGGCATGTGCATGGGGAAAATGTTCAGTTCGGTTTGGCATTCCGAAATTCGGGACTTCCGCAATTCGGCACTTCGAAACTTCAGCACTTCGAGACTTCGGAACTTCAGCACTTCGGAATTTTGGAACTTCAGCATTTCGGAATTTCGGCACTTCGGGACTTCCCTTGCAGCCGCTTAGTAGATAACCCCCTAATTCCCACGGTATTAGGGAGTTATCTACCAAAAGGCTGAAAGACCTAAATTGTTCTTTCAGCCAAATTTACTAATACTAAGTAAAAATTACTTAGTATTAGTAAATTTTACCCCTACTCGCTATACCGAGTAGGGGCATGTCTATTAAACAGTGCTCTCGTGGCTTTAAAAAAAAAAAAAAAAGGTTCCCCCCACCTGAGCCCCCCCTGCTTAATCCACCAATCAGAGTGTTATGAGTCAAATTACATAGTGTGGGAAAATTATAAGCCTTTCCCCGCCCTGCAGAGCTCAGTCTGCGCGGAGCCCTCCATGGGTGAAGATGGATAATTATTTTTTGCGCTCGTTTTTTTTTTTTTAAGTGCGTCGGTTATTATGGATTTTTTATTTGCCCTTTTTTGGGGCTGAAAAAATAAGATTTTAGAAGAAAGAAAACATCAAATGGTAAGTTTTATTTTTTTTACAGGTACTTAGTTAATGGCCCCCCTCATTATTTTTAGGGTTAGGGGGGAAGGTAGGGGTTATTTTTTTAGGGGGAAGGGGGGTGACTAGGGGTTTGGGGACCCCTAGTCACCTGCGGGGGGTAACATTTTTATTTAGGGCCCCCACCCACCGCTCAGGGGTGGGGGCCAGGGGGGAAGACATTAGGTCCCCCCCTTATTAGTATTTAGGGCCCCCAGCCACCGCTCAGGGGTGGGGGCCAGGAGGGAGGACATTAGGTCCCCCCCCCTATTCTAATTTAGGGCCCCCCCACCGCTCAGGGTTGGGGGCCAGGAGGGAGGACATTAGGTCCCCCCCTTATTACTATTTAGGGCCCCCACCCACCGCTCAGGGGTGGGGGCCAGGACATTAGGTCCCCCCCTTATTAGTATTTAGGGCCCCCACCCACCACTCAGGGTTGGGGGCCAGGGGGGAGGACATTAGGGCCCCCTATTCTAATTTAGGGCCCTCACCCACCGCTCGGGTGGGGGCTGGGGGGAGGACATTAGGCCCCCCTTATTAGTATTTAGGGCCCCCACCCACCGCTCAGGGGTGGGGGCCAGGGGGGAGGACATTTGGTTCCCCCCCTTATTTTACTGTAGGGCCCCCACCCACCGCTCAGGGGTTGGGGCCAGGACATTAGGTCCCCCCCTTATTAGTATTTAGGGCCCCCACCCGCCGTTCAGGGGTGGGGGCCGTGGGGGGGTGAAATATGTCCCCTCTTCAGATTAGAAGCCCCCACTCGCGCGGCACGGGTGGGGGCTCCGGAGGGGGGGACTTTTTTTTTACGTTTAATAGACATTCCCCTACTCGCGGTATAGTGAGTAGGGGCATAATTTACTAATACTAAGTAATCTTTACTTAGTATTAGTAAATTTGGCTGAAAGACCGATTTAGGTCTTTCAGCCTTTTAGTAGATAGCTCCCTAATTCCGTGGGAATTAGCGAGTTATCTACTTATTCATTCCTGTCATTACATTGACTGGCCAAGTAACTTACATTTTATAGGAATGTATGTTAATGATTGTTGTAAGTGTTGCAAATGCTTACAGCTGAATCCTGGCTATGTTTGTATACTTTTTATTTAAAATTTAATACAGTGTAACATTCTTCATTCTTCCACTGGGAAAGTATATTAGTACTTAGGCAATATTGTGCTTTGGAACTTCGACACTTTGGAAATTCGGTAATTTCGGAACTTCGGCAACTCATCTATTCGGACATTCGGAAGTACCCGAATGTCCGAATTGCCCATGTCTAATTGGGAGTATATCTACTAAATAGTAAAGAAAGTCCATTGTAGAATTGAATCTGCAGGCAGACAACTTTCAGTTTTGTCTCATTATCACAGTATTTGAGCATTCATTGTGAATTTCCATCAAATAATTACAGATTTCAAATGCTTGTATTCACCTGTACAGACTGGAAACACATCTACCTTTCATCTAAATCGGAGGCTGTATTTAAAAATGAGACCTTTGATAAATAATGTGCTCAATATCAGAACGGTATTGGATATTTAAAGGACCACTATAGTGCCAGGAAAACATACTCGTTTTCCTGGCACTATAGTGCCCTGAGGGTGCCCCCACCCTCAGGCTCTGGGGAGAGGAAAGGGGTTAAAACGTACCTTTCTCCAGCGCCGGGCAGGGAGCTCTTCTCCTCCGATCCTCCTCCTCCCATTCAGCTGTATGCGCACGCGCGGCAAGAGCTGTGCGCGCATTCAGCTGGTCTCATAGGAAAGCATTATCAATGCTTTCCTATGGACGCTTGCGTGCTCTCACTGTGATTTTCACAGTGAGAATCACGCAAGCGCCTGTAGCGGCTGTCAATGAGACAGCCACTAGAGGCTTTGAGGGCTGAATTAACCCATTTATAAACATAGCAGTTTCTCTGAAACTGCTATGTTTATAAAAAAAATGGGTTAACCCTAGCTGGATCTGGCACACACACCACTTCATTAAGCTGAAGTGTTCTGGGTGCCTATAGTTGTCCTTTAATGATCCAGACTGGGGACTTAAAGGGAAACTCCAGTGCCAGAAAAACGATCCGTTTTTCTGGCACTGGAGGGTCCCTCTCCCTCCCACCCACCAATCCCCGGTTACTGAAGGGGTGAAAACCCCTTCAGTCACTTACCTGGGACAGCGGCGATGTCCCTCCCCGCTGTTTCCGCCTCCGCGACGCTCCTCCTAATGATTACGTCGGCTGGTGGGCGAGACTAATCTCGCTCTCCGGCCGAGGAGACCTAATGCGCATGCGCGGAAATGCCGCGCATGCGCATTACGTCTCCCCATAGGAAAGCATTGAAAAATCATTTCAATGCTTTCCTATGGGGTTTTGAGCGACGCTGGAGGTCCTCACACAGCGTGAGGACGTCCAGCGACGCTCTAGAACAGGAATCCTGTGCTAGAACCCAGGAAGTGACCTCTAGTGGCTGTCTAATAGACAGCCACTAGAGGTGGAGTTAACCCTGCAATGTAAATATTGCAGTTTATGAAAAACTGCAATAATTACACTTGCAGGGTTAAGGGTAGTGGGAGTTGGCACCCAGACCACTCCAATGAGCAGAAGTGGTCTGGGTGCCTGGAGTGTCCCTGTAACCCCTTAGTGACCAGGCCATTTTTCAATTGTATTACCGTTAAGGACCAGGGCTCTTTTTACATTTCTGCAGTGGTTGTGTTTAGATGTAATTTGCCTCTTACACATTTACTGTACCCATACATATTATATACCATTTTTCTCGCTATTAAATGTTCATTCTAAAGATACCATCATTTTCATCATATCATATAATGTACTAGAATAAAAAAAGTAAAATATGATAAAAAAACAAACAAAAAAAAACACAGCTGGCCATCATGCACCCATGTCCCAGTTGGAACATGTCTGAAGCCGACCAATGTAATTCACCTCAGTCAAACTGTATGTTTTTGAAAAGTACACACCCTAGGGCATTTCACATGGTGGCATTTGAACACTTTACATGCACTAATTCTACCACCAGTCTCTGTCAAACGTTTTTGTGGTGTTATTTTCCACTCACACATTCTACTTTGTGCATAGATTCTAAGCTCCTGTTAGGTGTTACTGCCAAAGGACACCACAATATGTACTTGGCATCATCTCCCGAGTACAGCGATAACACTCATGCATACGTTTGTCGGGTTCACTGGGGGGGTGCAAAGCAAAATGTCTGATATGCGTTTTTCAAATTTTATATATCTTGTTTGCCTATCTTGTTTTGAGGGCCTTATCAGATATCCCAATGTATTTTCTTGCCATGAGCGTGCATATATTTGAAAAGTTTACACCCCACAGTAGTTGAAGAACGTGTGTGGAGGTAACTGTTCAATCCTCAATTTTACACACGCACACCGCTATTTGACTGTGATTTAGGAGAGCCCACTGTTGGTTATTGCAAGAACACACCCCGGGTTGTTTTCTGCGAGGCCTCCTAAGGACACCCATGCCCCCCCATGCATAGGTCTGCCAGGATTTTGGGAAGGTACGGTAACAATTGAATGACTTGCCATTTGAGTTGAAATTGAGAGTATGTCTTCTGATAGGCCTATCTTTAGCTTGGGGCTTATCACATACCCCAGTTTTATATATCGCCACAAAAGGGTACATACTTGAAACGTAGACACCCCGAGGTATTGCATGTATGTGGAGTGCTTTGATGCAACTTTTTTTTAGCCAGAAAAAAGATAAAACAAGTTGAAGAACGTGTGTGGAGGTAACTGTTCAATCCTCAATTTTACACACGCACACCGCTATTTGACTGTGATTTAGGAGAGCCCGCTGTTGGTTATTGCAAGAACACACCCCGGGTTGTTTTCTGCGAGGCCTCCTAAGGACACCCATGCCCCCCCATGCATAGGTCTGCCAGGATTTGGGGAAGGTACGGTAACAATTGAATGACTTGCCATTTGAGTTGAAATTGAGAGTATGTCTTCTGATAGGCCTATCTTTAGCTTGGGGCTTATCACATACCCCAGTTTTATATATCGCCACAAAAGGGTACATACTTGAAACGTAGACACGCACACCGCTTTTTGACTGTGGAACACACCCCGGGTTTATCACGATTCCGGGAACCTAACACGCTAACAGACACACACACACACAGAAAAGGTGCCGTACCGGACCTTAGAGTGGCCGGGCTAAGCACACACAGAATAGTCAGGAGACAAGCCGAGTCAGGGGAACCAGAAAACAGAATAACGAGAAACAAGCCGAGGTCAAAGGGTAGGAGAAAGTCACAAAGTCAGTTTAACAAGCCAGAGAGTACGTAACCACAAATCACAAGTTCAGAATCAATACTATACAGCAAAGACCACAACAGGGCAGGGAGGAACAGGAAAGGTGAGTATAAATACCCTAGGTTAAATTCTGATTGGATAACTTCCAATCAGAATTAATAATCACATGTGGGAGATATCTAAGCCTCCCACTGTGATTGTGGTACTGTTGCTTTAACGCCGGGCCACTCACGTGACCCCGACGTTTGCATAAATCAACGACCTTTCAGCGTGCAGCGTTATACATGCTGCCGCTGGGAGGCGTGACGGATGCGAGCGGCGGAGAGGAGACGCCGCTCGCCGACAGGTAGGAGGAGGGGAGACCGCGGGCGGCGATGGACTGAGGGTGAGTGCTGCGAGTTGCGAGCAGCCTCCCCTACTAGCCGCCCGCGGACCCCTGACAGGGTTGTTTTCTGCGAGGCCTCCTAAGGACACCCATGCCCCCCATGCACGGGGTAAATGTAACAACCCCCCCCAAAGAAAAAGACACCAAAAAAAAAAAAAACTGAACGGCAAAAAATAAATTAAAAATGGGCCAGCGTGTGGTATCGTTTGAAACAGTCTCCAATGCAGAGTCCAGGCTGCCCAGGGCAATCAGGACAGTAATATACACTGTCTTTTCTCTGCCCCCTCTTAGAACAGACCCTGCATCTTTTTTGGGGATTCTGTTTTGCCGCAGTAGGGGGAATTTTAAAAATAAAATGTGTAGCCCCAACTCTGCTCTCTCCCATCACCGCCCGGGGAGCAGGTGCATCACGGTACAAAATCCCCGAAATGATCTGGAGCTGAAACTGTAAAAATCTCAGTTGCGTCCCAGGGTTTGCTTTTTTGAACAACAAGAAAGCGTTGTGGGTTGCAATCTGCATTAGGTAGATTGCAACCTTTTTGTACCAGGCCCTTGTCTTTCGTATAACTAGGTAGGGCTGCAGCAGCTGATCTGCCAGATCAACCCCACCCATATGACGGTTATAGGCCTTGATGCACACTGGCTTCCTCATTCTCTCAGCCAGGGCCGGTGCAAGGATTTTTGCCGCCCTAGGCAAAAAATTTTTTGCCTCCCCCCCATATGTCCAGCCCACCATGTGACATCACAATGCCCCGCCCATATGCTCTGCCATATGGGCCAACGCCAGTCTTCACAAAGTGTCTTATCTGAAAAGACAGTGTGTTTACATTAGAAAGCCTACAGGCACAGGCTATAGACACCAGAACCACTACATTATGCTGTAGTGCTTCTGGTGACTATAGTATCCATTTAATGTGAGGTAAATTAGAGATTAGTGCCACTAATAATATATTGGATTGCCTACTTACCACCAGATGAGGACAAGAGGCTGATGATGGGCTCAGTCTGGCTCCACAGGTCTGGTGTAGAAGAGGCTCTCTAGAGACTGTTTTTAACAGTGCTCACAACAATTAACGAACAGGAAGCAGCTCCATTTTTTAGGGCCCCTTACACAGCTCAAGGTCTGGGCCCCCAGGGGGCATACGCCTACAATGCCCACCCATAAATCCACCTACATGGCCCATCCGTGAGTTGGGGATGTTTTATGTGTGCAATTTGTGTAAGGGATGTAGTGTGTTTGTAGGGGATGTAGTGTGTTTTTGCTTGTAAGGAATGCATTGTATGTTTCTGGGTGTGTGTGTGTGTGTGTGTAAGGGGTGCAAGGTTTGTTTCTGTGTATGTAATTGAATGCAGTGTGTGTCTGTAAGGGGTGCATTAATTATGTAAGAGAACGTAAGGGATTAATTGTGTGTTTCGGGTGTGTCTGTGTGTGAGTAGGAATGCATTGTTTGTTTCTGTGTGTGTGGGGGGGATGCATTGTGTATGTGTGTAGTGTAAAAGAGAGGGTTTGTGGGGTAGGATAGGATCCTTATCCCCCCCTCCCTCCTATAGTGCTCCTTATCCCCCCCTCCCATAGTGCTCCTTATCCCCCCCCCTCCCATAGTGCTCCTTATCCCCCCCCTCCCATAGTGCTCCTTATCCCTCTCCTCCCATAGTGCTCCTTATCCCCCCCTCCCATAGTGGTCCTTATCCCAACCATCCCTCCCCTAGTGGTCCTTATACCCCCCCATCCCTCCCCTAGTGGTCCTTATACCCCCCCTAGTGGTCCTTATACCCCCCCCTCCCCTAGTGGTCCTTATACCCCCCCTCCCTTAGTGGTCCTTATACCCCCCCTCCCTTAGTGGTCCTTATACCCCCCCTCCCTTAGTGGTCCTTATACCCCCCTTCCCTTAGTGGTCCTTATACCCCCCCCCTTAGTGGTCCTTATACCCTCCCCCCCTCCCTTAGTGGTCCTTATACCCTCCCCCCCTCCCTTAGTGGTCCTTATACCCTCCCCCCTCCCTTAGTGGTCCTTATACCCTCCCCCCCTCCCTTAGTGGTCCTTATACCCCCTCCCTCCCTTAGTGGTCCTTATACCCTCCCCCAGTGGTCCTTATACCCCCCTCCCCTAGTGGTCCTTATACCCCCCTCCCTTAGTGGTCCTTATACCCCCCCTCCCTTAGTGGTCCTTATACCCCCCCCTCCCTTAGTGGTCCTTATACCCCCCTCCCTTAGTGGTCCTTATACCCCCCCTCCCTTAGTGGTCCTTATACCCTCCCCCCCTCCCTTAGTGGTCCTTATACCCCCCCTCCCTTAGTGGTCCTTATACCCCCCCTTAGTTGTCCTTATTCCCCCCCCTCCCTTAGTGGTCCTTATACCCCCCCTCCCTTAGTGGTCCTTATACCCCCCCCCTTAGTGGTCCTTATACCCCCCCCCCTTAGTGGTCCTTATACCCTCCCCCCTCCCTTAGTGGTCCTTATACCCCCCCCTCCCATAGTGCTCCTTATCCCCCCCCCTCCCATAGTGGTCCTTATCCCAACCATCCCTCCCCTAGTGGTCCTTATACCCCCCCATCCCTCCCCTAGTGGTCCTTATACCCCCCCCTAGTGGTCCTTATACCCCCCCCTCCCCTAGTGGTCCTTATACCCCCCCTCCCTTAGTGGTCCTTATACCCCCCCTCCCTTAGTGGTCCTTATACCCCCCCCTCCCTTAGTGGTCCTTATACCCCCCTTCCCTTAGTGGTCCTTATACCCCCCCCCTTAGTGGTCCTTATACCCTCCCCCCCTCCCTTAGTGGTCCTTATACCCTCCCCCCCTCCCTTAGTGGTCCTTATACCCTCCCCCCCTCCCTTAGTGATCCTTATACCCTCCCCCCCTCCCTTAGTGGTCCTTATACCCTCCCCACCTCCCTTAGTGGTCCTTATACCCCCTCCCTCCCTTAGTGGTCCTTATACCCTCCCCCAGCGGTCCTTTTACCCCCCTCCCCTAGTGGTCCTTAAACCCCCCCTCCCTTAGTGGTCCTTATACCCCCCCCTCCCTTAGTGGTCCTTATACCCCCCCCCTCCCTTAGTGGTCCTTATACCCCCCCTCCCTTAGTGGTCCTTATACCCCCCTCCCTTAGTGGTCCTTATACCCTCCCCCCCTCCCTTAGTGGTCCTTATACCCCCCCCCCTTAGTGGTCCTTATACCCCCCCCCCCTTAGTGGTCCTTATACCCCCCCCTCCCTTAGTGGTCCTTATACCCCCCCCTCCCTTAGTGGTCCTTATACACCCCCCCCCTCCCTTAGTGGTCCTTATACCCTCCCCCCTCCCTTAGTGGTCCTTATACCCTCCCCCCTCCCTTAGTGGTCCTTAAACCCTCCCTCCCTCCCTTAGTGGTCCTTAACACCCCCCCCCTTAGTAGTCCTTAACACCCCCCCCCCTTAGTGGTCCTTATACCCCCCCCTCCCTTAGTGGTCCTTATACCCCCCCTCCCTTAGTGGTCCTTATACACCCCCCCCCCTCCCTTAGTGGTCCTTATACCCCCCCCTCCCTTAGTGGTCCTTATACACCCCCCCCCTCCCTTAGTGGTCCTTATACCCTCCCCCCTCCCTTAGTGGTCCTTATACCCTCCCCCCCTCCCTTAGTGGTCCTTAAACCCTCCCTCCCTCCCTTAGTGGTCCTTAACACCCCCCCCCCTTAGTAGTCCTTAACACCCCCCCCCCCCCCCCCCCACCCCCTTAGTGGTCCTTACCCTCCCCTCCTGCCCATGTAGCGTGGCCGGGCGGCGCGGAACAGGAACCATTGTTTCCTGTACCCGGCCGCCGGCGGAATGACAGGAAATGCTCACTGAGTGAGCACTTCCTGTCATTCCACCGGCGGCCGGGTACAGGAAACAAAGGTTCCTGTCCCCGTTCCGCGCTGCCCGGCCACGCTACATGGAGACCGGCAGGAGGGAGCGCTCTGCGCTTCCCTCCTGCCGGTCACTCAAACCCGGCCGCCCTCACACAGCAGTGCTGCGCCGCCTGGGGCTTGCTAAAGCGCTCAGGCGGCGCAGCATGAGGAGGCGCACCTGGGACAGGGATCCGGCGCCCCCTAGTAAGTTGCGCCCTAGGCGGCTGCCTAGGTCGCCTTACAGGTGGCGCCGGCCCTGCTCTCAGCTCTGCCACGTACAGGGACCTCCACAGTCCCCTCAGTGTGGATGGTGGTAAGAAGGTACACATCCTTCTTGTCTCTGTACTTAACTGCCAACAGCTCCTCTTGGCGCAGAGCTGAGGTCTCCCCCCTCCGTAGCCGGGTGCGTGCAAGTTGTCCTGGGAAACCTGTGCTGTTCTTTTTAATTGTGCCGCAAGCTACTGTATCAAAACAGTACAGTAGCTTGAACAAAGGGACACTTGTATAAAAATTGTCAGTATACAAGTGGTACCCTTTGTTCATCAGGGGGAATATCAGGTCCCAGACAATCTTGCCACTGGTTCCCATATGTTCTGGGCAACCTGGAGGGTCAAGGTGGCTATCCTTTCCCTCGTACACCCGGAAGGCCTGAGTATACCCAGTCTCGCTATCACAGAGCTTATACATCTTTACACCATACCTAGAGCGCTTGGAACGAACATACTGCTTGAATCCCAGCCTTCCCTTATACTTCATCAGGGATTCATCCACGCATATATTCCTTCCAGGTGTATAAGCCTCTGCAAACCTGGCAGCAAAGTGGGTAATCAGGGGGCGGATTTTATACAGCCTGTCAAACTGGGGATGCTCCCTAGGGGGACACAGGCTGTTGTCGCTGAAGTGCATGAAATGCAGAATCATTTCATACCTCTTCCTCGACATACATTGGGAGTAAATGGGGGTAGAGCAGATGGGGCTACTGCTCCAGTAGGAGCGGATGGAGGGCTTCTTTATGATGCCCATCAGCATAGTCAATGCCCAGAATCTTTTAAATTCTGGCACATCGATGGGGGCCCATTGCTGCTTTGCCAAAAAAGAGTCCGGTTTTGTAGCTCGGAATTGATGGGCATATAAATTAGTTTGGGCGACAATGTTCCCCAATACATCATCGCCCAGAAACACCTCCATAAACTGCTGAGGGCTAAATCCTGTGACATCCAAATTAATGCCAGGATTTGCAGTAAAGGATGGGATGTCTGGCCTCTGGTTATGAGGCACTACCCACTCCTCAGCAGTTCTGCCAGCTGGAGCAGCACGTCTCCTTCTGGCAGGGGGACTAGCAGGCACAGATACAACATCACCAGATACATCACTAGCAGTAGACACTGTATCGAGTGATGATGTATCTGAGCACCTGGCAGGGTCAAAATCAGGGTCAGAGTCTGACATAGACGCGTCAGACTCTAGCGCAAGGGTGGCATATGACTGCTCAGCGCGGGTTGTCTTCCGTGACCCGTGTGCCATGATCACAATTGCTTTACTTAGTGACCTGTCACAAAAAAAAATAAAAAATAACCCCTGAAAAAATGAACAGACAGCAAAATAAGTGATGCTGTGCAAGAGCCTGTGATCTGTATAGTGATCACTGGCAGGGCAGGGGTTAATCGTTCTGAAAAGAGCTTTTGGGTCTCAAAAAAGATCACAAAAAAAATGAACCCCTAAAAAAAAAAAGGCACAAACAGCAGAAAAGATCTGCTGTGCAAGAGCCAGTGATTATAGTGATCACTGGCAAGACAGGGGTTAATGGCTCTGAAAAGAGCCTTTGGGTCTCAAGATTTTACAAATCCCTACCTATAAATACCTAAATCTCTCTAGCTAAACCACAGATCTCTCTCTCTCTCTCTCTCTCTCTCTCTCACACTAAAACACAAGTGAAGAGAGGGAGGCAGATCCACACCAATCAGAGAAATGGGGAACACACTTGGGATGAAATTCCGACTCCAGCCTGCCCCTTATGATGCGGCATGCTAGGGACGCCCCCAGAAGCCCCATGATTCACTGCCTTTCGGGAAAAAAAAGGGGGGGGGGGGGAGTTAATATTGATAATTTTCTTTATTTTATATTTATTTTTTTATATATATTATTTTATATGCACGGAGTGCCAGGACCCCTCAAGGCACTCATCACATGCAGTACATCACTGCTATACTATCAGAGCTTCCAGAGCTCAAAATAGGTGCAGACGTACCAGGTACGTCCAAGGTCATTATGGACTGTTTTCTGCCAGACGTACCTGATACGTCCGCAGTCGGGAAGGGGTTAAGTGAATAACCCTAGAGTACAGGGGAAGCCAAGTTTTTCTGCAATGGGTCACTTTATTAGAAATGTTTGTGTGGGTTGGTCGCACTTGTTTTTCACTGAGAGAAAATATGTCCTTTTGGCTGTGTAATGTGCGTTTATACGGCGCATGACCTCACGCACACAGTAGAGAAGGGATTATGCGCACTAAACTATCTGCGGCGCTGTGTCCCCAACACTGCTCCAAGTTTAACGGTCATGTCCAGTGTGCAGCTGGAGGCGCGCCCCACCTCGATGTCCGGTGAACCGCCATTTGGCCCTGGCTGTAGATTGTGCCATTCCAATGGCACACCATATTGCTGAGTCTAGTGAATACACTGCTTTATTGCCATTATTTTGGGTTATGCAATCGATTTGGGGCATCACTGTGCCAAGAGAGGGCCATTTGGATTTGGGCACATTATACTATGCACTAAGCAGTATCATCAAGGTGCCTAATGTGTTTGTATGGGTGAAGCACATAGTGTGTAGGTCGGGCCTGCAGTTTGGTTACATTACGCTGAGCTGTACGTAACCAGCCCAGCATTCCTCGTCCTGTCAAACCAGTCTGGCTGGAGCGTCACGTGATCCCAATGCACCCGGAAGCGACGTACACCTCTCCCTGCGTCGTCCTCCGTCTGACTTGGAACGCTATAGACATCCCGATCGGCAGCGGTCTCCTGAGTGACGTCACTCTGGGTGACGTGTCTGAGAGGAAGGAAGCCGGAAGAGCTCGCGAGCCGTCGGTTGGAACTTTGGGCAGTGAGCTTGTCCTCGCGCTCTCCCCGTTCTCGCTTCACACCCAGCGCTGCCGGTAACGCCATGGCGGCTCCATCCGGCAACAAGAACCACGTCATCCTCCTCCTCCTGATAGTGGCCAGCGCTTCCCTGCCAGGCCCGGGGGCAGCCTTCTATCTCCCCGGGCTGGCTCCAGTCAGCTTCTGCGAGGCTGGGAAAGAAAATCCGGAATGCAAGGTGAGTGTCACCGACCCTGGGCCTGGAACCATGTACTAACACTGTGTACAATAACCCCCCCAATAACACTGTGTACAATAAACCCCCCCCCCCCCACTAACACTGTTTACAGTAACCCCCCCACTAACACTGTATACAGTAACCCCCCTCTAACACTGTGTACAATAACCCCCCCACTAACACTGTGTACAATAACCCCCCCACTAACACTGTGTACAGTAACCCCCCCACTAGCACTGTATACAGTAACCCCCCTCTAACACTGTGTACAATAACCCCCCCCCACTAACACTGTATACAGTAACCCCCCACTAACACTGTATACAGTAACCCCCCCACTAACACTGTGTACAATAACCCCCCCCCACTAACACTGTGTACAATAACCCCCCCCCCCCTCAACACTGTGTACAATAACCCCCCCCCCTCAACACTGTGTACAATAACCCCCCCCCCCACTAACACTGTGTACAATAACCCCCTCCACTAACACTGTGTACAATAACCCCCTCCACTAACACTGTGTACAATAACCCCCCCCACTAACACTGTGTACAATAACCCCCCCCCCCACTAACACTGTGTACAATAACCCCCCCCCCCAACACTGTATACAGTAACCCCCCCACTAACACTGTGTACAATAACCCCCCCACTAACACTGTGTACAATAACCCCCCCCCTCAACACTGTGTACAATAACCCCCCCCCTCAACACTGTGTACAATAACCCCCCCCCACTAACACTGTGTACAATAACCCCTCCACTAACACTGTGTACAATAACCCCCCCCACTAACACTGTGTACAATAACCCCCCCCCCACTAACACTGTGCACAATAACCCCCCCAACACTGTGTACAATAACCCTCCCCACTAACACTGTGTACAATAACCCTCCCCACTAACACTGTGTACAATAACCCTCCCCACTAACACTGTGTACAGTAACCCCCCACTAACACTGTGTACAGTAACCCCCCACTAACACTGTGTACAGTAACCCCCCACTAACACTGTGTACAGTAACCCCCCACTAACACTGTGTACAGTAACCCCCCACTAACACTGTGTACAGTAACCCCCCACTAACACTGTGTACAGTAACCCCCCACTAACACTGTGTACAGTAACCCCCCACTAACACTGTGTACAGTAACCCCCCACTAACACTGTGTACAGTAACCCCCCACTAACACTGTGTACAGTAACCCCCCACTAACACTGTGTACAGTAACCCCCCCCTAACACTGTGTACAGTAACCCCCCCACTAACACTGTATACAGTAACCCCCCCACTAACACTGTATACAGTAACCCCCCCACTAACACTGTATACAGTAACCCCCCCACTAACACTGTATACAGTAACCCCCCCACTAACACTGTATACAGTAACCCCCCACTAACACTGTATACAGTAACCCCCCACTAACACTGTATACAGTAACCCCCCACTAACACTGTATACAGTAACCCCCCCACTAACACTGTATACAGTAACCCCCCCACTAACACTGTATACAGTAACCCCCCACTAACACTGTATACAGTAACCCCCCACTAACACTGTATACAGTAACCCCCCACTAACACTGTGTACAGTAACCCCCCCACTAACACTGTGTACAGTAACCCCCCCACTAACACTGTGTACAGTAACCCCCCACTAACACTGTGTACAGTAACCCCCCACTAACACTGTGTACAGTAACCCTCCCACTAACACTGTGTACAGTAACCCTCCCACTAACACTGTGTACAGTAACCCTCCCACTAACACTGTGTACAGTAACCGCCCCACTAACACTGTGTACAGTAACCGCCCCACTAACACTGTGTACAGTAACCGCCCCACTAACACTGTGTACAGTAACCGCCCCACTAACACTGTGTACAGTAACCGCCCCACTAACACTGTGTACAGTAACCGCCCCCACTAACACTGTGTACAGTAACCGCCCCCCACTAACACTGTGTACAGTAACCGCCCCCCACTAACACTGTGTACAGTAACCGCCCCCCACTAACACTGTGTACAGTAACCGCCCCCCACTAACACTGTGTACAGTAACCGCCCCCCACTAACACTGTGTACAGTAACCGCCCCCCACTAACACTGTGTACAGTAACCGCCCCCCACTAACACTGTGTACAGTAACCGCCCCCCACTAACACTGTGTACAGTAACCGCCCCCCACTAACACTGTGTACAGTAACCGCCCCCCACTAACACTGTGTACAGTAACCGCCCCCCACTAACACTGTGTACAGTAACCGCCCCCCACTAACACTGTGTACAGTAACCGCCCCCCACTAACACTGTGTACAGTAACCGCCCCCCCCACTAACACTGTGTACAGTAAACGCCCCCCCCACTAACAGTCTCTCCCCCCCCCCCCCCCTCGTACCACCAGTGTGTGTGTGTGTGTGTGTGTAGCAGTGCTCCCCTGTACCACCGGTATGTGCAGCAATGCCCCCCAGTACTTGCGGTATGTGCATTCATTTTACTTCGGGGGGGGGGGGGTGGGGGAGAGAATGATAAAAATATAAGTTCGCAAAAGCTGCTCACCTGCTTTCTGTAGCCTTTGCAAGCCCTCCCCTACCCTCCCCTATTTCTACAGCATGGACTATAAATCTTTACCAGTGAATCCATCAGAGGATTCTCATTGAGAAGTGCCAGTGTTGGATCTGAGAGCAGGCATGCACTAATGGTGCTGGAGGTGAAAAAGCCTCACTGTCTTCTCTGGTTTACAGTAATCAGTTTAAAGGTGGCTGCACATGCCCAATAAGCTGCATGTGATGAAAATTAAACTGGACATGCTTAGTGCTTGACTTCACCCTAATAAAACAGTAGAGGAAATCTGCAACCACCTGGGTGCTTCCCAGCGCCAACATATAAAGAAGTAAAGACAGATGCACTCTCTGTGAATTTTCAATGGTGTGTTCAATTACATAAACTATTCGACTCTCATGGGTCTTTATCAAGATAATAAAGTGTATAGACAAATCATATTTATAAAATATGCAAATTCGTAACCAAAACTCTGTGGGAGTGACAAATATTGTAAAAGAAGGCAAACTTCTTACTTCAATTAAATCTAAGAAGTGAGGCTTGTAAATCAATATTCCTCTCTGAGCAATGATTGTAAATTGAATCCATAAAGCAAACATACAGGTGTGTATGGTGTTACGCAAGTTAAGGGATGGATATTTATTTTACAATTACTAAAATTCAGTGTGTTTTTAAAATATGGAAATGTAAGCCCATGCAACAGGTGCTTGATATTTTCAATATAAAATGTTTACGGTTCCCAAGAAGTAATTGTTGATAATTTGTGTTCTAACTTGGTCTGTTGTTGGGGAAGTATCAAACTTTGTATATTAGTATTATTTGATTTGGCACTCGCCAAAATAGGAAGAAAAGAGGGGCATAATATGCCCCCCAAAACAATGACTAACAGAGCTTTTTATAGTGTTGCAGATAACGAAACATATGTATTTTCAACGTTTATTATTTTAATTTAATGTTTTAAATATGTTTATTGTTATCACAATATAAATGCAGGTTTCAAGTATAAAACGGTTAAAGCGGGTAGTCGCCTACGCAGAGGCGTGCGTGTTAAAGTTTCGGTTAACATGGGGCAAACATAATGCGGATTTGTCTGAGTATCTTGTAATTGCCTGTGCAGAGGCATATGAGTCTATGTAGGCAGGTATCCACATATATTAAGTTTACATAAACTATGCAGAGTTAAACATCAAAACAAGAACATGCTGTAATGAGCTAGTATAACAAATGGAGCGAGTTAAAAACTATTAACTGATGAGTATATCTTCGTTATGCATATTAGGTCGTTGCACATTTGTGTGTACCAGCATATTTCCGGTTGCATGCAAACAATTGGTCGTGCGGTCTGGTATTTAGTGTAGTTGGCCTGCTGAGATGGTTAGCGTCTTAGTGTGTGTTCTATGTGGGTCTGTGTGTGTGCCTCAATCCTATGGGGCGCATTCGTCAGAGAGTTCGGTTCGGATTCTGGTGTCTGTGTGTGTGTGTTTGTTTAAATTATTTTTGTTTTAAATATGATTATTGTTGTCGTGGCGTATTTGCATGTAGCATTTTTGTATATGATACAGCTGAGGTTGCCCACGCTGGGGTGCATGCATTCGGTATATACATCAATGCGCAGTTCGTCACCTACGTAGAGGCCGATTGTTTTTTTGCTGGTGTGATACGGTTGACACGGGTATGTTCAGCTGTCTGCGCTCGGCCTCCACGTAGCTGGTGTTGTGCCTTTGCCTCTGTTACGCCAGTGAACATTTGTTTGAGCGGAGTGACCCAGAGCCCTCCCCTCTGAGGGGCACATACCAGTCCCTCAACATCGTCCTGTGTTGTTCTAGTGTATATATTGGGATGTTACCCATATCTCTGAGTTTCTGTTGTCTTGTGTACCTTGGTATTTTAATTTAATGGACGCTCAAACAGGGTAAAATAGGTACAGAGAATAAGGCAAATTAAAAGGGTGGGGGAGACGGACATGGGGAAAATAGAGTAAAATTTAGAGCGTATGCAAACAGATAATACAATTAAAAATTAAAAAAAAAAAATTAAACGGGTCAAACCAGAAGTGAGTGTAAAGTAGATTTGAGATCTTATTTTCAAGCTAGAAAGGTAAATTTTCTCTCTTGCTTAAATATGGCAGTTGGCTTAAACACATTTAAGAACTTTGATACCACTGCATTATACTAAAAGTAGGATTGTAGAAGTGTATCTGATTCTTTGAGTAGAATATTCAATTTCTTGCACCTTGATAATAAGCCATTTAGTACATGGCATGGGATTTGTTTGAAGTTTGCTCTCCCTTAATACATTGCTTGTCTACGCTTTGTCTATTCTTCGAGTAAGATGCAGATGTCTGGCAAATGGATTGAGCCAGGTACTTCACATGGTGGTTAGTTTAGTTCTTATATATTGCTTTGGTAATTGAATTTTAAATACACACATGATACTTCTTCAAGCTCTAGCAGGCAATTAACAGAGCAGGAGACAAGGCATTCTAAATAAAAGTTATCCTGTCACCCATCCACTGCCTTGTAAGTAGGTGTAGTCAAGGAAGGGGAAGAATAGATTGTGCTTGCATGAAGCACCATCAGGTTAGATATATAGTGCAAAATACATGTTAAACCATAAATAAACTTTAAAGAGAAACAGGTGCATTTGAAAACACAGTTTTAAAAAATAACACAATTATGCTTATTATCAAGCTATATATTCTATGGTTGTGTTTCAACACATCTTTACTACAGACATCAACAGGCACTGGAGTTGCACCTCCCCTTTTCATGTATTATAATGCAAAAGGTAAATTCACCTGAATGTTCCTCATTTGAAGCAAGTATTTGCCACCCTGGTAAGGAGGTTGAGAATTCCAGATGTAGATCTAACGGCTTCAAGTGAAAGCAAGAAGGTACCAGTTTTTGCTTCCCTCTACTGGACAGGACTGTCCTCAGTATATGGAAAGTCTCTCCGTGAAATAGACAGGGTGACGTGTGTTCCCTCTAGTTGCTCTGATTTCATGTTTCCTTCAAAAATAGCAATAATCTCATATAGGCCGAATCGCAGTTGGTTCTTGGATTTGAGGCAACTGAACCAAACATCTTGCCTCTTTCAAATCAACTAATAGTGAACAGAGACCTGCCTTATGAGACTCTGCCAATGTTTAAGTTGACAGATTGGCTATTGCAATGTTAATTCTCCCCCCCCAATTTTTATTTTTTTTTAAATTCCACCAGAAGGTCAGCATCCAAGATTTATCTCCGGATTTGGAACAAATGTCTCGCCGTTTGTAGGGAGCATGACTGTTGCCACATCAGTCCATCCATTCCGACTTTCCTAAATTTCCTTAAAGAATGTATTTTTTATTTTTGCTATGCTGAGTGTCTGAACTTTGAGGGTTTGCATTTTGGTTGTTGGTCATTTCCTAGTTATGGATTTGGCTTTCAAAATCTTCATCATAAGTTTATTTTTTTTTTATTTTTTTTATGGGCATTTTGCTCAGGCATGCTTTTCGGAAATAATTTTTTCAGCCTGGGATTTGGTTTTGGCTCTCAGAGCTTTTGTGAGACTTCCTTCAAGTCACTTGAGGAAATCGTATGTCTTTTAAAAAAAAAAAAAAAGATATTTATTTATTTTATATAATTTAAGACCGTGTTTTTTGTTGGTCACGTCTACCAGTTGTATAGGGGAAATTTAGACCTTGTCTTGTTCAGAAAACATTATGATCTTTCTTGAGGATAAGTTGGTATTAGATCCTAAACCTTCATTCCTACCCAAAGTGTTGTCTAATGCTATTCAGCCAATCATCCTTGCATCTTTTGCCAATCTTCTTCTCCTAAATAGGCAAAACTTAACTTTCTGGATGTTAGAAGAGCTCTGGAAATCTATATCAAGAGATCTTTTGTTTTCAGGACATCTGTCAACTTCAGAGGTCTTGTGTCAAGGTAGAGAGGCACCTAAAGCTACCATTTTCAGATGGTTGACTAATACAGTTAAGTTGGCGTCTAAAATTCATGGTGTCAAACTTCCTTTTCTAGTAAAGTTGCACTGAACCAGAGCTTTGTCAACATCATGGGCAGCTAGGGCTTCTACCTCCCCTGAAGATATTTGTAAAGCTGCTACCTAATCATCTTCCTATATGTTTACAAGACACTATAGGCTATACATATTTTCTTCTTTAGAAGCCGTTTATGAGCGTAAGGTGCTAGACAGTAGTTTCCTGATTCTTCCTTCCTATTGGGTTCTTGCTATATCCCTCAGGTACTGCCACTGTTTGAAGAAAAACAGAAATTTTACTTATCGCAAATAATTTTTTCCTTCGTATAGTGGCAGTACAGATTTCCCTCATTTTGCATCGATAATTCAATTCTGATATTTGGCAGTATTTGGACTATGTGTGGTTTCTTGATATTATGCTGGGGACAACCTTTTAAATGTATGAGAGGGAGGAGCTTGTTTTATTTTTATTTATTGCCATAGTTCATTACGGTAAATAAAAGTTTGGTTTTTATAGGACAGCAAAGCAGGATGCTACACAGGATTGCATACAGCAGGTTACATAGTTATATAGGCTAAAAATACACGTGTCCAAGTTCAGACTTCCTCACATTTGTTTTTTTGCTGTTGATCCAAAAGAAGGCAAAAAAAAAGCCCAGTTTGAGGCACTTCCAATTTTACAACCAACTAGGAAAGAAATTCCTTCTTGACCCCAGATTAATCCTTGGATCAAGAAGCATTTACCTTACATTGAAAAATGATATCCTTGAATATTCTGTTTTTGCAAGTATGCATCTAGTTGCTGTTTTAACATCTGTACGGACTATAATAAAACTTTTTCAGGCAGAGAATTCCACATCCTTATTGTTATTAGAGTAAAAAGCCCTTTCCTTTGCCTTGGACTAAATCTTCTTTCTTCCAGTCTAAACGCATGATCTCGTGTCCTATGTAAAGTCCGGTTTGTGAATAGATTTCCACACAATGGTTTGTATTGGCCACGAATGTATTTGTATAATGTTAACATATCCCTTCTGAGGCAACGTTTTTCTGAACTAAAGAGGTTTAAATTTAACCATAGCTAAAATGTTACATTCCTTTTATTTTGTAGCCCGCCTCTGCACTCTTTATAATGCCATAATATCCTTCCTTAGAACAGGTGCCCAATATCGCACAGAATATTCAAGATGTGGTCTTACCAGCAATTTTATAAAGAGGCAAAATTATATTCTCAGTGCGAGAATTAATGCCCTTTTTCATGCATGACAATGCCTTACTGGCCTCAGCCACTGCTGATTGACATTGCAAATTGTTGCATAGTTTGTTGTCTATACCATTTACCAAGTCTTTCTCGTGCGTGGTTATCTCAAAATCACTTCCATTACGGGTATAAGTTGCTTGTGCATTCTTGACGGCATAATGCATAACTTTGCATTTTTACACGTTAAATTTAATCTGCCATTTGAGTGCCCAGTCCCCGAGTCTATCTAAATCATGGTTCGTCAACCTGGTCCCTACCGCCCACTAGTGGGCGTTTCAGGATTCCAGGTGGGCGGTAGGGATTTCCAGGTTGATCGGGCGGGCTGGTGCGAGCCAGCGGTACCCGTGCGACTGGGTACCGCTGTGACCATTTGCGGCTCCGGTCCGCGCGGTAAACCGCCGGGGCCGCCTTCCAAAGTGTCCATCGGGTGGCCCATGCTGTCAGGGCCACCCGATGGATGCGGATTGTAAGGGGGCCCGGTCAGCGCTGGGCGCTTTAACAGCGTGACCGGGCCCCCTGTGATGACATCACAGAGCTGGGAGTAAGTGATTCCCCGGTCACTCCTCCCAGCTAAAACTGAGAGCCCCGTGGGAGGAAGCAGAGGGAGTCAGAGTGGGAACTCTGACTCCCATCCACCTGAGCCACCACTGGACCCCAGGAAAAGTCACCCTCCTGCACCTTAAAGGTAGGAGACAGGAGGGTGACTTAAATATAATGTGTGTGTGTGTCTTTGTAGGTATGTCATGTGTGTGTGTCTTTGTAGGTATGTCATGTGTGTGTGTCTTTGTAGGTATGTCATGTGTGTGTGTCTTTGTATGTATGTCTTGTGTGTGTATGTGTCATTGTATGTGTCTTGTGTGTGTCTGTATGTCTTATATGTCTGTGTGCCTGTCTGTTTGTTTGTGTGTGTCTGTGTGTGTGCCTGTCTGTGTGTGTGCCTGTCTGTGTGTGTGCCTGTCTGTGTGTGTGCCTGTCTGTGTGTGTGCCTGTCTGTGTGTGGGTCTTGTCTGTGTGTGTCGTGGGTCTTGTCTGTGTGTGTGTCGTGGGTCTTGTCTGTGTGTGTGTCGTGGGTCTTGTCTGTGTGTGTGTCGTGGGTCTTGTCTGTGTGTGTGTCGTGGGTCTTGTATGTGTGTGGGTCTTGTATGTGTGTGGGTCTTGTATGTGTGTGGGTCTTGTATGTGTGTGGGTCTTGTATGTGTGTGTGTGTGTGGGTCTTGTATGTGTGTGTGTGTGGGTCTTGTATGTGTGTGTGTGGGTCTTGTGTGTGGGTCGTGGGTCTTGTATGTGTCGTGGGTCTTGTATGTGTCGTGGGTCTTGTATGTGTCGTGGGTCTTGTATGTGTCGTGGGTCTTGTATGTGTCGTGGGTCTTGTATGTGTCGTGGGTCTTGTATGTGTCGTGGGTCTTGTATGTGTCGTGGGTCTTGTATGTGTCGTGGGTCTTGTATGTGTCGTGGGTCTTGTATGTGTCGTGGGTCTTGTATGTGTCGTGGGTCTTGTATGTGTCGTGGGTCTTGTATGTGTCGTGGGTCTTGTATGTGTCGTGGGTCTTGTATGTGTCGTGGGTCTTGTATGTGTCGTGGGTCTTGTATGTGTCGTGGGTCTTGTATGTGTCGTGGGTCTTGTATGTGTCGTGGGTCTTGTATGTGTCGTGGGTCTTGTATGTGTCGTGGGTCTTGTGTGTGTGTGGGTCTTGTGTGTGTGTGGGTCTTGTGTGTGTGTGTGTGTGGGTCTTGTGTGTGTGTGTGTGTGGGTCTTGTGTGTGTGTGTGTGTGGGTCTTGTGTGTGTGTGTGTGTGTGTGGGTCTTGTGTGTGTGTGTGTGTGGGTCTTGTGTGTGTGTGTGTGTGGGTCTTGTATGTGTGTGGGTCTTGTGTGTGTGTGTGTGGGTCTTGTGTGTGTGTGTGGGTCTTGTGTGTGTGTGTGTGTGTGGGTCTTGTATGTGTGTGCGTGTCTGTTATAGTGGACTATAGTAAGTGGGCTACCTAGCTCAGCCTTCTTACTGGGCATTGCTATAAGGAAGGTTAAAAAATAGAAAAAAGGGGAAAAAAGGTGGGATGGGGAATTGAGGAGGGAGAGGAGATGAGCTGACGCACAAATGAGAAATATTATGCGCAAACAGAGAAGTCGTCTGAATATCACTGAAAGAGACCTTCGTTTGTTCCTTACGAAAATCGAACCAGATATCAAATATTTAGTCTCGCAGCATCAACCTCAAGGATCTCATTAATCACTAGTAAAGGTAATTTCAATTTACTCTATTGTTTTCTCATTAAACTTTATAAAGTTAAAAACCTTATAAACCTGCATTAAGTAGAAATAAAAAGATAAATGTACGTACATTTATTTTTTTTTAAAAACACCCTCCTTTCTTAAAAATATTCTGCCTTTTCAACCAAAAAGATGCATTAGTGGGCAGTAGGTAGAAAAAGGTTGACTACCACTGATCTAAATCCATCTGCAGCAAATTATTATTTTGCTCACATTGTATTACTTTACAGAGTTTTGTGTCATCTGCAGACACTGAAACATGACTTTCAAAGCGTTTTTTTCAAAATAATTTATAAACATGTTAAATAGAAAGGGTCCCAAAACAGAACCATGAGGGACACCACTTGACACCTCTGTCCAGTTTGAAAATGTACCATTAATGACAACTCTCTGTAGAGTATTGTATTTTTAAGCCAATGTTCTACCCAAGAATAAGAATGTTCTTCTAGACAGATTTCTTTGAGTTTGATACAATTCCACACAATAGATTAGTGTTCAAATGCCTTGGCAAAATCCAAACAGATCACATCCAGTGCAACACCCTGATCCATACTTCTACTTACTACTTTGTAGAATGCAATCAAGTTCGTTTGACATGACCTGTGCTTTTTAAAACATGCTGATTTTGCTGATAACAATGTTCTTCTAAAAGAATTCTTGAATATTATCCCTTTATAACCTTTCAAATACTTTCTCAGCCACAGAAGTTAAGCTCACAGGTCTATAATTTCCATGCAATGGTTTCGAACCCTTTTTGAATATAGGAACCACATCCACCTTCCTCCAATCCTCCAGAACACTTCCGGAAAGAACAGAATCTTGAAAGCTTAAAAACAGAGGTTTACTTATTTCCACACTTCGTTCCTTAAGTACTCGTGGATAAATACCATCAGGCCTTGGAGCTTTGTTTATACTAACTTTCTTTAGTTGCTGCAGCACATTGCCTTGAGTTAGCCAATTACAATTTTCCTCCATTTTTTTTAGCAGCAATCATTTGCATGTTATTGCCATAGGTTCTTCCTTAATATATACAGAGGAGAAATAGTTATTTCAGATTTCTGCCTTTTCCTGCCTTCATTAACTAACATCCCCAATCCGGTTTTTAGTGTACCTACACTTTCATTAAAAAATAATAATAATAATAATAATAATTATGGAAAGATTCAGTCATTTACATAGATAACGTCAAAGCAATAAAACAATCCACAAAAGGTAAATTACAGAGAGTAGACATTACTATGACAAAATAAACATTCGGGCCAGGGGTTGACTTCTCTTGTTAGAGTGCTCGTAGAAAAATGGGAAGCTCCTTCTGATTCCTAAGCTTATGAAGGTAACTAGACTCAGCCTGAGTGGCTTTCTGCTTAGTTTCCAGGACCATGATCTCGGCAACCAGTTCTCCTGAGGGCTCCAAATTATATAAAATGGGCATGTACTGCACACTTATGGGCTTACTAAACCACTAAGGGAGGAGTCTCTAATAACTTATTTTAAGCAGAGGAAGCAAACTCTTTCTCTAAAGAGGCACAAGATCAAATAGAAAGAATTTAAGCTGCCAAGATCGTTCTGTTGGCTTAAATAATGAAGCAAAAAACGATCACAACTGGGGAATGATGCGAGAGAAGAGTTGTGCTGACACATGAGCAAAGGTGTGAAAGGAGATTTTGAAGCACAGAAATGTACCGTATATACTCGAGTATAAGCCGAGTTTTTCAGCACATTTTTTGTGCTGAAAAACCCCAACTCGGCTTATACTCGAGTCAGAGTCTGTATTATGGCAATTTACATTGCCATAATACAGACTGGGGGAGAGGGGGGCTGGCAGAGCTGTACTTACCTTTCCTGCAGCTCCTGTCAGCTCTCTCCTCCTCCGCGCCGTCCGTTCAGCACCTCGGTCAGCTCCCAGTGTAAGTCTCGCGAGAGCCGCGGCTCTCGCGAGACTTACACTGGGAGCTGACAGAGGGAGCTGCACAGACTGCGCGGAGGAGGAGAGAGCTGACAGGAGCTGCAGGAAAGGTAAGTACAGCTCTGCCAGCCCCCCTCTCCCCCCCACTGAACTGCCAATGACACTGGACCACCAGGGAAGGAGCCCCCCTCCCTGCCATATATCAAGCAGGGAGGGGGGACGAAAAAAAAATATAATAAAAAAAAAAAAAAATATAATTCAGTTTAAATAATAAATAATAATAATAAACAAATATAATAATATTACAAAATAAAATAATAATTAATAAAAAAATGAATAATATATCAAAACGCCCACCCCCACCAACACATACACAAACACACACTGCATCACACACACACACACACTGCATTCATACACACACACTGCATTCATACACACACACTGCATTCATACACACACACTGCATTCATACACACGCACTGCACTCATACACACGCACTGCACTCATACACACACGCACTGCACTCATACATACACGCACTGCACTCATACATACACGCACTGCACTCATACATACACGCACTGCACTCATACATACACGCACTGCACTCATACATACACGCACTGCACTCATACATACACGCACTGCACTCATACATACACGCACTGCACTCATACATACACGCACTGCACTCATACATACACGCACTGCACTCATACATACACGCACTGCACTCATACATACACGCACTGCACTCATACATACACGCACTCATTATATACACACACTGGAAATAAATATTCAATTAATATATACGCGCACACACTGCACTCATACGCGCACACACTGCACTCATACGCGCACACTGCACTCATACACACACACTGCACTCATACACACACACTGCATTCATTATATACACACACTGTAAATAAATATTCAATTAATATAATTTTTTTAGGATCTAATTTTATTTAGAAATTTACCAGTAGCTGCTGCATTTCCCACCCTAGTCTTCTACTCGAGTCAATAAGTTTTCCCAGTTTTTTGGGGTAAAATTAGGGGCCTCGGCTTATATTCGGGTCGGCTTATACTCGAGTATATACGGTAATCGATTCTGGAGTACATATTCAGGAATAAAAAGTATAATCATGGTCCTCCAGGTGCAGCGCATTCCAATTGTCTACCAGCTGGAGGCTGCATATGTTTTATTTTAAGTATGTGAAGGCCACTTTGAGGAAGATAGCTATGCCTTGTAGAGGTATCAATTCTGGGATCAAGAGCAAAATTAAAATCACTCCCAACAATCGGGGTCCACTCCCTGAACGTATCAAGAAGGCGAAGTATATGGACAATGAATTTGCACTGACCTACATTTGAGCTAAATAAAGAGGCAAAGATCAACAAGCACCTGGAAAGTAAACAAAGTGTGAGAACAGAATTGCCACACCTGCCCTTTTGGCATCAGAATGATTAGTGAAGATCCTGCAAAGGTTATGCAAAACAGGCGCGCTTCCCTCGCGGAATTTTGTCTCGTCAACCAGTGCGACTGAGGCTTTGCAACACCAAAGGTAACAAAGTAGTCGGGAGCATTGCTCTGGCTTGTTGAGGCCTTTAACATTGAGTGTAACAACATTCAAGGGTGCCGTGGAGAAGGCCATGGTAACAGCTGGAAAGTAGTGGGAACACCAAGGGAAAAGAAGCAAGGAAAGGATGGAAGCAAGGGCGGCAGAGTAGTGTAGGTGGGTGTAGTATTTCCATGACATAAGATCCACTTGTTGTGTGTCACTGTATTGCGGGAAAGTGAGATCAGTAAATGTGATTTATTTGAAGGGACATGTTCAGTTAATATGATTACCTCTAAACGTGATAGATAATGTTCCTACAATAAGAGACAATTTCAGCTATTTTTAGTTCCTTTGGCCCTTAAAGAAATACCTTAGTGTTCGTAAAAATATATACATAAAGATGTAAGTCCCTCCCCCCGTGATTTAAAGGATTAAGTATCCCCCTTTATTCAATTTCCCAATTCCAGCACCAAAGGGTTCAGCAACCCTGGGTCGCGCTCTGCCTTCTCAGACGTATTGCCTCAGTACTTTCCTACAGGATTTTCTTTGAATTCTCCATGCAGTTCTCATGGAGAGCATAAGGGCATCCAGTGCCATTTTAGTGGAATCAAACACCATGATACTCCAAGAAGCACCACTAGAGGTTTTCTGGTAGAGGCAGTCTTAGTTCTGCAATGTAAACGTTGCAGTTTCTCTAAAACGGCAATGTTTTACGCTGCAGGACTAAGTGAGGCAGGGACAGTGCACCTAGACCACTTCAATGAGATTGTGATCTGGGTGCCTATTGTGTAGTGTGTGTATATATGTGTATGTGTGTGTGTGTGTGTGTGTATATATATATATATTCTCTCATATTGTCTGAAATTACCCTAATATTATTATTATAATTTTTTTTGGCCCTACAATTTAAATGAGCATTTTGTTAAATCTGTACATTGATTATTTCTCTCTCCATCTCTCTCTCTCTTTGTAGTCTGAAATAGAGTTGTTTGTCAACAGACTGGATTCAGTGGAGTCTGTGCTTCCTTATGAATACACTGCGTAAGTTTTTGTTATTGTTTGTCTTTTTTTTATTAAATATGTCTTTTTATCCAGTGATCTGTGTGTATAAATAAAGCAAAAGCAGGAAAGTTTTTTTTTTTTTTTTTGTAAATTCTTTATTATGACGAACAGGTGAGTACAGAAACACACATATTCATACACCACAACAGTGTATATACGGTAAGTCAGTTCGTAAATCAACATCAAAAATAAGCATTATTGTCTTCTGATCATCTAATATGCAGCAAGCGTCATATGGCTGTTAAACAACCAATAAAGCGTAGGCAATATGAGCAAATTTAACAATTGAACGAATATAGATGGATGCATCTTTAAAAGCTAAAACAGTTCCAGTAACATCAATAACCACTCAAGTAAAGCTAAACAATGGGATATCTCAGAGCCCCCGTTCCGTGGCCCCTCCAGGTGACCCGGTATATAAACCTAATAGCCGAGAGAGTAGGTAATAGCTACAGTCACAGACATGGTTAGGTGTGAAAAAGCAGGAAAGTTAATATCACTTCATAAATAATGGAAATATTTTGTTGAGAGAAAATATACTTCTTCAAATCATGTTATGTTTATAACCAGACTTTTTTTTCCTCCCTCTAAAATTGCAAAAAGTGGACTAACAGTTTATGGACATGGGTTACTCTAGGCTCCATGATCACTTAACTGTTTTAAAAGCGATCCAATCTTGCTTATCTTAATTATTTGCGTGTGCAAAGCATAGGCACTCATTCATTGGTTGAGAGCATTCATAGCTGTATTGGCACCTGACTTCTTCAGTTATTTAGTTTCCACTCATTGTGGTTCAAGGTGGACAAGAACGTGGTAAATGGCAGACTGTTGTGAAATGGTTTGCCCCCCCTTACCAAGAAATGGCACCACTACAGAGAGGTGCCACTCCTATCCCCAATAAAAAACAAAAACAAAACTGCTGTCTACACATGAGAGCCGTAGACCATAAGAATGCAGAGACCGACTGAGAGTGTGCTCTTGGAGCACTACACGCATTAAGGTCGGCTTTGTGGCTGCTTTCTTTTTGTCAGTCGATGAAGTCCATTTGTTTGCAGAGCAATGAGTTTTAGGTCTTTTTCTGAACTCATATGTGTATGTTATAAAATGTCACTATGTGAAAGATGCATGTTAAATCTGCAGATACAAGCTCAATTAAAAAACATTTAGCTGAGTGTAGCGCCTAAAAAAAATATTTGAACAATTATTTAAAAGTGCATCAAAATTTCCACCTTTAACATTCTGGGGTCAGGAACACAAACATGCATTCCTGACCCTATAGTGTTAAAAACATAATTTAGCCCCCCAGAATATAATAAAATCTTACTTTTATTCCAGTCTGACATACCCAGTGGAGGTATCCCTAGGCTGTAATGTAAACACTGTTCTTTGAAAAGACCATGTTTAATGCAAGAGACGAAGGGAATGATTCTACTCACCAGAACAAATACAGTAAGCTGTAGTTGTTCTGGTTACTATAGTGTCCCTTTAAATATTAAAGTGCTTCTATATTCACACAATTGCAAATATTTTATGAATATACAGCCTAATGCTACATAACTAATTTACCAATTAAGGCTAAATAACTTTTTGGACTATATTGTATCTTCAATAGAAAACCATCTTTAAAAAGATTTTTATTTTATTCAAAACCTTTTTTTTTTTTTTAAATAAATCTGATTTTATTTAAATTAAAAAAATCCCATTTATTTTAAATGTACTGATTTTTTTAATTTTTTTTTATTTATTTTTAAAAAAAAAAAAAAATTTCATCCTGATATATTTACTATGAAAAAGTTTTTTGTGACACTGTCACTAGTGCAGTGCTTGGCTTTGTTAGTCTGTAGGAGCCTGTATTACTGATAGAACTCTGTAATCACAGATGAGCTTGTGAGAAGAGGACCAATGTCTGATGGCAAATGTAAAGATGTGCCAGCTGAAATTGTTTTGCTACCACTTCAATTTTCTCATTGCAGTGAAATTCAAATTCACCACATATGTTTTTATCTTTATGAATGAATCCGTCCTAGTATTGCCTATTTCTATATGATATAATGTGGGATGAGGTCAAATGGTGTGGGTACAGACTCAGTCATGGCTCTGTGTAATGGAGTTAGACTTTACTAATGGAAACTGAGGCAGAGTAAGAGGAGAGTTTTTGTTTTTTTTTATGTTAAAGTGAAAAAAGTTATAACAATCCTGTTCTGATTATTCATTTTATTTTTCTAGGTTTGATTTCTGTCAAAAATCGGGAGAAAACAGACCATCTGAAAATCTTGGCCAAGTACTATTTGGAGAAAGAATCGAACCCTCTCCATACAAGGTTTCTGTGCACTACATCATTTTTTTTACACCTTTTTTATTTATGGATTGAGTTTTGTCTAAAATGTACATGTTATATTTATGTAAAAACTACATTGGTGTTGGGACTAGAGAACTGGAATACAATAAATATAATATGCAAGAGATGTTAGAAAAGCTTAACATAATGGAAGGAAAAGGAGGGGAGAGTGCAATAGTATGAAATAGGGGGAAATGCACAATGGCCTATTTTTTTTCTTAGTTGGAAACCATGGGAATGAGTAAGAGGCTAGTTTACGGTTTGTAAGAGACTAAGCCCCCAATTTAATATTTTTGGATAAGCTTTTTAAATGTCTTTTCCCCCCAAAAAAGGAAATCACTTTGTTTATGCAGCCCTAGCCATACCCCCTGGCTTAGGTTCGCTTAGCCTCCCTATACACTTCCTGAAAAAGTTTTAATTGTTTTAGCTTATTTTATTGCACAGGTTGCTTAATATAGAATCTCTTATCCCCTGTTCTGCAAAGTTAAAAAGGTCATCATAATGAAAATGTCTGGGAACCACTTTAGGATAAAATCTTTTATATTATAAAGATAAATTGTGCAGATTAAAGGCAAAATAGATTACAGAATGTTATAAAAAGTACATTTTAGTTAATCGGATAGTGAAATATTGTTTGCGTGCGAGAACCCACCACATCAAACAAAAGACAGTGGAGCGCTAAATTTATACACTTACCTTTAAATAAGGGAATATAGTTAAAGCAGAGTGTCTAAGAGAGAAAATTAGACCAAATATGGTGCAGTATGTCTAAAACAAGTAGAATATTATATTTTTCGTATGATGCACACTCACATGGTGCAGAGCCTTATGGGGGATAGGCTCAAATCTCATGCGTAGAGGTATTTTAAGAGAATACCAAAACTTCTTCAGTGTGAGATGTTGAGTACTCCGAGATAAAGGGAGAGATAAGACAAAATATAGTGTTTTATCCTCACTAAAAACGTGAATAAAATAAGGTAGTCACTGCTCACCTTGAGTACTCAATATCTCTACACTGAAGAAGTTTTGGTATAGATGTTGAGTACTTAAGGTGAGCAGTGACTGCCTTGTTTTTTTTGTTTTTTTTTAAATCTTTTATTTCGTGGTTTGAGTAAGTGTCATGCAATCAACGTTATTACAACTTTGTGGACACGCAGGTCCTGTATTTAGGTACAGTTGAGTTATAATTGTTTCAAAATTTACATACAAGAGTCGTAACATTTTGCATGTTGGTTGTGTTTACCCTCTTATTATTCAGTATTGCGGATGTGGGGCTTTAGGTGGAGGCTATATGTTTTCGGATTTCTTCATACTCCTGTCTATGTCCGTGTTGGACGTTATGAGGGCTGATTCCCTTCCGTTTTTTTTTTTTTTTTTTTGGTCAGTTCTTGTTTTGGTGACTGCCTTATTTTATTCACGTTTTTAGTGAGGATAACACACTATATTTTGTCTTATCTCTCCCTTTATCTCTGAGTACTCAACATCTCACACTGAAGACATTTTAGTATTCTCTTAAAATACCTCTACGCATGAGATTTGAGCCTATCCTATAAGGCTCTGCACCATGTGAGTGTGCTTCATACGAAAAATATAATATTCTACTTGTTTTAGACATACTGCACCATATTTGGTCTATTTTTCTCTCTTAGACACTCTGCTTTAACTATATTCCCTTATTTAAGGGTAAGTGTATATATTTAGCGCTCCACTGTCTTTTGTTTGCTGTGGTGGGTTCTCGCCACTCAAACAATATTTCACTATCTGGTTTGCATGTTTTTGTGTTAAGAGGTATTAAAGGACCACTCTAGGCACCCAGACGACTTCAGCTTAATGAAGTGGTCTGGGTGCCAGGTACCTCTAGGATTAACCCTTTTTTTTTTATAAACATAGCAGTTTCAGAGAAACTGCTATGTTTATAATGAGGGTTAATCCAGCCTCCAAATCCTCTAGTGGCTGTCTCATTGACAGCCGCTAGAGGCGCTTGCGTGCTTCTCACTGTGAAAATCACAGTGAGAGCACGCAAGCGTCCATAGGAAAGCATTGTAAATGCTTTCCTATGCGACCGGCTGAATGCGAGCGCGGCTCCTGCCGCGCATGCGCATTCAGCCGATGACGTCGCGATCAAGATGGAGAGGAGGAGGAAAGCTCCCTGCCCGGCGCTGGAAAAAGAGGTAAGTTTAACCCCTTCCTCTCTCCAGAGCCCGGCGGGAGGGGGTCCCTGAGGGTGGGGGCACCCTCAGGGTACTCTAGTGCCAGGAAAACGAGTATGTTTTCCTGGCACTAGAGTGGTCCTTTAAGTGTTGAGCTGAGCAGCTTTTCAAACTTTAGATGTAAACTTACCTTTAGCGCCTTATATTGACACAGCACCTTTGGTTTATACATTTTAGTTAATATTTACAATGATCAGCCATTACATTAAAACCACCTGCCTAATAGCCTTTAGGTCCCTTTTGTGCTGCCAAAACAACTTTGATGTGCTCATAGGTCCTCTGAAAATATCATGTTATCTGGCACGAAGACAGTAATAGTAGATCCTTTAAATCCTTTAAGCTGCAAGGTGGGAGAGGATTTGTTCCAGCACATCCCACAGATGCTCAATTGGATTGAGATCTGGGGAATTTGGAGGCCAAGGCAACACCTTGAACTCTTTGTCATGTTCCTCAAACCATTCTTGAGCATTTTGTGCAGTGTGACAATGGTGCAGGTTCCTGCTGAAACAGGCACCTGCCATCAGGGAACACCATTGGCATGAAGGGGTGTACTGTACATGGTCTGCAAGAATGTCTAGGTAAGTGGTACATATCAAAGTAATGATCCACATAAATGCCAGGACCCAAGGTTCCCAGCAGAACATTGTCCATAGCATAACAGTGCCGTCGCTGGCCTGCCTTCTTCCCATAGTGTATCCTGCTACAATCTCTTCATAAGGTAAACCACGTACACCCACACGGCCATCGATTTTTATCAAAAGAAAACTTGATTCAACAGACCAGGCAACCTCCTCCAATTAGATATAAATGCTATTCACTAAACCAGAGATGCAATAGAAAATATATACTATATTGACAGGTGTGCGTATTAAATAGAAATGAATTGGCAACATGTGGCATACAAGGTTCAAATTCTACCAATACAGTAGCAGTCTATGCATTTCATACCTCTACTTTAACAAGACTCAATTTTAGTGCAAACCTTCTGGCTCACCTATACCCCACAATGCCACTTATCCAATAATGAGGAGCATCTGAAAACTGTGTGTACCTGTGATCTTAACAAGGTCAGGCAAGATCTTAAAATCAACAGCAAAGCCAGGGATAAATCCACTAAAACTACAAAACAGCATTGTCTTTCAATGCTGAATAAAATGACAGAAACACTGCTCTCAGACTACTTCATTGAGATGAAGTGGTCAAGGAGCCCTTAGTGTTCCTTTTAAGGGGATGAAATTACATTTAAGAAGGACAATGCGTGTATATTTATTATAGTAGTTTAATGCCCTGGTCCTAATCCACCTCCCTCTCCAACCTGTGAGCATGGCTTTTTTCCCATTGTTTAAAGTATATTCTGTTGTATTTTACGTTGTTTTGTAGTCACTCTTTTGTATGTGTTAACATTTGTAAATTTCCAAAAACCAAAATGTTTTACAGTTTACATTTAAAAAAGATGAAAAATGCACCCATGTGTGTACAAAAAAATTCAGTACACTCAATGACAGCAAACAGAAGTTGGACTTCCTGAAAAAAAGTATGCTCTTGAACTATCAACATCATTGGTAAGTACAAAGTATCAAAACCATTTCAATTTCTGACAGAAGCAATTTCTGCATTTTTTGTTGTTTGCGTTCAACTGCAATTTGCATTTTACTAATTTATTGCAGCAACACATATTATATATATATTTTTTTATTTTATTTTTTGAAAGGACCACATATTTGTTAAAAAATACAGAAAAATTCTAAAAAAATGTAATTTTTTTTACTACAGTTTTTGCAATAATGTGTGTATAATTAGTGCAGGTTAAGGAAAGTAATGATTAGAAACAAATTAATTTAGCTGTTCTGAATTACAGAATATATAATGTTTCTAGGATTTAAATATTTTTTTTATTTTTTTTTGGTGTAGTTACAGGTCACAAAACAAGGAGTAATATAAACTTTTATTGTAGAGCGATTTTAGAATTTGGTATGTTTGTCTTGTAAGCTTAATAGCCATAAAAGAAGGCAAAATTGCCACACATAAGTATATAGTTATATAAAGTAGTCATCACAGGCTATTTACCTAAGGTTAGTTTGACACTTTTTACGTAGCCATTTCACCGTCAATCTCTGCTAAATATTAGTAATATGAGTAAAATTGAGGTTTTTTTTTGTTTTTTTGTTTGTTTTTTTTGACACACAAACTTATAACAAAGATCTTCTCATGTGTATTTCATAAGTTGGTGTGTGTGTTCCTTTATTTTGTGTTCAGCTACATCTGCTGAGTAAAACGATACCCCCATTGTATGTCTTTGGCACTATTTTGTGAAGCTACCAGTGCCATATAGGAGACCTGTCCATTTCAGTATTTACAGTAGAATTTTGAGAGACTGATTTAATGGGCCTATGCTTGACTGTTTAAAAAAACAAAAACAAAAAAAAACCCACAAAGGCCTACCATTTCTTAAAGTAGACCCCCGAGGGTATTTTAAAAAGGCATATTTTAACCAGGCTAGCGGTATTCCCGAGTGTGACTCGGGGTTAATTTTCGCTGCCAGAAGCGGTAACCCCGAGTCACGCTCGGGGTAGATATCAGAGCTGGCAGCGGAATCTCCTTACCTTCTCCTTGCGATCCAGCGATGTCCCCGCGCTGTGATTGCCGGTGAGAGCCCCGGCGGATGCCTCCATCTGACTTCCTGGTTCCGTCTCTGTGAGCCGCAGAGGCTCATGGGGGCGGAACTGGGCGGGTAATTCAAATGTTTCAAGCATAAAAGTGACACACACACATAAAGTTAGGTGATACAGTGAAATCCTGTCAGATTACATTGTATCACCTCAGATTTGACACAGTACCACCTCAGATTTGAAATTTGATCATCCTACACTGCCCTGCCTGCCCTTTTTGCTGTAATTTCTGCCCATAAAATAATTTTTTTACCATGGAATCAAAGCGTCACTTTAGCATCTCCAAAGCGGGTTTGGATCAGATGAGTGACAGCGGCAGCGACACAGAGCCCCTCGCAGAATTGAGCGACTGCGATAGCGTTTCGTGGCAAGATTCGTCATCCGACTCTGACAGTGACCAGAGAAGTGGCGACAGCGACGATTCTGCACCCGAGCTCAGTGATGTGCGCACTTGGTGCCTTTTTGATTGCGGTATGGATGAGGTACCGCCGCCAAGATTTCCGTTTACTGGATCACCTGGGATGAAGGTAGACGTTGAGCACAATGATCCTTTGGCATACCTAAAATTATTTCTCACAGATGACGTCATTGAAAAGATTGTCACGGAGACAAATCGCTACAACGAGCAGCAATCAGCTACTCTGCATAGCAAGTTTTCCAGGAACAGAAAATGGGAACCGGTATATTATTTATTAGATTATAATTCATGATTTTATGTTTCGACTTTATCACATCTGAGAGTACTTTTGGTCAGGTTTAAGAAAGTAATTACTGGCCTACAATACATAACACCAAATTTCCATGCAAAAAAATGGTACCGCTTTTGGTACAAAATTCCTGACATAATCATACCGCCAGGGAGGCTAAACCTTAGCCTTTTTGACACACACTTGGAGATGATACTGTATATTATGCAATCCTTATGTGTGCTATGTCAGCATAACACCTAATATGTTGCTCAGCTATGTCATCTTGGTACAACAACACCCCCATGTATACCTTTTTCAGGGATAAGTGGATGTTGAAGGGGCATATTGGAGACACACCACTTTCATATTTTTCAAAAGTGGATGCTGGGCCCATGTCTCATTTTAGCAGCTCAGAATTGCAAATTACCTCTCAAAGGCCACATCTTTTTTTAAATATAAGCAGTTCATCAATTCAAATTATGAACAAGTGCATACTATTTGCTGTGAAAGGGGGAATAGTTGGCGTAAACTTATCAGGGGGTAGTACCCAGTCTGCGTCCCGGGCAAAGCATTCATAGATTCCGAAACCAAAACACAGACCGACCACAAAGAGAGAACACAGAGAGAGAAACTTTGTAATACCGGTCCTTAGAATGGCTGGGCTATTCAAGCAGAGAATAGTCAAGGTAAAAGCTGAGGTCAAAGGAGTAAAGAGAAACGGAACAACGATAGGACAAGCTATCTTGTCTGATTTAGACAGACGAGTAAAATCACACTACTCTACTTATTCGGCCTCTGTGTGGAAAATTTGAAAACAGTGGGCAATACATAGGCCGGGCTGAGAGGGGCAATCAGGGCAGTCTTAGCGTTTACGCTCCTCTTGTAACCCACCTTTTCTGGGGGGTTTTCTTTTTGGGGTTGGTGTAATCCTGAAGCAGAAGTGACCTGCCTCCATTCTTCTGCTAGGCTCCACTGATGGTCCCCCTCTGTGGCACTCAAGCAACCCAGAATTGAGCTGAAACTGAAATGAGAGAAATGGGCATTCATCTCAGCATTTTCCTTTTTTTTTTTTTTTAAATGACAAAGGCATTGTGGGTTACCATCTGCATTAAATATATGGCCACTTTTTTATACCATGCCCTGGTCTTTCGCATGATCAAATACGGCTGCATCAGTTAATCGGACAGGTCAACTCCCCCCATATGCCGATTGTAATGTGTATGCAGACTGGCACCTGTTTAAATTAATCTCTGCCAGGTACTGCGACCCTGCGAGTGCTTTCACCATGGATGGTTGAGATGAAAACCTCATTTTTATCGCGGTACTTGAGTGCCAGCAGTTCATTTTGGCAGAGAGCTGCTGTTTCCCCCCTTTTTATTTTTTGCCCGCTAGAGCCTTTGGGAAACCTGTGCGACTCTTCAGAATAGTGCCACAGGCCACGGTCTCAAGGCAGTATAGCATTTTCAAACGGGGGATGCAATTATAAAGATTATCAATATATAAATGATAACCTTTGTTAAGTAATGGCGTTATTAAGTCACAGACAATTTTCCCACTTGTCTTTACTATATCTGGGCAACCTGTGGGATCAAGGTGGCTATCCCTTCCTTCGTATACACGGAAGGTGTACACATAGCATTTATAAAATTTGATACCATATCGGGATCTTTTGGATGGGATGTACTGTCTAAACCCCATAAAATTTCATGAGGGACTCATTAATAGAAATGTGTCTTTTGGGGGTATAAATAGTGGCAAATTTATCAGTAAAGTGGGCAGTTAGAGGGCATGTTTTATATAGAAGTTAATACTGTGGATGACCTTTTGGGGGGCACTTTGTATTTTCACTAAAGTGCATAAATCGCAGTATGTCTGCATATCTGTCCCTACTCATTGTCTGGGGAAAAAATGGGGGTATTGCAAATAGGATTTTTAGACCAATACATCCTAATTGTGGGCTTTTCTTTTTTTTTTTTTTATTATTTTTTTTTTTAATATAGTATACAAACGAAGAAAAATCGAATTTCATATACATACATACATGGACACAAAGGAGTATATATATAAATTGTTCCAAGACTTGTACATCATCAATAATATTATACAGTGTTACTACTCTCCAAGAATTATACTCCAAACATCAGTAGAGGTGAAGGTGCCGGGAACCAAATGTCCCTCACTTCCAACACTACTCATATACAAGTATACAAACAATGAAGTTGACATTTCTTTCTTTATCACTCATATTATATTTTATGCCGCTCTTAATTCGTAATAGATTCCCCCCTCCCCGAATTTTATATCTAATGTTTGTCAAAGTACTCTTGCCAGTGTTGGCTTTTCGAGGACCTTTATCCAATTATCCCAGATCTCATATTGACGTATATTAATGCTTAAATTGGAGGCTATACCCCTTTCCATTTTACATTAAGTTATAATAATTTCCTTGATATGCTGCCATGAGTCAATTGATGTCTTTCTCCAGTTTTTTGCAATGGACATCTTGAAAACCATCAAAGCATGGATCAGCAAACATTTCTTTTCTTTAGTTAATTGCGGTAAATTTAAATGTAAAAGCAAAATATCTGGAGTCCAGATGTGCGTGATACCCAAAAGATTATTTATTTGGACCAGAACTTGATCCCAAGCTTCCCTAATCGGTGCACAGTCCCACCATATATGTAATTCATTCGCTCCCTCATTTCCACTTCTCCAGCATATAGAAATCTCTTCCTCTGAAAATTTCTGAATCTTATTTGGTGTCATGTACCATCTATTTAAAAGCTTATAGTGAGCTTCCCTAATATTTAAACAATGCACCGTGGAGTACACTGTTTGTTTGAAGAGCCCTACTCCATTCCTTTATATCGATTTGTATTGATAAATCTCTTTCCCATTTAATTTTGGCTAGGGGCTGAACAATTCCTTTTACACTTTTCATAATCTCAACGCATCTGGTTAATATTTTTATATTTTTCTCTGAGTCAATTAAGTCATTTAATTTAGAAATTGAAAATGACTTCGTTATGCTACCTAGAGAACTTTGCAGAAAACTTTTTATCCTAATAAAATTAAGTCTTTGTAGCTGAAATGCCGAAAACTCTCCGTAACTCGGAGAAGGAAATAATCCTCCCGTCCTCTAATATATCTGCTAATTTTTTAATCCCATGCCCAGTCCATTCTGTCGTGTCTAAATTTTCCATCCATATCTCCAGGCTTTTGAAAGACAAAACGGGTAGTATTTTATTCCTTAATTGTAATTGGTTTTTAAAATAGGTCCAAAACTTTACAAGAGGTCTAGTTATCAGATTATCGGTTAATCACCTTGTATTTCTATTTCCGATATTATTTCTTGTAGGCCACAATAATCCGACAATATTATATGGATCTGTAATATCTTCCCCCCTCTATTTCGAACCAATTTTGTGGAATTCTATCCTGTTTAATTAAGGGTAGGCTATGCATCAACTGGGCCACTTGATGATCTAAGAAGATATTTGGAAAACCAATACTTCCTTGTTTGTGCTTCAAATATAGGAGATCCTGCCCTATCCTGGGCTTCTTATCAAGACAAATATAGTCTCTGAATATTTTATTTGAGTTTGAGCCGTTGAGGTTGTATCTGTAGCGGAATCATCCTCAATAAATAAATATAGGAAAAATATAAGCCTTAATAAAATTGACCCTGCCCCACCAAGATATCTGTAGAGAATTCCACTGTTTTAGAGAATGTATGCATTCTCTAATCAGAGGGATTACATTGACCTTCATTATATTCTCTGGATCTCTCACTATATTTATCCCTTTTTTTCCCATTTGAAGGCATCATCTTCTTGCATATAGAAAGATAATACTGTCGGTTTTTGGACATTAAGTTTGTAATTTGACAAACGGCTATAACTTTCAATTACTTGCATGCAACTGGTACTGACTGGACGGGGTTGGTTAAAGTTAATAATGTGTCACCAGCATATTGGCTTATCTTGAAATCTTTACCTCTCTTTTTAAAACCTGTTATTTCAGAGTTTTTTCGTATTTCATATTCCAAGGGTTCGGCTATTAAAATATAAAGTAGTGGGGATAGAGGGCAATCCTGACGGGTGCCATTCGATAACTTGAACCACTTAGACTTAATCCCCCCCCCCCCCCCCCAACAATCCTACTCAATGGTGAGGAGTATAAGGCCATAATTGCCGGGAGAATCTGACCTGAAAACCCAAAAGCTTCTTTTTTTTTTTTTTTTTTTAATTCTTTATTTTTGTTGTGCATAAAGGTATAACAACGCGTATGTATGTGGTACCCCAACGGCATTCCACATACTTTTCAAGGACAGTTATAACAGTGGGTTACATGGTAGTACTTGCACAATTTTATATTAACATGAGTGTTCCGGTCTATTACTAATAGCTTGTATCTGGGTATATTACGTGAGACAATAGATGTAGTTAAGGTCATGTATAGTGTTTATAGAATTACAAGCGCATGTTTATTAATTAAGAAACTCACGTTTTGACAAAACGATAGGCGTTTAAGTGTTGTATGATTCTAGCTCAGATTAGATGATCTAGCAATATCCTGACATCACAGTACAATGCATACTTTTTTGAGCCCCCAGCATAGACACAGGTTTAATTAACTTGTCTAGGGTATGTGTAAAGGCTTGTCACCGCTAGGTAGCTAGACCCAATGTTAAGCATACACAAGTATTTTTGCGCTATCTGGATACAGGACAATTTGCACTGAATGCCTAAATAGAACTCACTAACTCTCTTTTTAAACAAAAAAGCTAAGTCAACGCTTGTGAGAAACAAATAGCAGTAATAGATTACGTTGTGAGCTTTATTTGTTTCAGGTACACCTTCCTCTTCGGCTGCCCCAGTCTCTCCGACGGCAGGAGCTGAGAGTTATGTAGGGATCTGCACGGTTGAGCTGCTTGAGGAGGCAGGGGGTTAATTCGGTGCGGTACATGTGCGGCTCAATAAGCATGGTGTAGTGTAAGTCCTGGACCAAGGGGAGCGATAGTCTGCTACTACCGGGGGCTGTGTTGTCCGTTCCCCTTGCCACACGTCTCAGAGTCCTCCTCTGCCTATGCCTTTAAGGGTTGTTCCCGGGCTTTGTAATCCGTTCGTGGACTCACCAGTTCCGACCACCAGGGCTGCGTGCTTCATGTACTCCGCTGTCTGCTTGCTGAGGTGTGGGCGGACCGTCCTGTTCCCAGGTATATTTGCAGGTGTAATGTGGTTCCCTCACGGGTATGAGTGCAGGCTCTTCCCAGCTCTCATGGCTAGTTGCTCTGTTCTTACATGCTTGAGTGCGGCTTGTTGTACTTTGTGCCGTGTGGTATTCGCTGTCGGGCGCCGTCACATGTGCCCCTGCCTGCAGGAGAGAGCGTCTTCTCCTCTGCCATATTTTTTGGCGCGTCTGGCCTGACTGGGTGTGCGTTCTGGGCGGGAGCGGTATGGTGGCATCTCAGGTGGGTCTGAAGCTCGAGCTTTACTTGTGCTCAGTTGGTCTGCTATTTTTCCAAAACGCTTTAAAGGGACACTATAGTCACCTGAACAACTACAGCTTAATGTATTTGTTCAGGTGAGATCTATAGCTCCCTGCAGGCAATCTAATGTAAACACTGTATTTTCAGAGAAAATACAGTGTTTACATTAAATTATTAGGAATACCTCCAGTGGCCGGCACTGTGTGCGCGCCTTCTCTCTCCAGCCTGTCAGCAGAGGAGGGGGGCGGGCAAAGACCGCGAGCTGAACTGTCAGTCAGCTCAGCTCGCGGCCGCTCACACCGCGCGCATGCGCGGTAGTGCGCTGAGGACTTCAGAGGGCGGCATGAATGCCGCCTGCTGAAGTCTGTGCGCATGTGCGGCGAAGCCGCGCATGCGCACAAGGGAGCCATGATGCTTCCAAATGGAAGCGTCTGATTGCTCCCTGCTCGCGCCCGCCTATTTCGTCATTTTGACGAAATAGGGGGCTCGGCTTCACAAGGCTCCCGGCGCTGGAACCAGGTAAGTAAACGGGGGCTGCCTGGAGAGTCCCTTTAAATGTGGCGTCCAGCCGTGCTAGGATATCGTTCTCTTGTGTTGGGTCCGCTGGCTCGAGTGTAGTCTCCGCCATATTGATTATAGCTAGTTTCTGCGATGTGTGCAGTCCGCTCTGCGTACTGCTGCCATGGATAAGCAGCTTGTGAGGGCTCCGGTCTCAACACCATCCCGCAAGGCCTCCGCCATTTTGGTGACACTGCCTGGAGCGTGGGTCTTAGCGGTCCTGCTGCTTCGTCTGTTGTGCTTGTCGACGAGCGGGTCTCGAGGGTGTAGACCGGGATCACCCCCCCCGGTCCAGAGGGGGGGGGAAACGGGGCCGGTATACCCGTGGGTCCGACTCTAAGCCCCGAACGGTAAGCGGCAGGGCAGCGGCCGTCCGCCCCGCTCGCCTCCGGAATAGGCCTTGGGAACGTCGGGTAGGATTCCTCCTCCAGGGGACTGTAGCCTGTTGGGCTATCCTCACCCCGGATCCAGGGCTCTCTGTCCGGCGAGGACCACCGTTGCTGGCAGGCTTTGTGCCAAAATTTGTATAAATATAGTTGTTTCTGGATTTAGGCTGCAGGAGCTAGTCTCGCATGCGACCAGCCAGCTCGGCGATCCGGCCACGCCCCCAAAAGCTTTTAAAGTTCACTGTGTGAAATTCCAGCTAACCCTATCAAATGCCTTTTCTCCGTCTAAGGCCGTTGTTAAGAATGGAGTTTTACTCACATGAACTTTGTAAATATATTTAGAATCTTCCTAATATGATTAGAGGACATCCTTCCTGGTATGAAACCCACCTGCTCCTCTGCAATCAAAGAGGAGATTATATTCTTAATTCTTTTAGCAATAATTGAGGCATACATTTTATAGTCATTATTTAATAGGGCTCTTGGCCGATAATTCGTTATTTCTTCTGGATTTTTATTGTTTTTTAAAATAGGGAGAATGTTAGCTGACAACATTTCTTTTGGTAGTTTGCCTATATTCATTGCTAAATTATAGCAATCTACCAGTCTCTGAGCCACCCTGTCCTTATATATTTTAAAAAAGGAGTCTGAGAACCCATCTGGGCCCGGCGCTTTATTTTTTTTCATAGCATCAATAGATTCAATAACATCTTGGAGAGAGAAATCTGTATTCAATTGATCTAATTGGGAAACATTTAGCCTAGGGAGGTGGATATTCAAGAAATAATTATTTATATATTTTTGAGATGATGTAACCGGTAAATTATATAATTTATAATAATAATCTCTAAATACCGCTCCAATTTTGTTAGGATCCAGTATTGTTTTAGTTCCATGTTTTATTTTTGTAATTAATTAGTTTTTTTTTGTTGATTTTTAACTTTATTAGTGAGGAGTTTATCTGCCTTATTCCCCCTGTAATAATAATTCATTTTCATATACTGTAAATTTCTATTTATTTTAGATATCAAAATTTCATTTATTTTATTTTCTATAGACCTAAGTTGATTCGATAGAGCTCTTGTGGGTGCAGCAATATTTTTTTTTTTTTTTTTTATTATATATATATATATATATAGACTTGACAGTGATTCCTGCCTTTTTTTCTTGGCCTGGGCTTCTAAGCTAATTAGGTGCCCCCTTATAACACTTTTAAATGCACACCATTTTATAGTAGAAGAAACTTCATTATTATCATTATCCAGCCAGTACATATCTATCGCCTTTGCAATCTGTTCCCTATTGCATTTAGAAATTAATATCTTGTCATTTCATTTTCAATCTGGTCTCTGCTTTATACAATTATTCTTCAGTTGTATTTTCACCATGTTGTGATCAGACCAAGTAACCGTAATTATATTAGTAGATTTCACACTTTCTAACAGACTGCGGTCCCCAAAAAATAAAATCTATTCTTGAATACGAACAGTGAGTCTTACTAAAACTTGTGAAATCTTTCTTTGTAGGATGGAATATCCTCCAACAGTCGAAGAGGGCTTCAATTTGGATTATATTGCGGGATTTTTTAGCTTGGTTAATAACATTCCTCGAAGGAGCTTTACTCTTTTCAGACCTATCTAAATTGGGGTCCGTTACCAAATTAAAATCGCCCATAACTATAGTTCAGCCTTGCTTAATTTTATCTAATTGCGCAAAAAATGTATTATGAAACTGGATCTGAGAAGTATTCGGGGAATAGATATTGGCTATTGTATATAGTTTAACTTCTATTGTGCATATAAGAATAATCCATCTGCCCATCGTGTCAGTTTTCGTATGTTTTATAGAGACATTTATTGTCAGCACAGGCAGTCCCCTTGCAGGCAGATGCTTGGACACCTATTTTAGAGCGATTACATGGCCGCGGGGTCCTAATTCACCGAGGGGAGACTGCCTGCCTGGGCTGCAGGCAGTCTCCCCACACTGGGGAGCAATGCGATTGCCGCAGGGGGAACGACCGCGATTGGGTAAGTAGATAATACAGTTATGACTGTTCAGGACCGTCACCGGTCCTCAAAGGGAATTTTCTGATGACGGTCCAGAACACTCACTGGTCGTTAAGGGGTTAAAGAAACACTCCAAGAACCATAACCACCACAGCTTCCTGTAGGGGTAATGCTGCCAATAGTGCCCTGATGCACCTCCATTATAAGTAGTCCACCACTTTGACTTCTTGGTTGGGGATCCATGGGAATGTTCATTTAAAGTCATGATTTTCTACAAGTCATTTATCCTTTTACATTTCAGTTGTCTCTCGTCACTACTGGCATTTTGATCCTTCCCTGATTGTCTTTAAGCAGTTGTTATAGATTCCACTAAACCCATCCTCTTGATTTGGCCTCATTTATATCTAATGACCTTGGCACGAACTGTCCGAAACAAACATTTTGCACAGACAGAGCTGGATATCCCATCAGGCAGTGTAGGCACCAGCCCTCTAGTGGGCGCCTGTTTTCAACACTTTAGTGTACCTTTTTGCTACTTAAGTGGGATGGCGGGGAGATAAGTACCAGAAACTTTTTAGCCATTGTCTTCTGTAGCCTTCTGTGTTCAGAAGAACTGATGATACAGTTTTAGAGGGTTTAAACCTCTGTGCTGTCCCAGCTTTTTTATTTTATGTGTATGAGGCTGGACAGGAAGTGGAAGGGATAATTTGTCATCTGCCCACGAACGGCGTTTAAAGGGAAACAAGTGCAAGGAAAACAAAGCTGTTTTCATGGCACTATAGAACGACGAATGATTCAAATGGTTTCCACAAATTCAACTGAAAATGCAACTTATGACTTCTGCAGTCTCGATTATTTAACCCCCTAAATAGAATCTCTCACAACAGCACACATATGTTGTCTCAAGCTCACATGATGCAACTAATCAGGGGCTTTGTTAGTTGCACGAGGTGTGCTTGAGCTGGAACACTTGAAATACCCAAACTGGCTGGGGTTTGTTGACTGTCACGTTTGACTGCATATTTGAAATATGGAAGACAAAATAATGATCCAAAAAGTTAAGAGAATAGATCATTTCCCTTCACAAACAAGGAAAAAGGATACAACAAGATATGGATATTAAACACTAAAGGGTCAGTTACGCAAGCATAATCCTGACACTATAGTGTTAAAACCACCGTCTAGCCCCCCTTGCCCTCCTAAATATAGCAAGATCTTACCTTGATTTGCAGTCTTTTACTGCTGGCCCTGCACCTGATCTGCCTACTTGGCTGACCGTATCAGAAGTGTTCTGAGCCAATCATAATTCTTTCACATTGGATTGGCTGAGCTTGTCAAGGAGGCAGATCAGGGGCAGATCTTGGTCATCACAAGCCAAACACAGCCCTGGCCAACTAGCATCTCCTCATATAGATTAATTGAATCAAATCATCTTTATAAGGAAAGTTTTGTGTCTCTGTGCAAAGATTGGAGACACTGAATGGCACTGCTGCACACTGTGCAGCAATGACCAAGGCAGCACCTCTAGTAGACATCTGAGGAGTGACCAGTGGAGGTATTCCTAGACTGTAATGTAAACACTGCATTTTCTCTGAAAACACTGTTTACTGCAAAAAGCTTGAAGGCAATGATAATTCTCATTAGAACAAATGCAATAAGCTGTAGTTGTTCTGGTGACTATAATGTACCTTTAATACGTATTTGAAGTTTAATGTTTTTACAGTATCAACTTCCTTCTAATAACAGGTATTCTTTATTTTCTTTAGGATTGTTGATAACATGCCGGTTACTTGGTGTTATGATGTGGAAGATGGCCAGAAGTTTTGCAATCCTGGTTTTCCTATTGGTTGCTACATTACAGAAAGTGGTCAACCTAAAGATGCTTGTGTGATAAATGTAAGTCTGTGTGAAATGTGTTAATTATCTGTGCTGCATAATTACCGAGTGACTTGTTTTACTTTCTCACTGTCACATTTGCATCATTTATTTATTTTAAAGGCAGACAACTTTGCTCTTTCTGGATTAGTGATCCAGAACCCTGAACAGTTAGCAGTTCCTCTTATACTCATATATCCTATCTTTTCTTTTCTTAAATATCTCACAAAGAGCTGAGAGATCCCCAGTAGAAACATATATGTGAAAATATAGAGCTCTACTGCACTATATTAGAACAGCATTCTGAAGCAACAGATAATGGGAGACAACGGCAGATTCTGATCCTGCTCACATGGTCAATTAATATGAAAGCTTTAAAAAAAATTTATTTTTTTTTAAAAAAAAGCTTAAATCAGCACTTAAACAAAAATAGAAACACCACATTTATTTCTTTAAAATAAAAATGAGGACTCCTCCATATCTCTATTATAAAAAGAGGAGGTCATAGGGCTCCTTATGAGCCGCTCTCCGTAAAATTCAAACGCTTTTTTAACGGTCATTACCTGCACCTTTGAGACAAGACAACCATACTTTGCCTTTAGTTTAAAAGAGTGAGCTGGAGGCTCCATTTGAGCTCCCTCCTTCTCTGCTTAAACCATTTAGATAGTTTTTGCAGGTGACTGCCTCTTTTTTGGCAGCAAGTTTGGCCCTTTCAAACATGCAGTCGTAAAAATTAAATAAAAATTTAAAGAACAAAGAAATATGGTTAGTGCATGAATCATCCTAACCTCTTGGCATTACTCATTGTGTGCAGTGCATGTTGATATCACATGATTGACATCATGTAATTGTTAGAAGTCAACTTGCCTTGCACAAATCATGTTTGTAACAGTTTCATCTTTAGGTTTGTGTAGACACAGTCTATGCTTTGTAAAGGAGACATTGCCAGTAACTGTATGTTAGAAGATATACTTGTTTCTCTCTGCTTTCACTCTTTATTGTGCTACCTCTTGCAAGTGTTGATACACCTGGAAAGAGTTTTCCAGTGAGTGCATATTTATTTGCTTCAAGAACAATACAAAAACAATTAAAGTATAGGTATTTTCTATACATATAGCTGCAATTCTTCCATCTCTGCAGCTGGAAACTCCTGCCAGAGAGGAAACCACTGAGGGTTTGTTTTTTTTAAAAGAAAAAACCTGTAGTCTTAAACCTGTACCCCTGCATCAAATGAAAGCATGACAGACCTGACTAAAATATGTCAAAGTACACAAAGCTACTGGAGAGATCTTCTGACAGAGTATGACACTCTGAGCAAAAAGAGCATTAAACACCATTTAAAATATAATCACAATCTATTTCAGATTGATATCGCCATAGTCAAGAAATAAATTAATTCTCTCTTAGATAGGGTTAAGGCCACAGGAGAAGATACAGCTAATATAAGACAGGTCTTTAACCCCTTAAGGACACATGACATGTGTGACATGTCATGATTCCCTTTTATTCCAGAAGTTTGGTCCTTAAGGAGTTAAAACCCACGTAGGAAACCCTTTCACAATTGCAGACCTTCCAGACTGAATTAATTCTAACATGCTGATAATAAAGTTGTTGGGGAAAAAAATACATAGGGGCATGCTCCCTGGTTCAAAATTGGATAAAGCAGATGTGGATGGTTACATGGAGAAACTATGCTGGAGAGCCAACTTAGGGTTCAATAATTTGTGGTTTAACCCCTAAAAGTATGGTAGCGCCAGGGTGCTTCTGACACCATCACAACTTAATCTCCATCAAATTGTTATGGTGTCTGTCGTGCTCTTTAAAAACACAAAAAAACATAGTTATTTTCTTTTACAAAATTCTGTTGTGTATCAACTCAATATAAATATAAAATTCATAAGTGTTAAAATGAAGCTAATCTATAGACAGTGTATTTTACCTATATATTCCTGTACAGATTGTTACTGGTTTTCTGTCCACAGGCTGAATTTAATGAGAGGGATACATTTTATGTCTTCAATCATGTGGACATAACAATCTATTACCATGTAGTAGAGAATGAGGGCCAAGGGTCACGATTGGTGGCCGCAAAGCTGCAACCTAGAAGGTAACGTATATACTTCTTGATGTTTTATATTTACCAGTCCCAGTAGTGTATTTCTTAATTTTAAAATGCCGTTACATTTCACTCAAATGCAAAAATGTAACCACTTAATTAAGCATGTCATGATGGTCCTTGCTGTTATCTCCTACTGGGCTTTAACACTGTTTGACTGCCTGCCCATGTATTGCCTTCAGAACTAGATACTTGTTGACAATGGGAAGTTCCATGTTTAATCTTGGGTTTGCCCTTCTCAACTGGAGGCAATTCTAGTGGTCCCATGCTAACTGATTAGCTATGTGTGCACATTGCTCAGAAAATGCTGTATGCAGCTCTGTAAATATCATGGCTGAATCTCATCAGTGATGGAAGTATTGGACGCATACAGTCTCTGGCTTTGGAATACTTTGCACTGTATGCCAGATGTCAAATTACAAAATTTAGTAATTGAACCTATTTGTGTCCAAAGCCCCCTAATTGCAGTGTGAATGACAGCCACTAATAGGAATGGAAACTGCTACATGTAAACAGTGCGGTTTCTCATAACCAGCACTGTTTTCTTTGCAAGGCTGCAGGGACAGTATCTCTGCTTCAAAATCACTTCATTACGATGAAATTACTTTGGTTCTTAGTGTCCCCTAACTCTTCAGTTATAATTGTCCAATTCTTAGACTTGGCTTATTTGCAAAAAAAAAAAAAAAATATTTTTCCTATTTAGGGAATTCAATTGTTTTCATTGACATTAGAATTACCCAGAAACCCTAGCAGATTTTCATATATTGTATTTTAACGTCACTTCCTTAGAATTAGGAAAGCCAAATTCTAATCCGGTTCATACCACCTTACCAGTAAGTATACTTGGGCAAGATCTCTAACATTCTAACATTTTATATCCGCCCACCTCAGATCCTCATTGATTGTTTGCTCATTTGAGCAGGGATTTCTTCATTTTCAAAATATCACTTTTCTATAATTTTACAGTGCTGTGGAATGTTAACGCTGTATAAAAGCCAATTATATAAATTCTGTTTAATATTTTCTGTTATTTGCCTTAGCTTCAGGCATACGGACATTAACAAGCCAGACTGCTCTGGGGCACCTATGGAAATAAAAAATAAAGCTGCTGGTGAAATAACCATTCCATTTACATACTCTGTCTCTTTCCGGGTGAGTATTTAACCCTTTCGAGCCCAAAATAGAGTACAAAGTTTTAGCTTTCATGCACTTTGCAGAATGAAAATTAGTTCCTAAAGCTTTAGCTACTCTAATTTATAGTATAGGGCTGATTACCAGCCTGAAGCCACTAATCCCTGCAAGTGAAAATGTTATACTCTCGTTCCAAACGGTAAAGAAAGTTTTAATGAGTAATACCATTCCTACAGTAAGGGATGGGAGGAATGTTTGGGCTCTACCATTTTACTGTTGGTGTCACCTTAGCATTTAACTGCATTTACTGTATGCAGAAATAATGCTCAAATGCATACATTCTTTTTATATTATATGGCCATTTTCAGTAAGCTGTACATTTAATTTTTTTGTTGGAATAACAATTTAAGTTTGTCTGAACAGTAAATATGTTTACAAAATTACCGTTTTATTATGTTACGTGCTAGCTATGCATCATTTGTTTCAAATGTTTATATTTTTTTCGAACAAAGTGCTTCTTAGTAACGGGGTTAACCCCTTAACGCCGTTACGGCGTTCTATGCCGTCCTGGCTTTAAAGCCGTTGCGGCGGCATAGAACACCGTAACAGCTTAAGCCTCCACGAGGTGAGATCTACTCACCTCTGCCGCGATCCTCTTCTGGAGGGCTGCCTGACAGCCCAGGCAGCCCTCCCCCGGCAAATGAGGCCCCCGGGGGCCATGTGATCGCTCTCAAAGAGCGATCACATGGCCCCCTATAGTTGGCTGTGGATCTGCCAGCAGGGGGACTGTCTAAAATATCAGTCCCCCTGCTGGTAGGTAGTGTAAAAAAAAAAAAAAAAAAACAACAATTAGACATGTTTAAATTTAAATTAAAAGTATTATATATATATATATATATATATATATATATATATATATATATTATATGTGTAACGTCATACAAAGTGTATTTTAATATTAGTATATATATTAATATTAAAATACACTTAAAATGACATTACATATATATTTATATAAGATATATACGTATAATTACAATAAGTAAATAAAATATTGAAACAAAATTTAATATAAATTATATATTCATATGTAATTTCACTCTAACTGTATTTTGTTATTAATATATATATATATTATGTGTGTGTAACAAAATACACTTATGATATTCTATATATATATATCTATATATAAAATACAAATAACCGCATATATATATATATATATATATATATATATATATATATAATGTGTGTGTGTATATATATATGTATGTGTATATGTATATATATATATATATATGTGTGTGTGTGTGTGTGTGTATATATATGTATATAGATATAGATAGATATAGATATCTATATAGATAGAGAGATACATATAATTACATTAGTATACACGTAGAATTTAAATACCTATAAATGCATATATATTAAAATTCTATGTGTATATTTAAATAATCGTTTAACATAATTATGTGATTTTATTAACTAAAATTTGATTGACATGCCTGACAACACAGGGAGAAAGTGCAGAGAATATTTTGCAAGCACTATATTTGACCCTGTAACTCTCCAAGACACTATAAAGTGATATAGAAAAAAAGTACTTCCTAGGTAAACAACCTAATAGGGAGTACAGAAGAGAAAGGGTTAAAGGGGTGGCAAAAGGGCATAACCCTGCATAAAGCACAGAAGAGAATGAAGGTACGACCACTCCGTATCCAAACGGGCTGATCCCCTTCAGGCCACCCCAAGACAACGTCTTGAACAAGAAAATAATAATAAACTTTATTTGAAAAAAAAAAAACAAGTTAAAAACAAAGCACCTAGGAACTCATAAATAAATCATGCCTGATATCTGCAAAGATATAGATGTAAAAAGATGTATCAATCCCTAAACAGTATTGCAATATCACTCATAACAGAGTTGTGGCTAGAGATACATGTAACAATATATACTAAACTATATCATGCAGCAGGGCATGCAGGGTTACACAAAAATATGGAAATTGAAAGGATAGAGGAGGGCATATAATGAGAGAGAAAAATAAAGTTGGACTAACCTCAAAGGGAGTCTGCACTTAAATACAAGCTGGATCTCTCCAAATAAAATAACTCCTTGAAAAGCCCAATCACCCTAACACATGATTACCAGAGCCAAACCAGCTCAAGTAACGTGTAACACGCTGTCAATAGAGTTCACTAGAAAAATAAAGTAAGAGTCAACATTTACAGCATCGAAGTAGCCCAACGCGCGTTTCGGCGGTCTAAACGCCTTTCTCAAGGGCAAAATAAAGTGAAGTAAACCAAACTAGGGTCTCCCCCTTGGTCCATTTAAATGTCTCCTACATACCTCCCAACTGCCATTATTGCCATTATTATATTATTGTTGTAATGTGTTTTACTGTTTTAAAACACTAATATTTGTGTTTAGTGAAGTCTCCCGAGAAAAACAGTACCCCCCATGTACAGGTTTTATGGTGTTTTGGAAAGTGAGAGAGTCACATATAAGGCTTGCATTTCATTTTTTTTACATTGAAATTTGCCAGACTATTTTTTTTTTTATTATTCATAATAAATTGTTTCATATATAAATATTTGATATGAAATGAAAGCCCTGTTTCTCCTGAACAAAATCATATATAATAAGTGTGGGTGCATTTAATATGAAAGAGGTGAATTACGGTTGAACAGACATATAGCGCAAATTCCAGTTTTTGTTTTGTTTTGATCAGAATGTGTACTATTGACTCCGTCCTGAAGGGGTTAAAAGTATTTTAAATCCTCTGTAACAGTAAGTTAGAAAAACAAGTTTATATTCTTTAATGTGCATGAGAGAATATACATACTATTTGATTACATTTGTACACATATGTTTGAGGGAGCTGGGAAATGGATATAGGTGTCTGTATGACTGCCCTTGGCATCTAGTGGAAGAACAGACTGAAGCAGCCACTGGCATTACCTCATGCAGAGACAGTTCCCATGCACTCTTGACCACTTTATTTGACTCCAAGTATATGATGATTTCATGTCACATCCTACCATGTGCTGTATGTGAAGATGCCATGTGTAAGAGAACCATGAAGCCATCTCTGCAACCAAATACAAAGAGACAGCCCCCCCACTACCTTATATCCTATGGGGACTGTTGGGGATATCCTGTTTTCTGTGTTGTCACAACCACCTGAAGTAATGGATTTGCCTAGCCCTGTTTTAATCTTAACTTTTCTTGCCAATACATCTAGATTTGTTTAATTTTTTCAGGAAGAAAAAAACATTAGATGGGCATCAAGATGGGATTATATCTTAGAATCAATGCCTCATACACACATTCAATGGTTTAGGTAAGTTTGCAGACACAGTCTGTCAGCTTGTTGCATTTTTATGAAATCATTTTATCTTTTGAAGGACCACTTGGGCAACAAACAAATGTTTTCTGAATGGTTTATTGAAGTCCCACTGGCACTAGTGTGGCTTCCTCTTCACTACCTGCTCGCAAAATCAGAATGTCATTTAGCTGCTGTGGTAGCGTCTGCTATTGATCCCAGCCTGTTACTAGTTGCCCATAGAGATTAATGCCCATTTGTGGGAAGGCAGAGGAGAGGAAGCTGCAGCAGCAAAAGGGGACCTCCATTTATGTGTTAAACCAATTAAAACTGGTTTAAAAAAAAAAAAGTAAGAAGGTGACTCTGGACACTATTACCACTTCATGGTGAAAATGTAAATAAAAGCAATAGCTACATACTGAATCGCTACATACTTAAATAGGATTTCAAATTCTATAAATTTTAGAGGTAACATTTTGATGTAATATCAAACTGAGTTAACCATGTATGCAAACTTACTTGTGGCAAACTTTAAAAACCGGACATAGAACAGTGTGGGTTTTGTTTGTTTCTTACAAGCTAGATGCTGCTACTTATTTTTGACAATACGACAGTTTTTTCCTTTCCAATTTAAATCCTTTTAAAACTGATAAAACGTAGAAAACAAAAACAGGCATAGAGCTTAGCAAAAGAGCTGCATAGGTGAACGTGGGCAGGTATGATCATAGAATGTGACGGCAGATAAGAACCATTCGGCTCATCTAGTCTACCCGATTTTCGAAATACTTTTTATTAGTCCATGGCCTTGTCTTATAGCTAGGATAGCCTTATGCCTATCCCACGCATGCTTAAACTCCTTTACTGTGTTAACCTCTACCACTTAAGCTGGAAGGCTATTCCATGCATCCACTATCCTCTCAGTAAAGTAATACTTACTGAAATTATTTTTAAACCTTTGCCCCTCTAATTTAAGACTGTCCTCTTGTTGTGGTAGTTTTTCTTCTTTTAAATGTAGTCTCCTCCTTTACTGTGTTGATTCCCTTTATGTATTTAAATGTTTGTATCATATGCCCCTGTCTCGTCTTTCCTCCAAGCTATACATGTTAAGTTCCTTTAACCTTTCCTGGTAAGTTTTATCCTGCAATCCATGAACCATTTTAGTAGCCCTTCTCTGAACTCTCTCTAAAGTATCAATATCCTTCTGGAGATACGGTCTCCAGTACTGCGTACAGTGCTCCAAGTGAGGTCTCACCAGTGTTCTGTACAATGGCATGAGTACTTCCCTCTTTTTACTGCTAATATCTCTCTATACAACCAAGCATTCTGCTAGCATTTCCTGCTGCTCTATTACATTGTCTGCCTACCTTTAAGTCGTGAGAAATAATTACCCCTAAATCCTTTTCCTCAGATGTTGGTTAGGACTCTATCAAATATTCTGTACTCTGCTCTTGGGTCTTTATGTCCAAGATGCATTATCTTGCCTTTATCCATATTAAATGTCAGCTGCCACAGCTCTGACCATTTTTCTAGTTCACCTAAATCATTTTGCCATTTGGCTTATCCCTCCTGAAGCATCAACCCTGTTACATATCGTGGTATCATCAGCATAAAGACCTTCTGCAATATCACTAATACAAATATTAAAGAGAATGGGTCCAAGTACAGATCCCTGAGATACCCCACTGGTGACAAGCCCATGCTTCGAATATACTCCATTGACTACAACCCTCTGTTGCCTGTCACTCAGCCACCGCCTTACCCATTCTACAATATTGGAATCCAAACTTAAAGATTGCAGTTTATTGATAAGCCTTCTATGTGCAACAGTTTCAAAAGCCTTACTGAAATCTAAGTAAGCGATGTCTACTGCACCACCCTGATCTATTATTTTAGTTACCCAATCCAAAAAAGAAACAAGATTAGTTTGGCATGATCTCCCTGATGTAAACCCATGTTGTCTCTGATCTTGAAATCCATGTGGCTTTAGATATTCAACAATCCTATCCTTTAATATGGTTTCCATTACTTTCCCTATTACTGAAGTAAGGCTTACTGGCCTATAGTTGCCAGACTCCTCCCTACTGCCTTTCTTGTAAATGGCACATTTGCTAACCTTCAATCTTCTGGGACTACTCCTGTTAACAATGATTGGTTAAATAAATCTGTTAATGGTTTTGCTAGTACACCAAAAAGCGTTTAGATTCTACCTGGGGAAGACAAATTACACCTTTATTGTTGTCCATGGCTAGCTCTAGATATGATGGTAGGAAATGTATGGTGTATTGTGTTATGTTCTAACCTTTTTGTCTACTACAGAATTTATAAATGTCAGCTCCCACTATGTGCACTACAACCTGTTTAAACATAACATGTTTTATAAAATGTAGTTGGCAAACGATTTTCTGAGGATGGGAGGATATTTTTATGTATTTGGCGTTTTGTTATATTTGCCAAACCTATATGAAAACCAAATACTGTATAATTTTACTTTATAATATTGTGAACCTACAGAAAAAAAGTGTAGTATAGTATAATAATGTGATGATTACCTGTGTTTTGTTTTCTTTTTCATTGCCAACAGTATTATGAATTCCTTGGTGATTGTCCTGTTCTTGTCTGGCATGGTTGCCATGATTATGCTGAGGACATTGCATAAAGATATTGCAAGATACAATCAAGTAGATTCTACAGTAAGTCAATAATAAAATCCTATTAACTAACCTCAAAACCCCAATTTAAATGAAACAGACCAGCTCCTGGCTTCTGAAAGCCAGTGAGTTAAGTCTTTTTGGTTTAGATTATTGCCAAATATTCAGCTTTAAATCATTATGATAATTTAATGTATTTTTAAGATGGAGTTTCATGATTTATTTTTCCAGTGTACTCCACAGCAGCACCTACAAATCTCTAGATTAGCATATATGCTTTGTCCATATTTGACAACTGCTTATGATTGGTGGCCCGCAATGGAATATTAAAAATGCTTACATTTGTACTTTTTCCTTCTAGGAAGATGCTCAGGAAGAATTTGGCTGGAAACTGGTTCATGGTG